>NC_142790.1:12600006-12939172 GCF_988280905.1 Pimephales promelas | reverse complement strand
TAAACAATAAACAATATGCCGCTGTTAAAATGCATAATGTTGCTTATTCTTGTGTTTTCTTTCTTTTTTACAGTTAAAATAAAATAAAATAAAAAATCTACATAGTTTAATTCATGTGTTTACTGTGTTAATGGACTGAGGTTAAGAGCACTGATGGGCAGTAACACGTTAGAAGTAACACGTTACTGAAATCCAATTACTTTTTTTCTAGTAACGAGTAAAGTAAGGGATTACAATTGAAAAAACAGTAATTAGATTACCGTTACTTCCCTGTAAACAGCCTGCGTTACTGCGTTAGTTAGCCGTGATTTTGTTTAGTCAGACTGTCTCGTGACATGAGTCGTGTGTGAATAAAAATGATGTATGAGTGCCGCGTCATCAGTGAGAGACGACTAGAGCGCGGGAGAGAGCAGCAGAGCTGCCAAATCTCACACAAGCTCACACGACACACCCCTGATTTCTCGCGCTGAAGTGTCAATCCCGTCGGTCAAATGCCTGAAAGATGAGTTTATCTATAAATCTAAACGTTGAGCCACATTTGTGATTGACTAGTTATACCGCAAATTAGTTAAAATCTCCCGGAATCTAGAACGATCGTGCATGCGAGACTGTGTTCCAAAGTCCAAACATTGTAGCGCGCACACGACGAGGAGAGCTAGAGAGAGACTTGCGTACAATGCAGAGAGCATCCTGATCTGGAAACAGGAACCCCGTTGGAGAATGTCAAAATTCTACCTCAAATCTGAGCAAGCATGTCACGAGACAGTCTCACACGATTGACTAAAGCAGCAAGCCGGTACAGGTATGTGAAACTTACTGAAAAAACCCTGAACCCCCGTCTGACATGACCACTGCGACTACATGCTGATGGGATATACTGTATAACCACTGTTTAACTCTGAAAAAAAAAAAAAAAAAAAAAAATTGAAACCAAAATACGGCATGCAACAGCATTTTCAGTTTTTTTGATCAACTAATCAATTACTCCTCTCTGCACTTTACTGTTAAAAGACTTAAGTGTTAATAATTTGTAGTCAGGAGCGACTTTCATGATTTTATTGCTGTATTTTTACATCTATTCAAATGAAGGATTTTACAAAATATATTTATTTTATATGCTGGAATATGTAGAAATTTAAGTTAACAGAAGAAGGGCTGTCTTTATTTCATTAAAATATGGTGGAATGTGCAGAAAATAGGTTTAAATGTTCAACAATTTTCTTCTAGTCTGAGACTGTTGCATTTAATTTAATTTTTGCTTGATGCAATGTGCATAAAGTTAAAATATTGAAACAAATAAAACAAGTTTAAAAAAGAGAATGTTTAATTTGATTACATTTTAGATGATGGAATATGCAGAAAGAATAGAATTAGGCTGAA
The DNA here is from genome assembly GCF_988280905.1 of Pimephales promelas. Classification (NCBI taxonomy): domain Eukaryota; kingdom Metazoa; phylum Chordata; class Actinopteri; order Cypriniformes; family Leuciscidae; genus Pimephales; species Pimephales promelas. The sequence continues at coordinate 12,937,792 of NC_142790.1, read as the reverse complement.
AGCTTTAGCGTATTCAGGTCGTGCATCATGTTTTTGAAAAGTAACTTAGTAAAGTAACTAGTAAAGTAACTAATTACTTTTGAAAATAAGTAATCAGTAAAGTAATTGGATATCAGTAACTAATCAGTAACTAATTACTATTTCCAAGTAACTTCACCAACACTGGTTGAGAGTAGGATAAGTTATTCGGTTTCAAATCATGCATAAATCATTCCAATAAGCTGATTTGCTTTCAAGGGAACTCAGGCTGCGAAGAGTGACTCTGAGGAAACTCTTGGCGTGATGATGTCTTGAAGCACATGTAAAATCAGTCCAATGGTGTGGCGTCAGAGGCGGGTGATGCACGATCAGTTCTCAAGGGCGCTGGCTATGAGCACTGTGATGTGCTTCCATTACGGACATTCCGATCCCGCCTGACGTTTTTTTAGCGAGGACGCTCAGGCTCGTGTTCCCCAAGGCTCAGGTCCCGCTGCTGCTGAGGCAGAGCAAAGGCTTCAGACTTGGGGTTCACAAATGGATGTGTAAGTGGGGTTAGAGACAGGCTTAGCCTTATCTCTGCCTTCATCTGACAGATCCATTGCCTTCTCTCAGGGTTTGGAACCATGCATTGCGGTTACTTCAGCCCCGATTGAGGCACAGACACTACAGCTATCTAGTTCAGAGAAATTAGATGTTGTTAAAGTCGAATCGGGATATACTGGGAATTGCTTTACCCAGTTGCTTTTAAGGAGCTAGTTGAGGTTGGAATGAAAGTGGTCAAAAGATTAACCCTCTGGGGTCTAAGGTGTTTTTGGGGTCCTTGAGATGTTTTGACATGCCCTAACATTTGTGTTTATTTCAGTTGCTTATAAACATATTAATGGGACAGGTGAAATAACACTGATTTAGCACAAACGGGGCTACCATAATATGTGAGCAACATGTATGTACATGTTTGTATTTTTGGGAGAATATTGTTTATGCATGTTTATTGAAAACAAAATTGAAGTTTCTGAAATAAGGACACAAAACAAATACTAAATATCTGTCCACAAGACTAATGGAAGTTGTCGCCTAGAGTTTTTTTTCTTCAAAATGATCTAAAAATCATCCTGCCTAATCATTCACATTAAACAATAGATTTGTTTAATTGTGGAAAACATTTGTTTGTTTGGAAAGACAATATGCGTGGATGGTCTATGGCAGCCCTGGTGGCCACTGAGAGACATGTTCCTGTCCAAGGGCCCCGTCCTGTGAGCTTCTTGTTGTCACAAAATACTAATGACAGATACCTCCCTTACGGCTGGGGAGCGATCCTATAAGGACGCTCGACTCAGGGTCTATGGGGGGACCATTATCTCTCCTGGCATATCAATTGCCTACAGATGTTGGCTGTATTTCTTGCCCTCAGGAATATCCTTCCAGACACCAGGGGCCTTGCGATATAAATCACCACGGGGCCTTGCGTTCGTGTCCGTTATGCAAACTGGCACCCCAAATCCTCTGGAGGCTCAACCCCAAGGTGGTGGAGCAGATATGGAGGGTGTTCAGCCAGGCACAAGTGGATCTGTTTGCATCTCGAGAGACGTCTCACTGTCCACTCTGTTTCTCCCTCACGGATCCGGCTTTGCTCGGACAGGACACAAGGCGTTCCCTTAGCGTCAATCGACACAGCGTCTCATTCCCTCTTCAGGAAACCGAGGTTACAGTCGTAACCGAGGCATTTGGTGCCCAAGCAGCCCGTTCTCATCGCAAGGCGTCATCTAACTGACGCTTTTGACAATGAGACAACATCCGAAGCACATGGCACACTTTAGCGTCAATATGAGACACAGATATATATGGGCCAGAAGGCGCCTCCTAGTGGTCTAACCCTAACCCTACCCAGACCTAAACCTACCCATAACGGAAGCATCTAATCTATACAAAATAGTTATAGAAAACTACAGAAAAATCAGTGAAAAATAAAATAGAAATAAATCTCTCTCTCTTGTATTTCTCTTTCACACTCACATATGTTTTTGGCCAGGGCTCACTTGTAAATGGGATATTTATCTCAATGTGATTATTTCCCTAGTTAAATAAAGGTTAAATAAAAATAAAAAATATAGTACAGGACCTGAGTGGAACTGAGATGCTTTTAGTTCCCAGTGAACCTCCACATAAGACTTATATCCTAAAACAATATACACAGATATTTGGTTCAATAATTAAACACAAAGATAAAACATACTTTCTTCCACTATCACCTCAATTCATCATTTATTCTGGTCTAAAAGCATTTCAAAACAAAGGCACAAGAAGTCAGAAAATATTTTAAAAAATGGAAAAATACTGGCTCCCTCATGTGAAATGTTCACAACTGGCAGTTCAGGAATGCAAAAGGTACATTTTTAATCAGTGTAACATATTCCATTCATTCAAAAGGCATAAAAAAAAAAACTTAGTAGCTGTAGTGAAGTCTGAACCTTATTTGAACTGTGTTGGTGTCCTGAAGGGAGGAGATACTGTTATAGGTGACATTACAACCTTCACTGGATATGAAAATTGTAATACATCATAAAAAAAATAAATAAAAAAATCCTAAGATAGACGTGTAACTGTGACCCCAAGTTCCAATCTCTGCCTCACAGATAGCGGTGTGGTGTTTGAAGTGTGTCAATGAATATGCATATTTTTGGGCCTTTAAAATTCTCCCTATTCAAGATTCAGATGTGGCATGCAAGTCAAAGCCGAGAGCAAACTGCCACTCACTACTCATGATATTTTTCACCCTTAACGCTGTCTGGGGTGAGATGTGACAGTGAAATCTCTTATTAGTCAGCAGAATGAGCTCAATACGCTGAGAAAGAGACAGTCATTTAAAAGGGAATAAATCTATTGCTTTATCATTTCAAACATCTTTTTTGTGAAATGCTTCATTTGAAAGTTTTGACCCCATTAACTTTCTTTAAAATAAAACCCACTTAAGGGCTGTCTACACGACACCGTTTTCAACTAAAATGTTTTGGTTCTTAATTTTCACAACAACAGAGTTTCACCCGTTTTAAAAACGGGTTTCATATCTTGAACCCAGCGCAATTGACTTTGTACACAGACACATTATCATTCCTATTTTTTTGCAGTTCCAGAAAACAATTCCGCAACTGACCAAGAAAAACCTGGTCTAAAGTCAGTGGCATATTATTCAGATGTTATTTAAGGGCGCATGCTTGGCTATAATGTAACGTGTGCAACAACGCACATACACTTTGTTTTTCGCATCTACACAGACGCGGCATTTACCATTTTTTGCAAATCATACATTATTACAAGGAAAAATATTAACCTGTTTGAACTCATTCATCAAAATGAACAAATCTTTTTTTCGAGTCATTTGGTTCATTCAACGAACAAAATGAACGGAATGACTCAAAAAAGATTTGTTCATTTTGATGAACGAGTTCGAACAGGAGAGTCACAAACACGCATCACAGAACACAGCAAGGCAAGCATTTGTTCTTATAAAGCTTTAACTTTTTTATTTCATTTTTAAATGACCGATCGTTTCGCCAGATAAGACCCTTGTTCATCGTCTAGTGTCGTTTAAAGCCTTTTGAAGCTGCACTGAAATGGCCATTTGGACCTTGAAACGGTTGGGGTCCACTGAAGTCCATTACATGGAAAAAAAATCCTGTAATATTTTTTTTTTATCAAAAACATTAATTTCTTTTCGACTGAAGAAGGAAAGACATGGACATCTTGGATGACATGGGGGTGAGTAAATTATCAGCAATTTCTTTTTTTTTTTTTTTAAAGTGAACTAATCCTTTTAAGACATTCAAGCAGAACAGTGTCAGGGCTCATGCATAGACTTAATATTTTCAGTCCATATTTTTATGCCACGTACAGACAAAATGTTGCCAGAACATTGTTCAATAGTGAGCCAGCTGTATTATATCCAAACAACCAACGACTCTACTCCTATAATTCCAAATTCCTTGTTTCACAACTCAAAGGACCGATTTAGCTGAGAAATACAGCATAAGTACATAATTTTCGCCCACACCTCTCCCACTTTCAGGGTAGAACATGCATTGTTTGTGCGAGTATAAAGAAGTAATGGGACATATTCCATGTTTCTTTCAGAAAAAAAAAAAAAAAAAATACGATTTTCCTTATTGACAAAGCTGTGCTTTTAAGCCTCTCTGAGCAACGGCTCTTCATTGGTGTGTAAGTCCTCCATAGGCACTTATTGGCTTTGAAGAAACATTTCAGTCTTGGACTACAACCAAACTATATAGCTGCAAGCTCAATCGTAATTCTAGCATCTCTGATCGGTCATTCCAAAATCTTCTTTACAGACTGTCACTGAATAGAATATGACATAAAAGCAGCATGATTATAAATTTGACTACTTAGAATATAGAAAAGAGACATGTTTAATCTCCATTCCGTAATCCACCTGCATTTGACATTAGCCTGAGGAGCTTGCAAACCAAATTACAAACTCATGAGTTCATTACTGTATAGCCAAGGAAATTATAGGACAGTGAAAGCGAGGGGCGACCCCTCTGGCCAGCAGCAGGGAGACAGACTAAGCTCAATTAGAATGATTATTAGTCATAACGAGGCAACCAAATGCACATAGGACACAGCGGTCTGGATCAAACAGCTTCACGCCAATGGCTGCTGGATCTACTTATGAAATTTCAAACAACATTTACACGGTTTGATTGCTGGGCTATGGCTCATATGCTTTGCGTTCTAAACATCTCACACTGTTTTCCAGTATCAAGTTATTTTGAAAGCAACAGCTACATGACACAATACAATCAAAACACATTTGCTTAAAGTTCAAATAAAACTTTGTTCGCAAACTGTACATTCACTGAATATTAAATGATAAAAAAAAAGACGGGGATGGGCTGAAAATGTAACATTGTGTCTACACCACATGTGAGCGGCGCAATGCAACAAAACACAATAGAACCCATTATAATCAGTGATGCTGTCTACACTGGAAGCGGCACGACAAATCCCGGACAGTAAACTAGTGCTCGTTCTATTCGTGACGTACTTCAACGTACTTCTGACATGAAGAACAAATGACAAACAAATTTGCCTCAGTCACTTTGTCGCGTCTAGTGTAAACAGACTAAAGTGTACAAGGTGTGAGGATTTATAACAGCCCAAACGGAAAAGATTTAGAGGCAGAGCACATTTTTATGAAAAATTATGAAGACAAAACATTTATTCTCATTGCATGTGCTCATAAATTATGCAAAATAAGAGCAGGAACTTGTATTAAGAAAGTAAAGGGGTTCAATTTGTAACTAAGCAGAATAAGAATTTTGGACCAATGAGATTTTTTTTTTACAGTGAACTCACTGAGACTCATCTAAAGACACAGTGTGGTAAGGTTAACATTTTATAAAATGATGTTACTGTATCCGTCTCTCAACTATTCATATATAGTTACTTGAAATGCAGAGATTACATTTAGATGTTAAAGTTTTGTTTTTGCTCTTTTATATCAGAATTTTGTACGTATTTTCGGCCAAATGTAACTTTTTAGAAGAAAAAAAATCTTTTGCAAGTAGTTCTGCATTAAGATTTTTCAAAAGAATTTAATATATGGAATTAACTCTTTCCCCGCCAAACACGGAATTTACGGTTATTTGTGGTTATCTGTGCTTATATAAAATAGACAAGCTTATTTGATGTCTATTTTATAGTGAAAACTTTATAATCTAATTCGTCAGTAACAGTACGCTACTCATCTGTGCGTTCGTTCGTTCGTCTTTTTGGTTTTACAGATCAGAAAAAAAAAATCAGTTTCAGTAGTTAAGAATAAATGACTTACATCAGCTGCAGCCTTGTGCTCCTCGAAATTAAACAGGTAACTGAGGTCAATTTTCCAGGATTATTTACAAGGTAAAGGTTAGATTTGTGATAAACTGGATGTTTTATCCAGCTGATGTGGGCGTTTTCATGGCTTGCCTCAACATTAGCGTTTGAATAGCACGTGCTTTCAGTGGGCGGGGTCACATTAACCCGTCATACGCTATAATTAGGTGAAAGGAAAAAGACTGACATCTCTCTTTTCATACAGATTACATCAACTGAGAATAGTTGCTTTTTTATATAAATTACTTAATTGTAATGAAGAGAATTTCTGCTTCATAAAGAGAAATCTTTCGTGTCTCTGTGACAAGTATTTACTGAGTTACAGTGCATTTTTTTGGACACATTTCAGAAAGATTTTTGCGGAGACAGAGTAAGCTGAAAGCGCACCCTGTTTTATTTATGTTACAAAAACACAAGGTTTTGATGTTAATAAGAGTGTACACAAAAAAGAAGTCCATCTATAGTTTATAATATTTTTTTATCATTATATGAACATTAATGACAGAGTATTTTAAGTGTATGTTGCAGCTATGTGAGAGAGAAAAAAAAAAAAACAACGATCAAAACGCAGGGGCAAGTTTTTGGTCCTCAGGGGGTTAAGTGTCATTCGCTCAGTTATGACATTTTTAATGCAAATATGACATTGTTTAAAATGTCTTTGTTATGACACCTTGACATAAACCAATACATCATAACCTGTCAGTGTCTTTGTCATGACAACTTGATATTACTAAGACAACACAACCTGTCATAAATATGTCATAAACATGATTTACTTAAGAAACAACCTAGCTTTATTGGTTAACATTACATTAAACTGTCAGGTGGTTGGTTTTGACATTGACCGTCATGAAGGCATAATAACTTTTTAATGACAAATTCAATTAGTACCACTGTAGTTGAGGTCACGTGAATGGCCTCATGACAGCCAATGTCAAAACCAATCACAAGACAGTTTAACGTAATTTTTTGTCAAGTTGTTATGACAAAGACACTGACGGGTTATGAAGTATTGGTTTATGTCAAGATGTCATAACAAAGACAATGTCATATTTGCATTCAAAATGTCATTATTGAGCAAAAGAAACTTAATGACAGTTGTCATAAACATGCATAAACCCTAGTTCATATTCAAGACATGCGTCATGTCATGGTCATGAAGGTGTCATGTCAGTCTTATGCACACCCCTCAAGTAAAATGTTACCTTTTACTCTTATGTAAGGGTTAATTCAAAAAGAATACATGAAACTAATATATTTTGATATATTGCCTGTTCAGATATTAATTACAACAAAATATTCTGGGGGCCATGGAACTTTTGTGATTTTTTTTTTTTTTTATGCTGGTGGGGAAAGAGTTAACTAAAATCTGTTAAGATGGCAAAATCTCAAGTTCATAAACCATTTGGACAACAGGAATAATTATGGTCTCATAAAGACACTTTGGTTTTTGGTATTCAAAATAAGAATTTATTAAATCACATACTGGGGGAAAAAACTCAACTAAACATAGCTGCACTAATGTTGGTGCAGTGATAAACTAAAAATATATGTCTACAATTAACGTAAATTAATTTTGTGTAAAAACTTGCCTTACCAAAAAACTTGCTGTACCATTTTTTTTTCTTTCTATTTTCTATTGGACGGACATTTTTCGCCACCTGAGCAAAAATATTCTATATACCTGTATCTGTACAGCTGCACAGTACCTGTAAACTACAATCAAATGGATTTCCTCTGCATGGCATTTTATTATTTTCTGCTCGGCCGTGGCTTTAGAAGTGCGGCCGGGACATCAGAGGTCGCGGCCGTGCAAGCGCGCAGCCTTGATAAACATTGGTTTGTACTTATTCACTTTGTTCATTTTACTTAACTTAGTTGAGTAAGAGTCTAAACACAAACTGGTTACTTAATTTCTGAACTTGAGAACTAATCACATTCTGCTCATGTGTAGTGAGCAGAGAAGGCATTTTTAGTTAATTTGGAGGCAGTGGGAGGTTTGACAGTCTTGCACAGCCAAAAGTTGCCTGCCAAGATGTGGTTTGATGTGGATTCAAGGCAAAGGCTGAGGATATGACCAGCCAATGGGCTCAACTTCACAGACAGGAAACGGACAGCAGGAGAGTGAAATCTTACTGACAGAAAAAAAAAGGGAAAAATAAAATTAATTCTATTATCATCTTCAGCTTTTGTCATGATCATTTGGGATCTCCTTAGAATTATTGGTGACATAGCCAAAAAAAGATTAAATCTCAAATTCTTTTTACCATCTGATCTTCAGAATCTTTTTATGTATGAATTTGCTCTGAAATGGTCCAGGGTTTAGACCAATTTATTTTTTCAGAATGTTAAAGATTAATGGTAGTTAATATAGTTTTGAAAAATCATTTTAAAAATAAAATACTATTTTTACACTATTTTACACTACATTGTTTTACATTAGACCGAGTCATTTTTAAGCTCAAAGTCCAATACAACAATACGTAATAAACAGCTATGTTTACTTGTTATTTTTGCAGTTTGAACTGAACATTTATACACTACTGCTTGATTTGGTATCTGCTATAAATCAGTACAAATACATGATAGATATGTGTGCATGAACAACTGCAGTGGCCATAAATTACAGCAATTTCTGTGAATATACCAAAGCTTTATATCTGACCAATGAATTCAGGTTACATCTCAAATTTCACTATGAGATTGAACTCAGTCAGAGTGCTGTGGTGAAATGAAAGTGCAGGTTGATAATCTGTGAAAGCATGATGATGATGATGATGATGATGATCAGTGGACCCTCGTTCTGTTCAACACAAAGCTATAGCAAGGGCATGATTCTTATTTATACGGGCCCCTTGAGACCATATCCCCCATCATGATTCTGCTGCAAACAACCACTATAAGAATCTGATGGGAACACAGAAAGGGCCATTTGGGTATTAAAAATGGATACAACGACTTATTCAGTGCTCAAAGTGTGGAATTGCTACATATATTTCCCCTATTATAGAGAGAATAAGATCAATAGTTCTCATTTTGCTCATTTCCTCCTAGTCTGCTGAGGAAAATATTACCGTAAAGTTGCTCTTGTATTATATCTATGGTGGAAAAATCTTTTTGAATTCCTTTCTACTGCATCAACTTTATATTTTGAAGACATGGATCCCAATTCCATTCCAGTTATACAATTATATCACTCACCGCAGAGTGAATACTATTAAATGGATAATTCCAGCTGTAAAATTCAATAGGATAAGTCATGTTCAAAGCCATTATGCACACCTGCGGAAACAAACACATCAAATTCTACAGTACATTAAAACATCAAGTTGCTTTGAGCATCACATGCCCCAATGATTAATACCCACAGACACAAATGTAATTGAAGAAGCATGTGTGAGCAAACAGACTTCCTAAAGTGACAATATCTAAGGTTTTGCACTCTCCTCCCACCATTAATTCTATCTCCAAGGTAGGGCTGGGCGATATATCGAATATGTACGATGTATCGTTATATTTTTTGAAACGATATGGAATGAGGCAATACCGTTTATATCGATACAGTAGTTTGATATGAGCACATCTGAAAAATAGCGGAGGTTGCAGTGTGAGCTGCTGCAGTGAAAGTAGCTAGGCTACGTAGTACAATTTGTCCTAAACATGACACAAGCTTATATTAATTGCGTCAAAATCACTTTAATATAGTTAACAAGTTTAAGGCAGCTTGCCGCCCTGTCAAATGCTCTGACAGACACTGTTGCTGACTGACAGATATACTTGCGCTGTTTAATGCGTTTGAGATGTGGTGCTTTCCTCAGTGCTTAACTTACATTTCACATATTCTCCATCTGTAAATGTTAGAAAGTAAAGCAAATATGTCCATTTCACAACAAATATGTCCATGTCAGAAGAGGACGAGCTTCTGCAAGTGAATCTCCGCTAAAATTCATGCTTCCTTGAACGAGCGCCGGCGCGCGCATGCGCGTGAATAGTACTACGTAGTACGCAATAATTCTGACTAAAATAAACATATTGCTAAAATATTTGTTGTTGGAGAAAATAAATGTGCCATATGTGGAATTTTAAACCTACAAGTATATATTTTTAATGAAAGTGAAAGTGATTATAATGGGGTAATCAAATGCAGGCTAATATAATTAGTTTGTGCTTTTGTTTTTGTTTTTATTTTCATTTTTAGTTTAGCTTTTAGTCAATATAAAAACAAAAGCTTTTTGCACATAATATATTGCATAGCCTATATTATATTTGTTTCCATATCCTTCAATATCAACATTGTTTGTAGGATATCATTGGGCCGAATGTGAATATACTGTATATGTATATATATATTAGGGGTGGCACGGTACATGAAAAAACACCCGAACCGTTCGGTTCGCTTGTCTCGGTTCGGAGCGTGTGTGCGTCTCACGGTTCGACGCATGCGCAATGTAACCTCGTGCCCGTATGTGACGTGTGTTTTCTTTTCGCGCGACATAAGCTTGTTCGACTTGGACCGGCGCTGCACAGAGCGACCGTTGAATAACATCAAACTAGAGCGGGAACGACGGCTCCGTCACTCACTTTCGCGGTATTTGATGTCATTACCGATCGCTCTGTGCAGCGCCGGTTCAAGTTAGTAAACAAGCCAGTAAAAGTGGAGTATGGAGCGCTGCAGATCACGGCACGCGGAGAAATGGCAAGTGGGAGAGATGAGGGAGTTGGAGGATGCGCCAGCGTCCGATAAGTCTATAAGTCCGGTGTGTGGGGACATTTTTGATTTCATGTTATGGTATTTTAATATAACGTTACAGTGGCACTTTATGTTTAGATAAGAGCTTCAGTCAAATGTTTCCAAATCCTGCACTTTAATTTAAACTGAAAAAAGGTACCCTCACTTTTTAGGAATAGAAGCATTGTTGATACTGTTTTTTGTGTTGAGGTTGAACTTTTCACTTTATGTTTATGGCCTTTGCTATTTCTATAGCCTAATTATAGGCAATAAGGTTTCATGTATATTGACTTATTCATAAAAGACAGTGTAGTTCCTCTTTTTTTCTTTTAAAAGATAGAATTTTTGTAAGAGCTACAAAAGTTGTCAGTTCATAAATGCAAGTTAATTTCTTTGTGTAAATAAGATTTGTGTGATAAAAATGCACAAGTTCTTGTAGAGATAGTGATACACATTCTCCTTTTTTTTTGCCAAATAAACGAAAAGCATGTCAATTTCTTATCTCTTGCTGTATCTAAATCTCACCTAGCTTTCCTCTGAGATAGTCCCAAAATGTGCTTAAAGTCAAAGAGTCAAATTCAGTTTGTGCATGATTGCATGAATATAATTTTTTTATACTGTATCCTAAAGTGTGGATAATTAAGCTATATATCACATGCTGAAGTACATTTCTGAAGTGTTAAAGATTAAAAGAAAAAATAACAAGAACCGTACAGAACCGAAAACCGTGACACTAAAACCGTGATACAAACCGAACCGTCGGTTTCGTGAACCGTGCCACCCCTAATATATATATATATATATATATATATATATTTAATATAAAGATTTTCTTTATCTAAATAGAAAACGTAGAAAGTACCGAGATATATATCGTATATCGCCATTTGACCAAAAAATATCGAGATATGATTTTTTGGCCATATCGCCCAGCCCTACTCCAAGGTCAAACATATTTTCTCTTTTTCACTCAAATTTCAGTCTTCATGTAATGGATTGGCATTTAGCATGAATGCATGGATGTGCAGTGAACAGATTGTTGAAAGATTCCCTTAAGCATCAAACTTCATTAATGCGGCACATTTATTTACATAAATAAATAAATAAATTTACATAAAAAAAAACAATAATAAATCTATAATCCTTTTCTAAGAGTAAAAAATACAGCTAAGGGACCATAAATATTAGGGGTGTCGAAATTAATCGTTTCTACGAGGACAATTCCGTATGGGTTCAGTAATAGACCATAACCGATTATAATGTGCTGATGCTTTTCTGACGTCATGTGTCATGTGTCACGTATGTGCTTTGTTGCGGTGGAATACAATGGCAGAGGGAGGCGAGACGCGAGTGCAAGTAATTAAAAATGGTCCAACTATTTTGAAAGCCTAAATCTGGGCACATTTGGGCTTTTATGAACAACCTGGTAAGCATGACCTGTGTGCTGAGTGCGCTCATGTCATGCACAAATGGAATATGCAAGAGGTAATAACACTTGATAAACCACGTTAGCCGTTTTCACCCCGAGATGTTAACGCCTGGCAGATTCTGACTGATTTAGAGTAAGAATCCGCAGCCAAATACAAATCATCCATCCAAACCAATTATTTTCTCCGATGGAACTATCTGCACCCGATGGTCAAATTACAATTCTGTGTTGTTGCGTGTGATTATAAATGGATGACCGTCACCTTCAACAGCGGACTCGGCGACGGTAGATGCACGCATCTCTAATGGTAACATACCAAACATTTCTTTAAAACACAATTGATTTGACAGAATGTCATTTTCTTAATGGGATAAACAGGATTTACTCCCTTGAAACTTGAACTGGAATATCACTGTTTCTGTCACTGCGACTTCTCGAACAGGCGAACACGTACACACAAACACGCGTGCGCACAAGACTTTTTAACTAAATTTTTAAATTGAGGAATGGAGTTGCATTGTGATATCGAATTGAACTGAATTGATGACATGATAATCGTAATCAAACCAAACTGTGAGACCAGTGTAGGTTTAGAACCCTAATAAATATGTGACGTTTTTTTAACTTCTGAATGGGTGGATCTGAATAATTAAATAAATACTGTTAAAAAATTATCACAACAACAGTGGTTCCCAACAGTGGTCAGTCGAGAACGTCAGACGTAGTCATGGTCGACTGAATGGGACCACGCCAGGGAGCCATCTTCAAGTACTATTGAGCCAATGGAATTGACCCTTTGCAAAGACCCACCCCACTTAGTTACTGTCGCTATGTCCGACAAGCTACGCCGCTCTCACACGCACACCACGTTTTCAAGCAGTGAAAAATACATTGCGGAGCAGAGAGAAGACTGACAAGACGCTGACAAACAGGACAGACCAGGTTACTTTTCGGATACTTTTGATATTAAACATATTAAACAAAGTCTCATCTTTCAAATTGCGTCATTTCAAAAATAAATAAATAATTAAACAATAAATACCATTTTGTGGCTCTTTAATGTGTCGTGACAGATCGCTGTAGAGCATCAGTTAAAGCTGCTCATGATCCAATCATCTCTTCCTTCTAGTTCATTTATAGCCTCAAATAAACATGAATGAACAAAAGAATGAATGTTGTTTTAGCCGCGGAAAGGCGTCAATACACTCCATTTTTCAAGTTCAAATCCTCCCATGTCAATCTTCTGTCTCTCCTGACTGCTTTGTCGGACAAAATGGCGAATGGCGAAGTATGATTTGTCAAATTACCTGTCAATCAAACTTCACGCGAAGGGTCAATTTAACATGGGACTTGCATCGCACACTCCACTTCCGGTATAAATACGGAAGTGGATGCACACACTAGTTGCTTTTTTTACTTCGGAGCTGATCGTTTGATGTCTCTGAAGAGTGCTGTTGTTTACAACGAGCAAGTGAGTCGGTGTTCTTCTGGAAGACTTTACCAGTACTGGTGGTTTCTACAGCGTGAGTGCAAAGGTGATTGCGAGCTTTGAGCTCTCAACTGCTGTTTTAACAGCAACAAATTTCTAATTTCTAAAAGTGTAAAGGTTAGTGCTTCACTGTTTTTTAGTTCACTGTTCAGTATTGCCGTGGTCATTCCCCTGTGTGCTCCGGCACTGGTGATGGGTCCAATTTTCCTGAAAGAGCAACAGTGCATTTGCGTCTTTTTCAAGATGTCATTCCACCTATGCATTTCTGGATGTGGTCGTCCTCTGTTCCTCTCTGACAGCCACAACTGTTACATCACGTGTCTGGGCTTAAAGCACACTGAAGCAGCTTTTGGGGACGGTTCATGTTCCCATTGCGGGAATAGGACCGTCGCAGTGTTGAGATCGAGACTCACCACGTATTTTTTAAAATTTATATATATATATATATATATATATATATATATATATATGAAGAGTTCAGATGCAAAAGCCTCTAAGTGCCATTTGAAATTTTCTTCTAAAATGATCATTTTTATCAAGCTTGTATATTTAAGTTCAGTAATTTCACTTAAATGGCAATGAAGATTACCTAATTGTCATTTAAGTGAAAGTACTAAACTTAAATATACAAGCTTGATAAAAATGATCATTTTAGAAGAAAATTTCAAATGGCATTTAGAGGCTTTTGCATCTGAACTCTTCATATATATATATATATATATATATTATTTTTGGCAAAATAATATTAATAATAATAATAATAATAATAATTGTATATTCAATTGTTTATGTACAAACATCTGTTAATAATTAAATGTAAATATTTAGGTTAAATAACTAATAAAATCATCATAATATGTCCAAAAAAAGTATCAAATGTGTTCTTTCTTCAGCTTTTCTTCAAAAAAAACTGCTCCCATGATACTGTGTGAGCTGAAATACGCTCACCCTTCCAATAAAACACTCTCCTCTGTCCAAAAATCTAAAACTACACACCACACACACTATTAGAAATGTAAGAAAACTGCCATCTGATTTGGCAGCCAACAAAGATATGAAATGAGCAAAGAAGATGGTGATGAGAGAGACAGAAAGAGAGGAATCCAGTATTTATCTCATCTAAGCTTTGCAGCTTTGCCTGTCTGGTAAAAAAAAAAAAGTAACTGCTGTTGGGTAGAGGGCAATGCCCATGATGCATTGCGCTGATGGCCAGATTTCAATCTATTGTCTCATCAAGGTGTAGAATTCACAGGCTCTTTTGATCATAACTGCGGCTGGGACAAAAATCCCTCAAAAGAGTGTGTGCTTTACAATCCTCTCTCTTATCGTTGATCTGTGGACACTGCAAAGCAAAACAGACAAAAAAATAAAAAATCCTGATAATTTCCACCAAATGTCCCTTGAAAGCCTTAATTATCTCCATCTGTGCCATTTCAGGGATGTTTTGCTGAGGCCATGAACGTACAGGAAAATGAATCTGAAGAAGCTTTGTGTTACACATGCACAAAGGAATAGTAAATCCAATCATCTTAAAGGAATAGTCAAGGTTCAGCATCAGGTTAGTAATCAATAAACGACATCTGTGTCATTCTGTTGATTATCACTGGAAATAATTTCAACAAATCCCTTAGTTGTAAAAATACACAAAGCACTTTAAGCAGAGGTCTAAGAGGAAAATTAGTAGGGTTTAAACATAGGATTGTACAGCTCAGCTAGTTTATTTGCTAAAGCACTTCTCGGATATTGATGAAGATGCCTACGATGTGATGTCACACTTCATTTAAAACTATTTTTGTATACGTGTGCAGTTATATGACCTCATTTTAACTCAGATTGAATGTAATTTATACTTCAAATGATTAAAAATCATTTGTGAGATTGCAGAACTGCCAAAAGGTCATAAGCGGAGTGTGTGTAAGAAAGCTTAGCCTTCCTGGCAACGACTTGAGACTAGCAGTGGAATTTTCTCGCTAGAATCACTGCCTGCTGCTGTTTTTGGTTGCTTTTATAAGGAAAAGCTGCCCATTACTGCTGATCTAGGATCAATTTTCTGAATAATAATAATATGTGTATATTAAATGTATTGTTAGTCCAAAAAATACAAAGCAGGTAAATCCACGTTTTTCATGTTTTATTTCAAATATGATGATAACTAAAACTCTGAAATATGTTTTAAGACAATGTCATTTGACTTTAGAGAAGACTTTAAAATGTCAACTGATATTTATTCACATCTTTTAAGTATCCATTCATAGTATTGTCTACTGTGGTGCAAACTGCCCTATCCAGTTTCATTCTCCCCTGCACACATTCACACCTTCCAGGCTAGGATATGGCTCTAATTATTATTCTTTTGTATATTTACTGACAACTTACTATTCAAACTGTTTTAATTCCTATTTTCTTTGATCAAATTTCTCACTTCACCTTCCTTGATTTTGTATCAAATGCCCTTCTAAAAAAAGAAACATTCCAATGATCTTTATTTTCCATAAAACACAATCACTCCTTGTGCATCCCACATTGGATTGTAGTAGCCATTGGAAGTAGCCATCAGATGATGGGTACATGGTGGCCATAAAGGGATGGACATGGTCAGAAACAATGCTCAGGTAGGTCGTGGCATTTAAACGATGCCCAATTGGCACTAAGGGGCCTAAAGTGTGCCAAGAAAACATCCCCCACACCATTACACCACCACCACCAGCCTGCACAGTGGTAACAAGACATGATCGATCCATGTCCTCATTCTGTTTATACCAAATTCTGACTCTACCATCTGAATGTCTCAACAGAAATGGAGACTCATCAGACCAGGCAACATTTTTCCAGTCTTCAACTGTCCAATTTTGGTGAGCTTTTGTAAATTGTAGCCTCTTTTTCCTATTTGTAGTGGACATGAGTGATACCCGGTGGGGTCTTCTGCAGTTGTAGCCCATCCGCCTCAAGGTTGCGTGTTGCGGCTTCACAAATGCTTTGCTGCATACCTCGGTTGTAACGAGTGGTTATTTCAGTCAAAGTTGCTCTTCTATCAGCTTCAATCTGACCTCTAACATCAACAAGACATTTTCACCCACAGGACTGCCGCATACTGGATGTTTTTCCCTTTTCACACCATTCTTTGTAAACCCTAGAAATGGCTGTGCGTGAAAATCTCAGGAACTGAGCAGATTGTGAAATACTCAGACCGGCCCGTCTGGCACCAAAAACCATACCATGCTCAAAATTGCTTAAATCACATTCTGACATTCAGTTTGGTGTTCAGGAGATTGTCTTGACCAGGACCACACCCCCAAATGCATTGAAGCAACTGCCATGTAAGTGGTGGATTAGATAATTGTATTAATAAGAAATTAAACAGGTGTTCCTAATAATCCTTTAGGTGCAGTATACTTAAAACTTTAAATGAATTAAAACTTTAAAAAATTAAAATGAAATATATAATATAATATAAATAAATATATATATAATATAAGATATATAAATCATACTCAAATAATAACAGTTGCATAGTACGTGAATTACTGTACTGTACTGTTTTTGAAATAACTGGCAATAAACAACTTCACAGATGCTGTCAATACAGCCAAGCTTGCATTAAAGCCATATGCAGATATGAGAGAAAGTCTATAAAAGCCTAAACATTTTTGAGTGATAGATAAAGAACGTTTGTGTAAATATATCAGCTCTCTGAGGACAGTGGATCTGTCTTGAGTCAACATATGGGCTCTAATGTTGAGCCTCACTCTGAAGGGCAGGAGCTACCCCAGGAGAGAGGGCACACACACCCTGCCAAACACACGTCCCACTGTCTGCTCCTTCTGTTCATTACAGGACAGCCTGACAGTAACAGAGCTTGCAAGAAACCCTTAGTCATCCATACATGTTATTTTACACCTTCTACCTCAGTTTACAGCAAGGAAGGTCAAAGTAGTAAAACATAGCATGCATGAAGATGGTGGTTGAGGAGTGATTGTAAAGTTTTTTGGGTGTACAGTAGTACATGTGAAAACAAAGTGCTATATAAATGCCTCATTCATTCATTCAAGATATTCTAGACTCGCATCCACAGCGCCAGAAGACCTTAATACAATATAGTATTGAAAAATATCCGCAAAACTAAACTGAGGTCTGTCATGCAAAGTTGTACTCTCTTGGTTTATGCAATCCAATTATCCAATTACGCCCTTGAGGGAAGCTGGCATTTTGAAATAAATGCCATCTAAATGAACCAACAGCTCCTGTATAACTACACAGCCTGTTGATTGTCATTATTTAAACACACATTTAAACACACATTCTGGTGACATTTTAGCAGCCAGTACAATTGAGATGGCATGCCACATTAATTGCTAGGGAGGCACCAATCAGGATTTTTACAACTAATGCGAATACATTTATTTTATTATTATTATATTTGAGGAGCTCTACCATATCCAGCTAAATGCAAGCTCTCTGCTTATGGCCACTGTTAACTTAATCAAAGTAATACTAATAAAGGAATTGAAATATGCTTTCCCCTTCCTTCCCCCATCCTTCACTGCTTTGATTTAAAAAAAAAAAAAAAAATTGTGGAGGCAGGTGACAGTGCTTTCACGCTGGGCTCGTTTACTGCGGTCCGAGCCCGAACGCGTTTGTCCCCAGCGCCCCCGAACCCTGGTGCGTTTGCGCGCATCTTACGCACAGCGCATGATACAAAACAGAACACGGGTCAATATATATATATATATTATTTTTTTTTTTTTTTTGCTATTGAACAACACAGGTGTATGGAAGCTTATGTGTAGCATTATTCAATTTGAAATGTAATATGCAAAATGACAATGCAATATGTAAAATGGCATTGCATTTTGTATTTAAATTTACATTTTGCATTACCTGTCACGGGGTGGGTGCAGGCAGAAGAACAGGCGTATTCCAAAGAGCTCCAATACAAAGGTTTAATATAAATAATCCGAAGACAGGCGGGCAGAACACAGAGTAACATTCACATTGACCAACAAAGACAGAATGAAACAGAGGGAACTAAATACACAGAGGAATCAGGCCTAATGAGGTGCAAACAGGTGAAACAGATAAAACAGGACGCTGAACGGGAGGCTGATGAGGGAGTGAGTTCAGGTGTGCAGACGAGAGGATCATGGGAAGTGTAGTGCAGGAGACGCAGACAGGATGGTGCAGGCGCAGACTGTGACATTACCATTCTAGCAACGTTTGGTGCAAAATGAAAATGAAATGACATCATTTACATTTGCCATTTCATACAATAGTTTTAATATGCATATTGAAACGCTTTATAAGTGCCAAAATTAAAATGAAAATGCAGTACAGAAATGATTAGATATGTGTAACATGTTCAAGCAAAAACTGTGGCAAAATCATCATTCAAATGCTATTTTTATTAATTGCATTTACACTCACAGTCAAGACACCCGCGATTGCATTTTCATGAAATGCCCCGCAATGGATGTAGCAAAATTCATGTGCACTTTGAAAATGCATTCTGAGCCGTTCACGCCCCCTCCTGGCCTGTCAATCACTGCATCGAGGCGGGGCTCGGCAACAATAGGTAAACATAGCATATGGCTATGTTACGTGTTTTGAGCTGTTGAAAAAATTGCTGCGGCAGAGCTAATACGAGCGTTAAATCAATTAGCAGATAAAGTTAGGGCCCTATGATTTCCGGGATAACGAAATCACGGACGGAATCGCGGAATTGGCCAATTAACGCAGAATCTAGTGTTAATGCAGAATTTCGTGGATTTTTACATATTTGGTTTGAAATTCAGACCAGGGGAAGCAAATCTGGGCGACACAAACCCCTCAACCTGTCATTTCAGCTGACTTATGTGACTTATGCAGTGTTTCCCACACTTTGACTAGTTCGCCGCCACATACTGCGTTTCGGTTTTATCACTATTTAAAACACGCAGCGTATTCTTTCAGTTGTATTTCCCAGCTCTCCCTCCGTCTCTCTCTCACTCACGCGCCTCTCTCACACGCGTCTCTCTCACACACACACACAACGTGCACACCGCGTCTGTCTATGAGGCGCCGGACTGGACAAAAGCGAAGCGAACTCCATGAGAGACAGAGTGTGAGTTTATTTAAACTTATATAAACGAATATAATTTATATTACTGGACAGTTTAAAGCTCATAACCATATTTTTTTTGTTACTTGAAGAGTGCAGTGTTATGTTGCATCATGCAGTATTTGTCCTGAAAAGGCTCCTGAGTAAATGTCTGTATTACCTCAATAAATTTAAGGTCATTCCTAATCTATTTTTATTTTTTAATACATTTTAATCTTTAACTTTAAAAGCATACTATTTTTACAACTAAAATAACAGTCAAGGGTAAAAAAAAGAAAACCTAATTCCCAAAAATTAAAAGGGAAAAAATGGAATTTGGGAAAAAATAAAACGGAATTTGGGAAAAAATAAAACGGATTTCATAGGGCCCTATAAAGTGGAGCGTGGACAGAGAAAAGGTAGTATTTCCGAAGATTATTACGCGTATGTAGGTGATAGAACGCGTACGTTGTTGGAACGTCTGGGAGAATTTTCTGCCTTATCAGACGCAGACACCAGTTTGGCTGCTGACCTCTTAAAGGTGGTGGAAGAACAGTTGTATTGGGATAGGCCTATAGGGGAGTGGGGTGACCACCTGTGGAGATCCCTGGCGAGGCCATAGAGATGTATGGGTTAAAAGTTAAAGATATCACGGCCGGCCTTGTATGGAGTTAGTCCATGGACGTTACTTCGCCGAATGCAGCAGTGTGGACTGAAGTAAACAACAACATAAACATATTTTAATATACGCGTAATAATCTTCCTTGTCTTGTATGAGAGTAACAAGAGCAAAAATCACACTCAGTCAAATTTGATGTGCGATTAATTACATCAATTAATCGGCATGTAATTAATTAGATTAAAAATTGTAATCGCTTGACAGCCCTTGTATGTACACAATAAGGAAAATGTATCAAATGATTAATAAATATCATAAACATAGCAGTTAAAGACAACTAATATGAAGTGGGCATAAATATTGTTAAATACACCTAATATAAAGTGGGACTAAATGTAATTATTCTATTCAAATCTTCATTTCCTGCCTTTTTGTTTGGTTCTTGGTACCATTTGTTCCTCTCTTTTTTTAAGGTTAATAACCAGAACACTCAGTGAGGGAAAGCATGTGCGAGACTGAACAGCTGCAGCTGTTAATGCCGTTTGTGTTTAAAAATCACATCAGTGGTGACGTGAAAGTTATATAGAAGCAGTAAAGTGCTTGTGTCTTCAAGATGCAATTGGTATATGTGATTGGTAAAGGGTAAAGACTACAGATTGAGAACATTCGAGTAATTTGCTGATTCCGATCAGTGGCCATTGAATCGGAATACCCCCATTAATTGCCTACAACCTAATTAAAGAGAAATTATTTTTGGTATGTTTTAGCTTACCTCAAAGGACATCCAAGATGTAGGTGTCTTTGTTTCAAATAAATTTGGATATTTTTAGGTCAAACCGTTCTTGTCTGTCAGCCATATAATGCAGGTCTATGGTCACCACCTCAAAGAGCATGCACAGAGAAGTCCAAATTAAACATGATTTAATGACTCGTAAATGTAAGTACACATTGATGGCCTAAGACACGAAACGAGCGGTTTGTGTGAGAAAACGAACAGTATTTATATCGTTTTTACCTCTTATTTCCACAGATCACTTGGATGTGCCTGTGGTTGTGTACTTACATTTGCGAGTCATTAAATCATGTTTAATTTGGACTTCTCTGTGCATGCTCTTTGAGGTGGTGTCCAAAGTGAACTATCCCTTTTAGTGTTAAAGTTACTTACATTATTGACCTGTGACATTCTATAAATCATTCTATATAACTTAATTATATATATTTCTGCTGCATATAAAATGTTATGGTGCGGTCACATTATCAAAATTTTGTAGGCAAATATGTCTATTGTAAACAGGGTAGCGATGTATTAAGCACACACATAAGTCACTTTCAAACAAAGCAGGTTTCTGTTAGGCTATACATTCACATTGCAAACCTTAGTGCCCAATTCTATTTGCCTTTTCACATTTTTGTTATGTGGGAAATATCAGATTCAGGTGTAAACAGGTCCCAGTCCTGAACTGACCGGCATGTGCAAAAGAACAATAACAAAGATGGCCATGGTCAAGTCAGCAATGACACATTCATTTGTAAGGTGATGTGCCATGGAAGCCAGCAAATTTGTGGCTAAGCAATGATGATGCAGATGAGGATGAGGAGAAAGAGAGCAAAGTTATTCTCCTACAGTTTTCCCTAAAGTTTTGCCTGACTTTCGTAAGGTTGGTCTGGACCATTCGTAAGCTCTCTCTTAGTGTTGTTTGAGCTCAAGACACTAGTTGCCGCCACTGTGCAGCAGTCTTTAGAAACTTTCACACATTTTCAAAACTATTTCACCTTTTTTCAAAACTCAACACACAATTCCCAAAACTTCACACACAAAATGCAAAATGCCTCACATCTCCTTCAAAAATGTAACTGCATTCAAAATGCCATAAACACATGTCAGAATGAAGCATTTCCATCAAATGCCAAACACTTATTAGTGCGTTTTTTTGATACACCATGTAAACATTGTTTTGTTTTTTTTCTAAATCTAAAGCTCTTTGGTCCTCCATACGCTTATATCAATGCAATGTTCTACAGTGAAAGTAGTCTTCTGAGATCAGTAACAAGTATACAGACAGTATGCACCAATGCAATGTAGAAACAGAAAATGTTCGTTAGGCCAAACATTACTGTTGTATACACTATACAACAAAACCATAAACATATGTAAACCAAAAGTATATTCTTTATAATACAGTAAAGGACACAATTGTTGTCCATTGTTGGCATCTATTGTTCAAAACAGGTAATCCGACCTTTGACCTATTATAGGCTTATACTACAGTAAAGCAGAGATTGGTTAGTGATCAGTAAAACAATTAGAGTTTGCACATATGAGGAGTGTTTGTGTGACTTGATGAATAATTGTAGCATGTTGATTGATGTGTTTGGAAAAGAAAAGCAAGTTAATTCCTGCTAGATGTTTTGTGTTTTAGTCAAAGGCTGAGAAATAGCTTATTTATATGGTTTTAGAGATTTGGTGTGTAGGTTTGCACTTTGAGTGAGAGGTTTCAGGGCTGGAGTGAGACTCATTTTACCCACATGACCACTTTAGTTCCCCACTGACTATACAGTAAAATAATAGAATTAAAACCTCAGTATATAAGTCTGCAATAGTGCACTCTACTGTACAACCTTGTAATTCATTGTATTTTGCAAAAATATAATTTTCTATTAAGTGCAAAATCAGTACACAGGGTTTTATAACTACAGAGGTCCCAAAAGTGATCTTGGGTTCGGGGGCATATTATTTTTCCACAGTAATTGTCAAAGAACTTGGGATATGTAGGCTATATTTGTGTTAAATAGGAATCCATTGCAATAAAGTTATTCTCATTCTGGGCACAGTATGCAATAGGCTATTGCTTTACCTCTCCATCTCCTTCTCTCGTTCTTCTTCTCTCAGTCTCTTTATCTTTACCTGTAAACATCCCCTACCTGAAGCTGAGCTTTGATAGATGTTTAGTTTTGCCACTTGCATCTCGTAAACTTTGCATTGGGATTCCCGCGAGGCTCGTGCTTCTGTGAACATTCTGCTTTGATCGTCATCACAAACATTTTGACATATCACAATTTGATAATTTAATTAATAGTCTCTATTTTACTGATAACTTAAACAAAGTTAAAATAAATGTAACTCGAATAATTTGAGGATTTTTTAAATTTGCATAGAACGTTATCTTTCTTAACGCCGTAATAAACCTTCGCGTGAAGTGGAAAATCGATTCCTGAGCAATCGATGCCAACTAATTCAGCACCTTTACTTGGGACAGCGCCTTTGTAACGTCAAACGTAAGTGACACTTTGGGGAACACACTTAGGAACATAGACAACTTCGGTAAGATATTTTTTTTTAGTCTTCTTAGCTCGCTAAGAGTGTCGTTATCGGGGAACCGGGCCCAGATTGCATGTGATTTGTTATGTTCACACTGTAATGAAAAAAGAAAAAAAACTTGAATGATTCATTGACAATAAAAAATAAACAGTCACTTGTCACCACCTACTGGTGTAATTTTGTAACGATACAGTCGTTTTTTGATGCGCCAAGTTACTTTCAAAAGGTGATTTGCTCTTTATGAATCACTACCATAGACATCAGTGTTTATATCTTAAGTGTAAACTTTTATCCTAGTTTTCTCTGTGATCATCAGAATATTTGTAACAGAAATAGCCATACGGTGTTGAAAAGACTGCTTGTGAAGCTGTTTCGTACTTATATGCTTTCTCTGGGTCAGCGGCTGTGTGAACAGTTATTTAAATGTTCTGGTGTGATTAGGCACAGGAGAATAGCGAAATATTTGAATCGAGATCACAATCTTTTAAGCATCTCTAATTTGTACAATTATTATACTGTATAAATCATGTGAAAACAAATGATAACATCTAATGACAAACGTGCATTTATGAAATCTTTCCAAATGAAGTTAAAATGTTACCAGCTGCCTTTTAAATAAAATTATACAAAAGATGTAAATTTTCACAAATTCCTATGATTGCTCGTCATTTAAATTAACTATCAACTTATCGATTAATCGTCAGCCCTAATACTGCAATATGGTATAGCCAAAAGCACGACAGCAAATGCTGCTTAAAACACCACGTTCTCAATGCTTTTTAATATAAATAAAAGGCTAGTAGCTGTAGGATTGTAAAAATGTTTTCATGTGATTGATAATTTTATTAAATGACTTATTTAATAACTAATATAATGACTAATACATCATTACCACTGCTTCAGATGTGTGCTTGTCAGAATGTATACGCTCTTCCCAGAACAAGGCGCTGAAAACAGCAACTAAACCCAATGAATTCACAATTCACATGTTATTTAATATGACAGTCCCGATCATTAGTTGTGCATTGCTGTTTGAGCTGTGCGCACTGAATAAACACCTCCAAACTGGAGAACTTGGGCGTTATTTAACTCAAAGAAACATATCCTAAATTAGATAAATCATATATCGGCAATTAATCGATCGCTAATTAATCGTTAACATCCCTGTACAAAACTATTATGAATTTCTACACACTGCATGGAACACAGCAAAAAAAAAAATAGTTTATACACCCACATTTGTTTTTCCGATTGATATAAAACAGAGACTGGCCTAAACCCATCACTTCTGGACACCAGCAACACTCGGCTGTTTGCTCATAAAAACTCATAAAAAGACATTTTTCAGAGATTTCGAAAAATCTGCCTGTCACCTCAAAGTGACGCACAATAATAATCTTATTTCACCCTACCATTTGCACCACCGCCCACTGGCAGCTGGCATTTGTCTTATGAGTGATGGTGATTTTGAGGGTTTATGAATTTAAGGAAATAAATGGTCACTCACACACAGCACAAGCAGGTCAGGGGCTTGTTCAGCTGTTTGTGTGCATCCCATCGAATCAGTGCACCATAGTACGTGTTTGTATGTGTGCGTATCTCCTCTTGGCCTAGAGTGTGATTTGCCACACATCACTAGATAATTGGATCTATCTTCTGGCAACAGACAAGCATGTGGGTGTATGAATTAATGTGTTTATGTTAATGTATGTTCATATGTACACAGCATATCTATATTCTCTACTGTAGGTCTGTGTACTATTCTTCAAATAATCATGATAATAATAATAATAATGTAGTCTGAGGTGTGGCCTGCATGTAGATGGCAGTAAAAGTGACGAAAGGTTTCTCTTTCATTCTTGTTCATGGTTTTGCCAAACTAGCCACGACATCACAAAGCAGCACATTTTGCTCCTCATCTGCATAAAAATCCACCATGAACATCCTGACGTTAAATTTTAAAAACAGACATGACAAATCGCTCTAATTAAAACCATAAAGCACGCCTTCTGGTGAAGCATTACCTAAATCGTGAAAGTTCTGTTCTCTATTTTCTTCTTCTATAGGGCTTTCCTGTAGCTCAAACAATGTTGGCGCTTCCAACGCTAAGGTCATGGGTTTGATTCCCAGGGAAAGCAATAACTGAAAAGAATGTTTACCTTGAAATGCAATGCAAGTCATTTTGGATAAACCATCTGCCAAATGCAAAAATGTATTTTATGTTACAGTGCATTGCATAAGAGCACAATAAAGGCTGTGTTTCCCAAAAGCACTGCTAGGCATTATCTGCACCTAGACCAACATTTGTTTTTGCAGCAATATGAAACAGAGCTGACTTAAATTCATCCATTCTGGACACCAGCACCACTCAACTGTATGCTCATCTAAACTCATTAGACATTTTGGCTGAGATTTAGAAAAATCGGCCTGTCACCTCAAAGTGACACACTACTGTAATCTGATTTCCTACCATTGGAACCACCGCCCACTGGCAGCTTGCATTTGTCTTGTGAGTGATGGTGATTTTGCAGGTTTATGATTTAAGATAAATGGTCACTTGCATATGGCACAAACGGGTCAGGGGGGTCATACTGTTGTGCAACATTGTTGGAACTATGATGTCTGGCAACACAAACTCTCTCAGGCGCTCAGTTAAATAAAAGGGCTAATCTTTTTACTTGCATAAATGAACAATTTCATTCTACATCTGTTAGAATGTGAGAGAATGAAAGTCCAGTTTTTTGAAAAGCGTGCATGGGTTAAGCAGCAGGTTACGTTGTTGTATGGGAAACGTGTCTCTGATTGGTTGTTTTGTGACCGCACATTTTTTGCATTCACTGTGGACAGACAAATGTCGTACCCGTAACACATACACAGGAAACAGTTCAAGAAAAAAAAAATATATGACTGTGTCAGCATGTTGAGGTCTCTATGTGAGATTGCTCAAAGGCAACATTGATGAATGGTTAAAGATTTTGCTGCAGCATCACTCCACTACTCTTAAAAAAAAACACACAAGGCTACATTAGCTTTCTCCATTTATCTTCAGAATACTATTCCTTCTCCATTAAATGGAACTGCAAACCAAAATAAAAAATATGGCAGTATGAAAACCATATATTATGAATTACATTATGTTAGACAGTCAATTCTGTATTCTGAACTAATTAAAGGTCAGATAATCAAATTGGTCACATATCAATATCTGCTGAGAAAGGAAGGTTGAAGAAATGGAAGACAATTAAAAAACAACAAAAAAAATACACCGCAGAGGTCAATATATTGTTTGTTTTACTTTTGACTCATTACACGCAAGTCGATCACAGTTATGAAATTTAAAATTCGAGATATTCAATCTTTCTAATATGGAAAACGGGAAATATTCTTGTTTTCAACCTGCACTACTTTCTAATTGCTGGTCTATGTACACATAAAGATTCACATTTCGGCTGTTTTATCATGACTAATTGTTTATCAGCATTTAGTGACATGAGTTTTAAGACCCTGTGTCAACTTAAAAGGGGTTCAAGCTGCATTCCATCGGTTTTCGAATTAAATAATATCTGCAGAGTCACACAGCACATGAAGGGTATACTTCAAGCTTAAATTGCTCAAATGTTAGAAAAGTCCCTTATTACAGAATGCATGTGCAGATGTATATTTAAACGTATACATGTAGGGTAGATGGAAATCTCAACTTTATTCTTTGGGTGATTATTGCCTTTGGGAAATAGTGAAAGAACAGAAGATCTACCGTTCCTATAGTCAAAGTTTGCCTGCCCTTGACGTGTTCACCTGCCCCCTCTCTGGCGTCTCTAGCGGGACTCCCACCTTTCACACTGCTTTTCCTGCACTGCACTTTGTTCCAGTCAGGATTGCCCGTGGCTGTTTCTGTACCTGCTTCCACTCTTACTCTTGAAATCGAGCACAGACATTCACTGTTGGGTTAGTCAAGCCAATTTTTTTTAAAAAGAGAGAGAAGTAATGTGATTTAAGCTGTTTACTCATAGAAAGGGGAGTTCATTATAATTTATTAATTTCAAGAATATATGTGTTAAAAATGTTTTCTATGATCATCATATTATTTGGTCATTACGATTTTTATTACTGTGAGAAAAAGTTATGTTTTGAAAGAAGGCAGTCAATGAGATGCATAGCATAAGTTCTATGCTACAAATGAAAAAAAAAAAACAAATCTGGCAAAAGGAAGCAAAACAATGATATTTGTAAAGGTCATTTAATGTCTGGTTGCCTTTATCAGTTAACTTGGTGTCAAGATAAAATATATAACTTTAACAATCTTTGTTAGACTTACAAGCTTTTGTCAGCTTATTAGACTTAATATGTGCACGCAATATGGATTTCCAGCAGACTGAAGCTAATAACTTGAAAACGGTAGCGCAGTCACCATCACTGGTAAAGAAAACTACGGCATTGAAGACAAAAGGGTCAAAAATATATCGTCCGTCAATATTTCTGATGTGTTCATAAACCATTTAAAACAATTCGTGAGATTGAACTGCTACTTTCTGTTAGTTTTCTGAATCAACTCACATTTATTAACTAAAGGAATTTACCTCTTAAAATTAATATCTCTGTCCAGTAAAAAAAAAAAAAAAAAAAATCACTTCAGTACCTGATCTTGCTGTTGAGCCGCTTTGGTCGATACATTTGACTCCTTTGCTGTGGTCATTATAACAAATTACCACAGAGAGCAAGACACATTCAGTTTGACGATACTGCTGGCGGTTACACAGAGGAGAGAAGATGCTGAAGGAGAAACGGTAGAAATGCAGCAAAATCCCAGTGAGACGCAAGAATTGATCTTTACAGTCGTTCTTCGGAAGATTGGTGCGCCACGGTTGCTAAATTAGACTGCGAAAGAGAGAGAGAAAGAGAGAAGAAGAGGAAAAGAGGACACAGAGAGACCACCGATCACAGCTTGGTTACTGACACCGGTCGACTGCGAGCACACGAGCTTCTCTCATCTCCCTTCACGCGCTTGCCGCCTTTTCACCCCCCCGCCCCGCCGCCTCTGAGCACGAGGCGCACACGCGCGCGCCTGCCGCCTTTTCACCTTCTAAGCGAGAAAACGAAATAAAAGGTGGCAGCTGTGTACGTTGAAGGCTACGTGTGTTTTGTACATTTTGACAGTATTGTTCGTATATGAAAGTCATTATGTTACAGAAATGCGTGATTTGGCACTGCAGAAAGTGCGCAAAGAGCGCTTCCTTTAAGCACGTAAGCTGTCACTTTTAGTTAGGCCTAATCGGCGATCTCACAAAGTTTCTTTAAAATAAATGAAGGTGACTGCACAATGAATCTCTTGATTATAATGTCTATACTTTATTATAATGGTAGGATTTGCGAGTAAACTCTCACAAAAAACTCTGCGTTTTACCAGTTCAACATCTCTGACCATTCGCATTCAAGAAATCAACAGAAATGTCTGTGATTGGCTGTAATGCAAAATAGAAACCTTTTATGCTGTGTTGCTAGTTCGTGTGGTTTTGAATTTGATTGTGAGGGTATAAACTGTTTGGGAGGGTGGACAAAATTTGGACTTCAGTTGTGTTAGTTCAGTGTTTTTCAGAAATCTAAGGGCCCACTTTACTTAAAGGTTACTAGAGCACAAATCTGTAAAAGTGGCAATGGGAGTGGTAAATTCAGCATAATTCTGCTTGTGATCTGATGATGTGCAAATTAAGAACACAGGTGCAGCCGGATCATTTCCATAATGACCAATGGAATCTACCAAGAGGAGTGCAAATCAGCATTTGGTTTAAGACAGGCTTTTTGGGGGGTGTTAAATAACTCGGTATGGTACAGCGTTGCCATATGGCAACAATTAATTTCTACTAATGTCCTTGTTATTCAGTAAAAAAAAAAAATACAATACATTGCACTTTGGGAATTAAAAAAAGGCAGGCCTAAAGGTAGCCAATGATGTGTTGTTTTTAAGTCACATGGCACTTGAATACCCCCCTTTCCCATTGTCACCCTCATATGGAAGACACCTG
Organism: Pimephales promelas; assembly: GCF_988280905.1. Classification (NCBI taxonomy): domain Eukaryota; kingdom Metazoa; phylum Chordata; class Actinopteri; order Cypriniformes; family Leuciscidae; genus Pimephales; species Pimephales promelas. The sequence goes on along the minus strand of NC_142790.1, from coordinate 12,908,246 downwards.
TTGAAATGCTCCAGAAATTGCTCTATTAACCTCATTTCTAAACATCTCTTCTCAAGGGGGATTTTTTTCAGCATATTTGATAAGTAAAGTATATATTTTTATTCACAAATCAACTCTTGTCTAACTTAGTTTTACTGTAAATTGAGGAAATATAAATGTTTCCATATGGCAACGCTGTAACACTGTGGAAAAATTGGTATGCTGCCATATGGCAATGCTGTACCATAGTAGAATTGCAGTAATGTATATTTCCCCATTGGGATTTTTACGGAGAGTAGCATCAACAATATGATTGCAGTTATTTATTAATTTGAATTGTTTATAGTATAGCTAGTTGTATTTATATATATAAATAACAAATAGATATTTTTTTTTCAGAAAATGAATACAGCAATATTTAACAGAAAGTAGGAAGAGTGCAGAGTTAGCTCATGATGAGAGCGATTATGAGTTAGCCAAAAATATCAATCTTTTTTCAATTTTTCAATTGTGTACCATTTCATTGGCAACATTTTTCTAAGTACCCCAACATTTTTTTTTGTATGATTGAAGCTATTTCGTGCAATACAAACCTATTTGAAAAAAATATTTCATGGTTAGAACATAATTCGTACCATGGAGGAAAAGTGGCACAAATACCAAATTGATGAGAGCAAACTTTGTAAATCATAAATATTCTCCTCCCATGCATTTTGCGTTGAACTCCCACAAATTCATATGCAATACGGTCAGCCGCAAAAATAACTTATCCACGAATTTTCAGCGCAAATTTTTCACTGTCTTCAGTAAATCCTCCTACATTTTTTAACACCAAAAGAGGTTTGGCGCTGGCGCAAGCAGTTCGTAAATCTGGCCCTAGATCTTATAGGCTAATTTTTTGATAAACAAAATTTGATGCACGCACTTTTGGCCAATCAGCTAGACGTGATCATTCTCGAGTGACGTTTATTTAGCGTGAAAACTTGTAGCTGTAAATTCAAGTGATAGCCATGCCAACGTTGCATAAATATACAGTAAGTTGTATCTACATTATGAGCGAGTTGCCTAGCTTGCAAAATGTTGGATTACACCTGTGGTGGGAGATGACTAGAAAATAGAATATGGAACGAATCCTGTCCTGATCAGGACATCTGCAGCTTAAACCGGCTCTCTAGAGCGGACACAGATATGCACTGGATCGTTTGTCAACCGGTTTCACCAATATATATATATATATATATATATATATATATATATATATATATATATATATAATATTATAATACACATACAGAGAAAACTGATCCTAGGCCAGCAGTTATGGGCAGCTTTTCCATCTTAGAGAACTTTTAATCATCCTAACAACAAACGTAATGGAGTGCAACAGAGCAGCTTCAAGAATATCAAATACAATGCAGTGAATCTCTTATTTTCATCTGTTTATTTGCTAAAACAAATGTTCATATTTGCAAAAAAGAATGTTTATGAAATTAAATGAAAATTCAGTCAGCGGAGGCTTGTGCAGTGTTTCCCCAGGTTTGATCGGCCCAAATTTAAGACCTTTTTAAGACCTTTTTAAGACCACTTTAATGAAAATTAAGACCTACATCGCACCCATTATGTAGCCGTAAAACACCAGATCAAATCCCAATAATGACTATTACTGATGAATGTTTTAATTAAAAATACATTTATTATAAATACAATTTATAATGTATTTATAATTTATAATTATATATATATTTTTTTTTTGTAAATTTGAAATAGGGTAGACTATTTAGTCAAGAGCAGTGAGTAATTTATTTGTCCTTGACAATTGGTATTTGGTTAACATGAAAACACAGTAGCAGGTTTATTAAAGTGCTGCCCCTTTAAGACTGAACACACGGCCCTATTTGAACATGGCTAACTGCCTTCACTTGAGATGTAACTAACTTTTGTTTACTAGGATACTCGCCAAGACGGCCGTTTTTACATAATTTTGTCTGAATTTGTCCGTACAAGTGCAAGACAATTTTCAGAAACGTTATTCACGCGCTGGTTTGCGCGGGCGCGCGCTTTGGATGTTTGCGTTCATGGAACTACTTGACCTGCACACGTTCGGCAATAATGTAGGGAACCACTTGTTCTACATAAATCAGGTAACAGGTCATGTTACTTACATATTATACGACTTAGTTTTCATCCAAATAACATGTGCTGAGAGAACGATCAGGATTCAACAGAAGTGCGCGCGCGATCTCTCTCCCCCTCTCTCTCAGCAGTTAACGTTAATAATAAGCTAGATGATTCGTTTTAATTTTCTTTGCCATTGACATCCGACTGAACTACAAACATTCCACGGATGTCTGTTTGAAGGGATGTGCTCGACCAGCTCGCGCGTCTGTACTGCTGCGTGTTCAATCCACTGCGCGTTTCAGTGCTCGCGCACCACAGCTAAGTTATGTTACTATATTGCATTTAATATTCCACTAATAAGACACATTTACTTCATAGACAGCCTTATTTTTTTGGAAGAAAATGGAAACTCGTATATTAAGGCGGTGATAAAAAATTTAAGTCAAATTGCATTGCATTTCCTACCATTTATTACCTTTCAAGGACCGTAATTTTGGTAGCCTAGATTCTATTTACTACCTTTTACTACCGCGCGGAAACCCTGTTATAATATAGTATAATGAAATTTAAGACCTTCGTTAAAAAAATTAAGACTTGGACAACGGAATTTAAGACTTTTTAAGGCCTTAATTTAGAAACATGAAATTTAAGACCTTTTTAAGACATTTAAGACTCCGCGGCTACCCTGTTGTGGTGTAAGCAGGCGAAAGAAAGCCTTCCCCAACCTTACACATGCTCCCCCCTATGCATTAACTTAATCTGTAGTTATTTTGCACATTCATACTGTGCCACAGTGTCTCCATTTTTTTTTCTTCAACTGTAATTTCTGTCAAGGGATTAAGTATCCTATGTCCTTCACGTCCAGCACACACACCGACGGTGACACCTTAAACCACTTACAAGTAGCTTTGAGAGTAGCTCAACTGCTTTCATATAAATGTAGGTGTTAACTGTAAGAACTCGAGGCCTTTAAAGTCACATTAAAATGTCAAACTATGACAGCACGACATAGGTTAAAACAACAGCACATGCTACGAAATTTTTTATCTGTGCTTTGAATAAATTTACCACAGTAGCATGGGTGATATTTGAAAGTGTGCGAGAAAGAGCCGATTGTTTGTGTAAAGTGAGTGTTTGTTGTGTGCTTGTTTGTGTTTGAGATTAATCAGTCTTACTGTGTTTAAGTATATGGACAGTGTGTTTCATGGTGAAGCGCACCACTGTGATCAGAGCGGATTGATCGCTGCTCCATCTCCGCAAGCGCTTACATTCACTTTAATTGTGGATGGCTCTATTTTAGAATTTTAAACAAAAGTGTAAAACAAATTGGGTGGGATATTTGATGCTAATTTAACTTTTGATCCTCATGTCCAGATCACTGTCAACACATATTTTTTTTTTCATCTAGAAACATTGCCAGACTACGTTGTGTTGTCATTTCCTATGTTGTCATTTCCAGTGACTGAAAAGTTAATTACTTTACTGGCTGGGGTTTCAAAAGCTACTCTAAGCAAATTACAGTTTGTTAAAAATACTGCCACCAGAATCCTGACAAGACAAGGGATCATATCACTCCTATTTTGGAATCTTTACACTGCATGGCTCCCTGTCAGATTTCATGTTGATTTTTAAAATTGTCATGCTTACCTACGTATAAGGTGGTACCTAATGGTACCCATGGTCTGGCTCCTCAATATTTGTCAGAACTCTTAATCCCCTACATCCCAATGTATTATCTCTGTTCCTCTGACCCTGGTCTTTAACTGTCCCGCCAACTCATCTAAGATGATAGGGTGATAGGGCTCCAAAACTATGGAAATCTTTGCCCTCTGAGATTAGGCAAGCAGAATCTCTTGAGGTTTTTTTGTATCCTTTCCCTCAAAACATACTTTTTTAGTGTATCTTTTATTTGTTTCTCATCCTGCAATCCAAATGACTGGAAAAGTCATGCAAGTTGGTCATATAATGTAGGAAACCTAAAAGCATAATAAAGACCATTTAACCAGGAGCAAGCCATATACTCTACCAAATACTGATGATTATTAAGTCATAAAGGAGACACATGTTCAAATGCCTTGTTTATTCTCTAATTCCCGAAACTTATATGGTCCATTTTTATTGATAAAAACGGTTAAGTCAAATGTTTTGCGTCTAACTAATTTAGTTAAATTCAGAACAATGCAGGGTGACTAGTTAGGCGCCATTCTAAATGTTAATTAATTCTCTTTTTATTCCTCCTCAAGGTCTCTGATGTTCTACTTCTTGAACATGCTTTGCCTTCTCTTTTAATTAAGGGCAAGGCAAAGTGTTTTCTTTTCACCACGCAGGCAAATTATTCTGGAATACCCAAAGGCATCAGGGGTCATATGATTCCAAAACCAAAACTCAGAGCGTGGATTTGCTCATATCCTTCAAGCGGGGAGCTCTGTGTTCAGGAACGCTGAGGGAAATGGCAGTGCCATTTGGTGCCATCTCTTAATTAATACGCGTAAGGCGCTTTATCGTTATCCCCTGCCGGCGGAGGACAAGAGAGAAGCCCATATGTGCCCAACCGCATACTGAGCAACACAAACTCAACTGCCCGTCCATCAGCATTAAGAAGGGGCTGGTACTTGACACGTATTTTGAGTTCAATAGCAGGGAGTTCAATGTCAACACACTGTCCCTCTTAACATCTGTTATTCAAATGTAGCTCGAGAGGAAAAGGACACATAATTTTGTCATTCGAGATGAGTGGCTTGCAGCTCGTGAAGCCGAGCAGGCTGATCAACCCCCCCCCCCCCCCATGAGCTCACATTCACTGTGCCAAAATTCAACGGTTTTGCCATCCAAGTTCTGCTCTACTACTTGTCCTTCAAATCAACTCTTATTTTTCATCAACTCTGTGATGGGTGAAATGAAAGATCTCTTCTCAGCAAATCAATCACCTCCAAGCTAATGGCATTCGTTTTGGTCACAGTCGCCAGTAGCATGCTGAAGGATACAGCCACTCTCCTAGCCACATAATAGATGTTATTATGCTGCGGTAGGGCCCGGGCAGTGTATACACAGCCTTATTGGTAATACTGACAAATAACTATTCAGAAAATGATAGATGACCTTGGTTGGCAGGTCTTTAAATACACATTTTGCAGAGCATTACAGATGAACTGGCTGACAAAGGCAGACAGGAAGGAAGTACTCCCTAGCCTAATTACTAAACTCCAGTGCCAATCGAAATGGTTCGCATAGTTTTAATGAACCCTTTGATGCATATCCAATACAGCGGATGAACCATTAAAAGCCATTTTAACCACTAGGTGTGCATTTCCAAAAGAGTCATTAGGAAACTACAGCATGATTGCAAATTCTGTTGTAAGTAACTAACATTGTTCAATCATTCTTTGTTTCAGATGTAACCCTTATGTCGCAACAACGTAACTCGTAGTGACTATGAAAGGGAATTAGTTCAAACGAACATTCACAAACTTGGTTGATTGGTCACTACATTCAAGAGATAACCAACACTGCTCACCACAAACACATAGTGAATAGAAATGTTTGATGTTTTCCAGAGCGCAAACAAAAATACGCACTGGAGCGTTTACCGAATCTGTTTTTTTCAATGTTATATTACAGTATTAACTGAGGATGCTCTTGCTTTCGTTTGAGCACTTTCAAGGACCTGCCTGTATAATTTGCTCTTCCTCTTTTTCTTCTGAACCAGTTTCTAGTTCAAACATGTATGGCTGAATTAAACCAATATTTCCACTTGCCATTGTGAAGCATTTACTGCAGTTGACCAAGTAGATCAGGTAGTCTGAGCTGGGGATATTGAGTGAAGGCGAGGACTAATTTGCATATTCATGAGTCTGCATTGACTAAATGAATGCAAGGGTGTAGAGTTACTTGCTATTTTAAAGCAAAAATAACTTTTTTTCAAAGAAAAAAAAAATCTTTAAATATGTCATTTTGATTATCAAATATGAGTTTTAAGGGATACAATTATTCACTGCAGTAGAGTTGTACTGAAATTTAAAAAAGCCACAAGAGTGCGCAGTTTCCAACAATAACAAAGTCGTAGGTTGATGATGCAGTGATGAGCTGAATCATGGGACTTGCTGTCAAGCTGATGGATCTAATAATGTTTATGGATGAGTGCAATTTTTTTAGAGTGGTATGAAGCAGGTCGCGATTGCTAAAGAGACAGATATCACATGTGAGTCCCGCGGATATAAAAAAATAAGGACATTTAATTGTACCGAACTACTCGCAAGTGCTGGATTACTCACACAGATCCGTTTATTAGACTAATTAAACTTGTTAGGAAACGTAGCGTTGCTTCACTTAGTCTAACGTTACATTATCACACTAAACAGCATTTAAATGTGTTGAAAGTTATAATGTTACACTACATGTTAGTTCATTTGCTATACAAAACTAGCAGTAAGCTATACCAATATTAGAATAACATACTGAACATATTCTAATATTTCATCATGTTGAGCTAACGTTATACAACATTGATTTGTTTTCTGTACATTTCCTCACCTGTCTAATAAAGCTGTCAAGTCATGATTCGTGAAGCTCTGTCAAGTCCAAATAAGTCGTGGAGGAGGAGCTCTCGCCATCTCAAAAACGCCACGCTGATACTGATCCTCATTTTAGTTCTCCTTTTTTTTCCCAAGGTCTGCTTGCCATGGTCTATGTTTGAAGGAAACAAGAACGGCGTACCGCTAAACGTTACGCAATACACAGTTGTCCATGTCTGTCGCCATTGTTACGTCATGGCTATGGCAGTATGAACGGAAACAGAGGAAAGCACGGATATTACCTAATTGACAGGCACCATTTTTTTTTTGGGACGGCCACTTACCGTAAAACTTCACATAATAGCCGAGTCCCAAATAGACGTCTGTCTCTTTTTCATGCCTGGTGTGGCTAGAGCTCAAACAGAGGCCGGGTCTGTTTTTTAGTTTCGGGTTGTTAATCTTTTAAAACTGTGAAATCGTCCGCTTTTAGGCGGCCGTCAAAGCAAATTTTGGTCCCGCCAAAGCCTATTTTCATCTGTGAGTGATGTAGAAGATAGGGAGAGAGAGAGAGAGAGAGCGAGAGAGAGAGATAGAGAGAGAGAGAGAGAGAGAGAAAGAGAAAGGGGGGGAGAGAGAGAGAGAGAGAGAGAGAGAACCCAGGCTGTGCGCGCACACTCTCACGTCTTCAAAGAACATAAGCGCTGTCTTGCTCTGTCTCCCTCGCGCATTAATCAAATAAATTGACACGATAGTAAAAGGTTGGAAGACCGCAGTTTCACGTGGATCATTTGGAGATTTTTTAGAGATTAGAGACTCAATGAACAACATCTCAACACTAAATTATAAATCTCACATAGACGCCTATCTCAAATACAACCCAGTGCAGTTCGACGATTTGGGAAAATAAAAGCCCGAGCTATTATTTGAAGTTTTACGGTATTTAAAATTGGAATTTCTCTGAAATAAAAAAAAAAATCTTTGGAGACTTTTGGGATATTGTAAGTACAATATATCTGTCATGATGTGGTTTTGTGTCTTGTCAATTCGTTATCAGTTGTTCCCTGTCTAGTATTTATCCCAGGAGTTTCTTATTTCTCACGCCACCTTGTTATCTTGTCTAGCTCGTTTGTCCTGGATTATTTAAGCCCTGTGTTTCTGTCCTGTCTTGGTTGGTTGTTGAATTTATGTATGTTACGTTGGTGCTTTTATGATTCTGAGTCTTGTTCTAGTCTATGTACCCTGTTCCTGAGTTTGTTTAATAAAGCTACACTGCATCTGGACCCAGCCTCAGCACTATTTCTCCGCACAGCGTCACAATATCACACACTGTGCAATTGATTTTTGGATATTTTATTACAAATTTCTTACATATTGTACCTTTAAACATCTCTGATTGGCTACTGTGTTGACACACTTAACATACAGTATGTCTCTGACTGTGATCAACGCTTCAAAAACATGTTGTCTTTGACGCTCTTCATTGAGCGCTTACACAGATACAAATGAACGTTTGAAAGCAGCGTCTATCAGTGGATCTGTCTTTCAGTGGATATATTAGGGATCTGCCGATAGATGCCTGCTTTAAAACGCTCCCGTGTGCATCTACTTTATGCAAGCGTTTGGGGAAGAGCATCAAAGATGTCATTGCTGATCATTGTATAGCCAATAACCGACATGTTGAGCACATCAACACAATGTCCAAACAGAGGTGTTAAGAATCCGTTGGTGCTTTTTTTGCAAACTTTAGACTGCAGGGGGACTTTAAAAAAATCTTCAAAATCTTATTTTGGATTTACAGAAAAAAACGGAAAAGAAAAAAACATAGAAGCATACAGGTTTAATTAAAAACTGTTTTAGGTGAACTTTAATAAGGGCGTCAACTTTTCAAGCTTGCTGCTCATACAAATGGTGCCTGATTTGTATGAGCACTTTAGGCTAATGAAGAACATGCACCAGAAACTGAAAGATTCAATTAAAGAACAGGGAGGGGTTGGTGAAGTTAAGTTCAGTAAATGTGTGAAAGCGTTTTGAGTGAGCCCTGATTAATTCCCCCAGCTACACAGTCTAGCATTTAACTCGTATTTCAGGAAATTGATAGCCAGCTCTCTTTATTGCGTATATGTTCACTGGGACTTTCATCAAGTAAGAGGCCATGAAACAACAGCAAGGCCATGGTCAAACAGGCAATTACATTACACCCTCGGGAAAATCACTTCTAGATATAATTGTTATCTCTTTTAAGAGAACTCCTGACACCGAAAGGTTGCTGAGGTTGAAATCCTGCAATAGTTAAAAAGAGAAACTTTTGGCTTTTTTTTCTCCTTTGCAGCTTCTGAAGAGCAGCAGACTGAGTGGTAATCCGGGCTCTGAGCTTAGATAGTACTGTCGTTCCTTTGTTGGCTCTTAAACGTAAGATTTTAATTGAGATTTTTAAAGATCTAGCCTTTTGAAATCCTACCCCTAAATCCACCAAACAACCCAGAGCTTTCCAGATAAAGGCAAATCTGCTGTTGATTTCAAAGTCTGAGGTTTCTTCTTCCTCACAGTTAAGTCAACTGTCATCCTCGGTGCCTCATAAAGTAAAAAAAAAAAAAGCAAAATGTTAGAAAAAGAGCTACATTCATTTAGGAGGAGCCTTAAAACTTTGATCCAGTCTATAGAGTGGCATCCATTGACCTCATACTGTAAATACGCAAATAAGAACATTAACCCAGGGTTAAGAAATGGTTCAAATCTTGATACTGACTTAAACTAAAATGTGAAGGGATGTATATCAAATATTTATACAACAGTTAGTTCAAGTCCTCGGATTTGATAGCTGACAGTTAACAGTCAAACAGCACTTTTTTTTTACTGTTTGTTTCATTCTGCTTGTCTGTGTTTGGCAGTTCCTGTCAAATCTGTGAATTTAGTGATGGGGATTTGCAATGACACTTTGAGCAGGTTACATTGTTACTGTTAAGCTTTAGTTTGACTATCTGTTCAATCTGATAACAACATTGTGACTTAAATGTAATTTACTGCTCTTTTTTAAACAGTTTTAACATTTAACTTTAAGTGTAATTGCCACAAGTGTTTTATCGGAAATTGCAAATCTATGACATTTCAGCAAAATATAGTACTGTAACTCACTAAAAACATTAAAATCATGATTAAAACCCCAATTATTGTGTATGGAAATTGGCCAGTGCCATCAAAAAGTTAATTTGTCATTGTGTGAGTCAAAATGTCAGTCAACCAAAGCTTTCTTATACAAATTGATTTGTATTCTACTTTTTTGTTGACACTGACTGCTTACTATATTAAACAAGCATGTGAGTTTTTTTCTAGATTAATGCTATTGTGCATCGCACTGAGCTTTTACAGTGAAAATACACAGGATAAAAATACATTGGCATATTTACAGTACATTTATTTGTGTAGCATTCTTACATGGTAACACTTTACTTGAAGGGGTGTGCATAAGACTGACATGACACATTCATAACCATGACATGACATATGTCTTGAATATGAAGTAAGGTTTATGCATGTTTATGACAACTGTATCTTTCACTAAATAATAACATTTTGAAAGCAAATATGACATCGTTTAAGATGTCTTTGTTATGGCATCTTGACATTAACCAATACATCATAACCTGTCAGTGTCTTTGTCATGACAACTTGACATAAAATTAGGTTAAACTGTCAGGTGGTTGGTTTTGACATTGGCTGTCATGAGGCCGTATTAACTGCATCATGAATATTTTCCGTGACCTTAAAATGTTATATTGGCCTCATGACAGCCAATGTCAAAACCAACCACCTGACTGTTTAAAGTAATGTTAACTAATAAAGCTAAGTGGTCTCTTAAGTTTGATAATCTGCTATGTCATGTTTATGACAGGTTGTGTTGTCTTAGGCCCCGTCCACACTACTGCGTTTTCGTTTAAAAACGGAGACCTTTTGCTACGTTTGCACCTCCCGTCCACACTAAAACGGGAAAAACGAAGACCTAAAACGGAGAAGTTTAGAAACGCTACAGCTGCGTTTTGCGTTTTGAATCTCCGGAGTGCGTTTTAGTGTGGACGAGACAAAACCATACAAAACGGAAAACTTTAGAAACGCTGGCGCAGAGGCTGACGCTTGGCTCTATGATTGGGTGTTATCAGTCATGACGCATCCTTCCCTGATTCGTCATTCACTGTTTACACCGGCACGCGCATGCCCAGTGTTGGTGAATGGTCACGTAATCTGCGTTTTCAGTCGTTTTAATGTGGACGGAGATCGTTTCTAATACGCAGATAAAACGCTGGTGTGGACGGAGATCGTATTAGTTTTAATTCTCCGTTTTTAAACAAAAACGCAGTAGTGTGGACGGGGCCTTAGTAATGTCATGTTGTCATGACAAAGACACTGACAGGTTATGATGTATTGGTTTATGTCAAGGTGTCATGACAAAGACATCTCAAACAATGTCATATTTGCATTAAAAATGACATAACTGAGCGAATGACACTTAATGACAGTTGTCATAAACATGCATAAAACTTCCTTCATATTCATAACATATGTCATGTGAGATATTGAGATATCGATATTGAGAAAGGGGTTGACCAATCACAATACACTGGTCCAGCTGACCAATCAGAGCACATTTTTCAATTTTCAGAAGGACGGGCTTCATAGAGACAAGAACTAAACAGAGCACAACAAACAGACTGGGAAGACCGTAACAATGTAAAATATGTGACATCTCGTTAGAGAATTGAGCCAAAGCGACGTCTTTTAGAAAAACTAACTTCTGCTTTTATTATTAAATTGCATAAAAGTCAAATGAAATTCACAATTGTGCTGTTGGTGTGAATATCAGCATAGCTTAATTACCTGTGACACCCAGCCTGTGGATGAATGAATCACAGCTGTGCTCATAGAACAACAACACATTGCTTATGTGATATTGCTTAATTATTTTTTTATTATTAGGGGATCAAGCTGTTTGTTTCAAATGCCATGACTGGGGGGAAAAAAAAGCCATTCAAAAAAAAAAAAAGATAATCAAGCTCAATAGAAAATCGACAATTTCTAAGATATATCACCCAGCCATAGTGTGAACATCCCCTTTATTCACTCACAATTTTTTACGAAGACAAAGTGGAGCTAGTGTGTTTACTGACACACACGTCTGTGGGGAAAATAAAGTTTAAAATGGCTTTCCAAATCATATTTCTCGCTGGTCTTACAAAAAGCTCCACACCGCTTCGAGGTGCCAAAGCAATCGCTCACTGTTACATTAGCTCTAATGTCAAAGTCTTCAGCTCAGCAAACCACCGGCACCAAGATTACCCAAGAGACCAGAGCCCTGCGCACTGAAACACAGACCTGATCGCTTCAGCTGGTCGCGACACAGAAAAGCGCAACACCGCTCCCCTTTAAAGCCATTAACACCACACAACAAACAGAATGAGTCGCACAGAAATGGTTGCAGCCCTGCAGTGTTGGAATCAGAGGAGATTAACCGCTCTCTCCTTCTATAAGGCTCCAGCTGGGGTTGGATGTAAAGAACATCAGCACTGCTCATTGTCACTGATTTATTTTTCACAGGAGGAAAACAAACTTCAACCGCCACAGTTGCATAGAAAACTAACACATACCACATGTCATCCTGTGTCAACAAAAATCATGCCACAAATGTACATAAAGTTGTAACATCTAGCATTCATATAGTTCACCAGGGTTATTATATATCAATTATGAAAAGTGCCCCTTCCATGCTTATTTTTAAAATATTTAATGAGATAATTGAGCACTTCGCTCCAACTCTAATAGGTCAGACAAACAAGTTATTTACTATTATTTAAATAAAAATGATAATAATAATTATTTATTCATATTTTTTCCCCTGTCTGCTGTGTGTTATGTGACATCCCAATAGTTCCAGTGACCAGCACCAAATCTATAGACCCCTTTTCAGTTGGTAAACACGGTGACGTTTATAGTGGGTGGAGCTTCGGTGGAGGCAGAACGATCCCTCTGGCCGCTTCACTAACGCTATAGCAAGTATTGTTAGCATGTTTTTTAACAATGACTGGAGAAAATCCGATTTTATTTTAATGTGTAAGGTCACTCAGTGTCCGGGACCGCGATTGTTATTTCCAAAAGTTATTTTTAATGGACGGAACCAGATTGGCCGACCCGTAGCCGACAACACGGTCACTCAATGCATGGACGATCTGACAGGTTTAACGTTACGTTACCTCGGTTGAGTGGCCTGACTTCTACACCTACCTTACAGAGAAACCGATCGTAAAGAGAAACTGAGGGTATATACATTTTTAGATGCCTATATGGTCCTGTACAAGACTTGTGTGTACGATCCACAGTTCTGCCGAGCGAGCGCAGAGACGACGACAATGTAAAGAGTGACATTACGGTGCAATTTTAACGATGTGAATATTTTCTAGAAATAAAAATTCCAGATGCAGCATATCATTTTTTCATTGATACTTGCACCAAACAACACAATAAGATGATATTTAATAATAATAAAAGTAATTTAAGCTCCTTAATATGTAGCCGAATCTGTGCTGGTTTGTATTGGCCGCCTCCAGTTTTCACTTTGTTTTGCCTCCAGCTCGCCGTGACGTAACTGTGACGTCTGCGCAAAAGGGGTCTACACAGCAGGTTTTGCAAAAACAAAAAGAAATTCACTGATTTTTACCCAAAATCAGCACAGAAAATGCATGAAATCCCTGCAAATGTCGGTCTTGGCCTACACATCAGTAACACACCAGCAACTTCATTTATCCAGAGATGTTTTTGTTGTTGTTTTAGGTTTTTTTTATTCATCACATTATGCTGCAAAATGATCTCACAGTCCAACCAGCTTTATCCAACACGAGCAGAACCATACCCTCCATTTATCATACACAGACAGTTTAGAAATGTATTTGTGCATATGCATCAGTTTTTTCAGGAGCATTTGCACACAAAAAAAGCCACATTGTTTATGCGTGTGTGTGTGTGTGTGTGTGTGTTGGGGCTGATCCGTCACGCTGCAAAACACTGCTCCACACTCCAGCAAGGCAGCAAATAATGGGCAAATGGGTATATCAGTCCTGTGAGCGCCAAGCCATGAAATCTGTCGAATGGGTGTTCCTATGAAAGCAGCAGTGTTACGCACACACACAATTAGGAAAGAGACTGTGTAAAGACAGGGTTCCCCAACCTTTCTCAGGCCATGAACCAATTGTTGGATAGAGAAAGGAGCAGAGATCGTTGTATGACATACAAAAATTGTTTTTAATTATATATATATATATATATATATATGCTTACTGTTAAGAGCCATTGTAACTCATGCCTGCATTATATGGAATATAATGCTGACTGAAATAATTTCTTACTAATTTTAGGGTGCTGATTTAAAAAAAATATATATATATATATATATATTTTTGATATTTTTAAAAATATATTACATTTTTTTTAATAAAAATATTTAAATATATATTTATAAAAATATTTTTTTGATTTTTTTGATTTTTAATACATTTTCCATTCTCACAAAATAAGATGTGGATTATAGCATTTTTGCTTTCGAAAACGGTCAATAAGTTTTGTATTATCCCTTAATCACTAGAAAATCACTGCCACAAAGACATTATTCCTATATATTTATCCCAAGACGTCATATAACTGACGTCTTGGGACGTCTTTTGACCATACGTCAACATCCGCCGTTTTAGGGTACCCTTAAAAGTCGGTTAGATGACGTTATCGGATCCTAACCCTACCCCAGACCTAAACCTACCCCGTCACCTAACTGACGTTAAAGGTAAAGCGTCAGTTGTATGACGTCCCAGGATCGTCATATAACTGACGTTAAAGGGTACCCTAAAACGGCGGATGTTGACGTATGGTCAAAAGACGTCAGTTAGATGACGTCTTGGGATGAGACTGTGTTAATTTATCTGAGCCAGGTGAGAATCATTTTTAGCCATTTTTTTGTTTTGTTTTTTTGCCAATTCTCACTTATGACATTGTATGCCTAATCCTGATTTCAAGGTTTGTATTGACCCAGATGGGTGTTTTTTTTTTTTTTCTACTACATCTGTGGATATTTTTTTACTTCATTCAAAGAGTGACAGAAACTACAGATTTTTATATAAAAAAGCTTAATTATTTACAAATTTGTGTTCATTTACATTTCTTTGACTTTAAATCAACTATTTGAACATATTTTTCCACTCCTTTGCAGATTGTAAGTTAAATTATACATTTTGAATACTTGTTTTTTCCCAACCGAAACCTTTGACTGCTTTTAGTGCATTCAAGCTAATACATATAATTTAAAAAATCGTTATCCTTATTTTATGTGAAAAAAAGACTTTTTATTTTATGTATTTATTTATTTTATTTTTTTACTCAGCATCATATTCAGTTATATTCAGCCTTTTTTTAAATCAGCATTTTATTTTTTTCAAGGTGCAGGACTGTGTAATAATCAGTTATACATGCTAATGTCTCACTTAGATGGATTTCACATTTTTAACTTTAAGCATTTATATTACTTTTGTTTTTGTTTCAAGCATATTTTAAATAAGTTTGAGATCAAAACAATAATTAGCAGACTTCTAGTATTGATACGATCTTGCAAGTCGTGGACACCTAATATGTGTGTATTTAGAGTGTGTACTTGTCTTTGTATCGGACTGAAGTGTTAAATTGAACATATACTGTACATGTATTAGTTTAAGGCACAGCTGTCTGGCAGGTTTCAGTGTCACACCAGAGTCCCCCTCCTGCTAGTAATTAGTCCCCCCATAAAGAGCAATCTGAAAGACCCCAGCTAATGAAACCACAACTAGTGGCCATCTCTCCATTCAAATCTTTCGCTCCATGAAAAGAAATAAGGCTTGATATGATTTCACCCCTACTCAGGATAGTCATTAAAGAATTGTTGTCATGACAACTAAGTGCATATGCACCAGCGCGAGAGAAAGCATTTGTCTGTGAGCATATTGTGCATTTCACTTTTAGTTTGGCTGGTAGTTTAGGGTCCATTTAACATCATCACAAACAGAGCTCAGATGAAAACATGCCAATATCTTGATCAAACTAGGTATAACAAAATATCAGCCAGTATTATAAATGGATTCTTTTTGTTTGTTTGGGGATAAGTTGCTTGCCTGGATAAAGCAAACCAGCATTTTGCTAGTATAGTTTTGATGGATGAGGATTGCACAAGGTAAAGATGATTGCGGTGATGTACAACAGTTGTACAGTAGGGTACAATGGGGCTAAAGGTGAAAGGTGCAATATTGACTTTTATTATACTTCAAACCACTAGTTGGCGCAAAAATTCACATCACCACTTTTCTTATCAATCGCTTGCCCGCATGTAGAAATTGTTTGGATCCTTTATGTGATTGTTGAAAGCAACGCAAAGTTGATTCTGCACTAATTTGATCTAATATTTTATGATTTTTTTATTTTATTTTTTATTTTACTTTTTTTACCTATTTTTGTTCTAGCAACTGGTAATAATCGGTAATAGAAGAAATAAGTAAATGTACTGGGTAAAAACAAACAAACAAACAAACAAACAAAAACCATCCCTGCTGTTGGGGTTAAACAGCTGGCTGACTTTTTCAATTGTTAACATGACATGGTAATATTCTGATTGTAAATATCATATATGTGACCCTGAACCACAAAACCAGTCACATGGGTATTTTTTTTTTTAATTGAGATGTATACGTCATAAGAAATTCAATTGATGTATGTTTTATTAGTATAGGATCATATTTGACAGATATACAACTATTTGAATATCTGGAATCTGAGGGTGGAAAAAAAATCGAAACATTGAGGAAATCGCCTTTAAAGTTGTCAATTTATGTTCACGATTTTGCTGCATTCACTCACAAAAATACATGTTTTATATATTTACGGTAGGAAATTTACTAAATATCTTCATGGAACATGATCTTTACTTAATATCATAATAATATTTGGCATAAAATAAAAATCGATAATTTTGTCCCATACAATGTATTGTTGGCTATTGCCTCAAATATACCGACTTGACTTGTGACTGGTTTTGTGATCCAGGGTCACATATTAAGTTGGGTGTCCACCTTAAATAATCACCATATGATTAATGAAACTGTCATATTTAAAAATATATGAATCATTTCATATGATAAAATACTATATTTCCTATTACTTATTTAAAGCTGTATTAAATTATTTTTTTAATGCTTTTTAGAAACCTAATTTTTTTTCAAAGTTATGCTTCTATATTTTTAAAATGAACATATTTTAATGACAGTACACTTATTAAACAAAAATAACTTATTTTATTTATCAAAATAAACAGAAAATAGTACAAACTTTGCTAAAGTGATTGTTTTAAAGAAGTATTAACTTAAATATCATTCAAAGCCTTTTACCTGTGTGTGGCCCACCTTGCCACCTCGTACATTTATGTGATTTTTAACAAGACTAACCATTTTTATTGTTTATTTTCACATGAAATATGTTGCTCCATCACTGTTCAATAAAAACTATGCCAAGGTGTGCCTCCAAAC
The DNA here is from genome assembly GCF_988280905.1 of Pimephales promelas. Taxonomy (NCBI): domain Eukaryota; kingdom Metazoa; phylum Chordata; class Actinopteri; order Cypriniformes; family Leuciscidae; genus Pimephales; species Pimephales promelas. The sequence continues at coordinate 12,891,061 of NC_142790.1, read as the reverse complement.
GGGCATGTTAGAATGTAACCTCATATCATGCTTGATATCAAAATGATCATTGTTTAGCATCTTACACATCCCATCTCCTCATATAGGCTCCATTGTATGCTTGTTATATTAATTCAGAATATGAAGGGACACAAACTGCCAACCCACTCTGATCATGCAAATGAGTCAGCTTCAAAACAAAGGAAGTTTTCCCGCTTGAAAATTGAACTTTTCTTATTTGTCAAGTTTGTCTTCACTCAACCCTGAAGAATTGCAACTTCACCAGTATCAAATTACTGAACCATCAAGACTTTGTTCTAGGACAGCATCCAGAAGCTTATTCAACAGCCAAGGCATTGCAAGTATTCTGCATTTAACTAACTAAACAGAGGTTTAGTGTAAGCTGTCCCCTTCTTAACAAGGTTCTTTGAACCAAGAAACTAACGGTTCTATTCAGGTGGTTAACTGATTCTTTTCATAACGGTCTCTGTTTCAGTTTCATTCGCTTTCACATTCCATTTTACCTGATTTATGCACAGACATATTTCAGTACATTGATGTTGTTTCCAAACACATTCAGGGTAATGTTGATCAGTAATTCTGAATGGATCCGTAAACTGTAGTAGCAATAAGCAGTCAGGTCATTGCGGTTCGTTGAGAGTTTTTTTTTCTTTATGTGTTACACTGTACACACTGTATGATGTTTTTTTTTGTACACTGTTATTTATGTAATTGTTTTTTTCATGGGTGCTTTGATGTGCATAAATTTAGTAATTATACGAACTCATACAATTTGGTTATTTTGTGTCCTTTTGAGAGTCTCCAATTGTCCTTTTTTTTTGGGAAGACGCCTAAATTTACCTCAAACAAATCTTGCAGAAAATACAGTTTTCCAAAGTAAACCATCAATCTGATGGTTTACTTTATATATAGCTAATTATGATAAAAAAAAGATCATGTTAAACAAAATAAATTGTGTATGCTTAATTTCATGATAAGTGTGCGATTAATCGTGATAAATCGCAAAAAAAAAGGTGTGATTAATCGCGTTTACATTTTTTGTTTATCTATTGACAGCCCTAACATATATAATTTAGAACAGGCCAAATTCATTTTACATTATAACAAGGTTAAGAACAAACTCATGTAAACGTGTTGTGAGTTAGGTGGACATGAACAATACACAAAATCATTTTTGAATTAGAACCATTGTTGCCTTGCACAAACAGACAGACAGGCAGATAGACATATGCTCTCTAGCTGTGAGCACCATACACCAAACACTTTTTCTGGACAATATCCAATGACTAGGGATGGATGGATAGACAGATAGATATAGAATGACTCAGATCAGAGAAGAGCATATGATGAGAGACAGGAGGAGACCTCATTTGTGTCCATGCAAAAACACTCATTATCCTCCTTCTCCAGCCGAGCCATCAAACGTGATTAGTTCTGCTGTCTTCATTCAACACGTCAGCCTGTTATTCCTGCTCAGAAGCGAGGTACAACACAAATGAGCTTATTATTACAGCAGTGCTAATCTTTTCCCTCAATGTAGAAAGAAAAGCCCTTCACATTGCTAGTTAATGTTTAAAGGTAGATGACTATTTGTGACAGTAAATTAGGTATTCATATGTGCCAAACCACTGTCTCAGACATTGAGCTCTCATGCCAGTTTACAAATGCGGTGCATGTAAAACTTCGTACCCATCAACGTCTTAATAGCCTTTAAGATCTTCATACAATTCAATATTAGTATTAGAATAGTAAAGTATTTACAGTGTTTTGCAAGCTTGGAAAATGTAGTGAGGTAAGCTAGCAGTCACTCTATATTAAATGAAGCTTCACTACACTGAAGCTACCCCCCTGGAATGTAACGAGCTAATCTACAGTGGGGAAAATAATTAGTTGATCCCCTGCTGCTTTGTGTAAGTTTGCCTACTTAAAAAGAAATGAAGGGTCTATAATTTGTATGGTAAGTTTATTTTAGATAGAGACAGATATATGAACCAAAGAATCCAGAAAAAAAAAACACATTATTTAAAGGTTATAAATGAGTGAAATATGTATTTGATCCCCAAGCAAAACATAATTTAGTTCTTGGTAGAGAAACCCTTGTTGGCAAGCACAGAGGTAAGACACTTCTTATAGGTGGTCTTGTAGTTTGTCATTTATTTGTCGTAGGTCATTTCTTTGTAAGCGGGCAAACTTACAAAATCAGCAGGGGATCAAATAATTATTTTCTCCACTTTATAGCAACATGGCAAATGTAGTTTACTAGGCCTACATATAGGCTATTTTTTATATTGATCCAACTTTTCCAAGGTAATGCTCTCTAACTTACCTAAACTACCTTAGCAGTATTTCCAATTTGAGCTTGAGCTTCAGAAATGTAGTTTGTATGGATGCTACCGCAGTACTTGATCATCAAAAGAGCTTTGCAACTGAAAAGCTATTTGTTTCAGAAAAATGCAACGCTACCACCACACTATTGAGAAATGTAGTTAAAGTAATGTTACAACAATTACTCCCGAAGACTGAGTATATATTCAAACTTGTGTGGGTGTGTGTAACATTTATTTATTTATTTATTTATTTATTTATTTCAGGAACATCATTGAAGATGTGTCAAATAGCATCCTAGGATGTATCTTTTATCACTTAGACTGGCTTAGCCAGTGACACTCAAATAGACTGGGTGAGAACCAAGATTAAGTCAGTGACAACTGGAGAGTCAGTTGAAAGTTTCAACAAGAACAGGGGTTCAACAGGAACAGGGCAGGAAGGGGTAGTAGTAGGACAGACCTAATAATGATGACGGCAGCAAACGAATTATCGACAAAGGCAATGGGGAGACGCATTTGCAGGAAGGTCTGTAAAAATGAGCACAGCCTCAAGATTCATCAGGCATGAATGAAATGCTTGCCACAGGAGGCTGCAGCGCAGTGCACATGATTTACTCCTGGGGAGACGAGGGGGTAGCCCGGCCTGGAGTAGCCCCAAAAATCTCAGAACCTCTATGCACAAAGTCCCCCCAATTTCCACGCCCTTCAGCAAATCCACATAAAAGTGGCTCCAGTCAGATGAGGATGTTAGCCTAGAAATCTAGACGCACCCTAGCGGCAGGAAATTTTTTCTTTTGCAGCCAGGGTGGTCTAGCAACACTCTGTTGGCTTTCGAGCTGGAAATACTAAACTCTAGTCCAAAGTCTCGGCCAATCACAACGTGTATTGAGTGTTGAGACTGTTCCCTGCTACTTGAAAACAAGGGGGTAATACATCAGCCGGAAGTTGAAGCTGCCTCCGTGGGCCGCCATTGTAGCAGGCTATCCCATTGACTCCCATTCATTTTGGCGTCACTTTGACAGCGAATAACTTTACATCTGAGGCGTCCAAAGACTCCATTTATCCATCATTTATTTCTAAAGAAACACGACAATGTATAAAAGGCTTCATTACTTTGTATGTTACGTTATGGCCCCGTAGAAGCCGTTCTTGTAAAAATAGGCTAAAAATTGCGTCATAACCACTCGACTGTCCGTCGCACAGTAGAGAAATTACCGTATAGACAGGAGGAGAAGCTCGCACAGCCTCGCAGGCAATCTTTTACTGTCTAAAGTCAGCCCATGGCATAGATAGAAGCAAAATGACAAAATAATTAATCAGAATACTTACCAAAAGTTGCTCCAGGTCAGGCTTCGCCGTCTCTGTGCACGATTAAAATTTGATATTTACAACAGTCAGTTTGGTCATGAGACATCTACATCATCAAGCTCAGTTTGAGCCTGCGCAGAACTCTTGGCTATCAGGAAGTCAGTGCCCAAGTCAGTGCCCATGTTGCCCATGTCAGTGCCCATGTTGAAATCAACGGGGTCGCTGTGTCCATTTGTTTTACTGTCTATGCTTAAAAACAAAGAATGGCTGCTGCTGCTGGAAACAGCGGCCTTTCAAATCGGCTTTGGCTGCGACGCTGGAGGACTTGGAGTTAAGCTTTTCTTTGAGAAAAGAACAAAAAACGGCACAAGTCATTCTTAAAAAATGAAGATGTGTTGGTAGTTTTTCCGACCAGATACGGCAAAAGTTTAATCTATCAACTAGCTCTGCTGCCCCGTGGGAAAACACTCTGGTTGGTTGTAGCGCTATCCTATTGCATGCAGAGGGAATTTGAAAGACAACTGTTTATCCCGCCCCTTGGATTGAGCTCTGCAAATGGTGAGTTCCCAGACCCAACATCTTGATGTGGGTCTGGCTTGCCAGACTAATGAGGATGTAGCTAGGATCATGTAAATAGACAACTTCAAACAATGACTACCATCATTGTCAGCTATTTGACAAAGAGGTTCGGAGTTGAAGAGGTTAAAACTAGCAGAGCGAACTACACTATGAATCGAAGGACAGATAAGATCCACCAGCTGAGGAAAGAGCTTTGTGTGCTGACCAAAAAGTTCAAGCCAGCTACTGAGGATAAGAAACTACTACTGGTCGAGCTTCGTAATATCATATTGACTCTTCAGTGAGCAAAATGCTACAGGACTAGAGGAAGAGAGAGAGAGCCAGGAAGCTGAGTGCTTTTGTGTCTCAAGCATTTCAATTCACAAAGAAGCTGTTAGTGGCAGAAGCGGAGTGGTCATCTGGCCTGGTCTAATTGTTTTATCTAGAAGAATGACATACCTCAATACAGAAAGGAGGCATCCTTGGTATGGAAGGGGGTCTGGAACACACAGGAGTCGTCACCTAGATTGTAAGGGAGGCACGCAAAGGGAAAGGAAACCTCATTGCACTTCAGCTTGATCTTGCCAATGCCTATGGTTCTATACCCCATAAGTTGGTTAACGCTACCATGTGCCTTGCAAGAAATGACATCAAACTGACATCGGCTGAAGAAGGGGATTATAACTGGTTGAACCAACTCAGTTATTATATTTACCCTTGCCATGAATATGGTGGTTAAGGGAGCTGAAGGGAGTGCAGAGGTCCTCTGTCCAAGTCAGTCATTTGGCAGGTACCTATCAAAGCCTTTATGGAGGATCTCACAATCACTACATCATCAGGTTGTTCTTGGACAACTTGGAAAAGCTCATCACCTGGGCAAGAATGAACTTCAAACCTACGAAATACTGTGTGACTTAGTGATGGTACTGCAACTCAGGCTACCACCAAGGAGCTTGGGACTTTGTCAAATCATTTAACAAGTTTGGACTTCCTGCCAGGTTTAATGCTTGGATTTACCAGTATGGGATTTTGCCTCTGCCCTCTGGTCCTTGTTTGTATATTAAGTAATCTTGCCAACAGTAGAGACTAAAGATCAGCACATACATCTGCAGATGGCTGGGCTTGTTACATAGCCTAAGTAGTGCAGCATTGTTTGGAAAGGGCAAAAAAACTCCATCTCCTGATTAGCAGCCTTTATAATAATAATACATTACATTTATATAGTGCCTTTCTGGACACTCAAAGCACTTCACATAGAGGGGGGAATCTCCTCAACCACCACCAATGTGCAGCATACACCTGGATGATGCGACGGCAGCCATATTGCTCCAGAACGCCCACCACACACCAGCTTACTGGTGGAGAGGAGACAGAGTGATGAAGCCTATTAGTATGTATATATGGGGATGATTAGGAGGCCATGATGGACAGAGGCCACTGGGCAAATTTGGCCAGGATGCCGGGTTTACACCCCTACTCTTTTGAAAGACATCCTGGGACTTCTTGTGACCACAGAGAGTCAGGGCTTCGGTTTAACGTCTCATCCGAAGGAGGTTGCTCTTTTGACAGTGCTTCTCACAGCCTTGATAAAGTGTTCAGGGTGTCTCATCTGAGAGTCAATACTTTATCGGCACTCAATGTATACTAGAGTGGCATCAGCTGGTATCATGGTCAAGACAGATAGGATGTGGAGAGCTCAGGAAGACTTGGAAAGGGGAGAATCCTGACTTAGGTACTGTGGCGAGGGGGGCGGGCAGGGTTGGGTGCCATAACACAGCCACGCTATGATAAGGCCTGCAATAAGGGAAGATCCTGGATAAAGTGCAGGCAGGTGTAGAGGAAGAACAGATTAACAAGGTATTAAGCATGTGGCAAACAAGGTGCTTGGACAAGATGGAAGGTAATACTGCAGAGGAAGATCTCATGGCATGTTATCTGGCAGGCAGAACACCAGCGAATTATGTTTATGGTCCAAGCTATGTACAATGTCATTCCCAGCCCAGCAAATCTCCACAACTAGAGAATAAACAATTCTACAGCATGTTCGCTGAGCCATGGAAGAGGCTCTCTCAAGCGCTTACTCATTTGCTGTCCAGTAGAGCTGGGGGAAGGACGCTACAGCTGGCGACATGACCAGGTTCTGAAGGCAGTTTCAGAGGCTATCCCCAAATTTGTGAAAACCCACAGGCAGAACACATCATCTTTGTAAGGGCAGGTAAGCAGTTAGAGTAATAGCCCAAACACCATCAGGAATGCTGAATTCTGCATCAGCTTGGGATCTCTGAGTTAGCTTGGGGAGGCAGCTAAAGTTCCCGAATTACATCATGGCATATAAGTTGAAGCCAGATATGGCATTATCATCGCCTTCGTCCAAGCTGGTTCTCCTAATAGAACTAACAGTTCTAACAGTTCGAATGGAAGAGGCAAATGAGAAATATATATATCAAATATCAAGAGCTGGTGGAGCAGTATCTATGGAAAGGCTGGAAGGAATGCTGCGAGCCCATTGAAATTGTGTGCAGAGGGTTTGCTAGCCACTCACTGTGCAAAGTCCTAACTAAGTTGGGCATTATCAGGCAGCATATATGCCTTTGTCTTGGTACAAGATGGAAGCCTCTAAGCAGTGTCTTCAGCCAAGCTGCCCCTGCCCTGGCCCCCTGAAGTGTTGCATCTTCCCCGAGCCCCTGAACTGTCGGCACCTCCCTGGCCCTCTTCACACTCCAAGGATCTGGCCCTCCATTCCTCCCCCTGTTCCATCTCTGCTCCATGTCCCTCCTTGACTGTTTTAGGAGCTTCTGGAAGCCATGGTCCCTTAAACTTGTGGTTGCATATGGATTCTCTCTCTCCACTTCGTCCCTGCCTATACGTTACAATAATATGTTGAGATACACCAGAAGTCCCCGGATGGTCAACTATTTCCGACATATTTCCATACACACTATAATGGCTAATATTGCCCACAACCCATTGTGTTGTGGAGGAGGAAAACTACAAAAAGCTACAAAACATGGCAAATGTGTGTGACCAACAGTTAAGTAGAGAGGTTTATATAAAAGGGTTTGATTGAATAATAATCAACATTTAAGCTGTTAAAAAAATAATATTTATTATATTTATTTAATGTTATCCATGTTATATTTCATCTGCAAAAACAATGTGAACTTTAATAAAGATTCGTTTGACTATTCATTTTTAAATGCATCATTATGCATTAATATGAGAAGAGTCTCTGAAAGACCCATGACTGGCAGATCAACGTGCTTTTCTTTCCGATATAGCAGGAAATTAAATTAAATGAAATGTGGAGGATGTAAACTGTAACAAGAAGATAGACATGCCAATTTACGGTGACAGGATGCATGTAACTAAGCCTCAGAGAGCAGCCATTAAAGATTATATTATAATATGATAATATTATATTATAATATGACGTAATAGTGTGTCCCAAAGTTTGTCCGCTGTTCTGCTAAACACTCAAAAGTATATACTTTTTATTCACAAAGAGTACATACTTTTAGGGTGTAGTATAAGTAGGCAAAATGGGATGCAGCATATGACATTCAAAGTAATCGTTTATAAAACTTGAAATAAGTTAATTTGGTAACTATATTGCAATCAAAAAGATTACAACTTTATGGTTCGGAGGTCAGTTCTAAAAGGCTAAATCTGGCAATATCTTACAGTATATTCGAAAAACAGAGCTATGTATTATTTAAATGCACATTTGGTTTTCTTTTTAGTCTTTCAGCCTGTTGCCATTTTCAAATTTCAACATGACATTTTGTATCTGTGTTTGTTTGGAACAGGAAAGCAGATTGAATCTTTTTTGTCAGAACAGATTTAAGCAAAGAGCATGTGCAGTTGACATTTAACAAGATAGACCATCTATATGCTTTTTTTCAGCATATTTCTTATTGTGTGTAAATATATGTAATGTAAACATAAACAGATCCAACAACTGATGAATAAACTGAACAAATTTTACAGACACTTGGTGAACAGAAATGGAATAATAAGTTTCTGAACATAGCAGGGGTCATAGACTTTTCAAATCTGGTGTGGTTACTGGCTGCTTAAAGTACGCTCTGGCTTTTTGCTCTGGCCACATCTGTAGTGATCATGGCTTCATGCAGCAGGTCCATGGAATGTTCACACAGGTGATCAGGGACTCTAGGAATCTTTTTTTTCAGACTCACTAGAAAGTAGGGGTGTAGCGGTACATGTATTCGTATTGAACCGTTTCGGTTCGAGGCTTCCGGTTCGGTACGCATACAAACCGAACGATTGCTTGGACCATTTTTCTTGCCGGCAAAATTCGTGCTGACGCGGCCAACACAACGTTGCGCAACATCAAATGGCAAGCGTAATGAATGCAAAACGAAACTGCGCTACTCATTATGCTCTTCTCATGGATCGTTTATCAGTTCGGACCAGCAACATCTGTGCAGCGCGAGCCGATCTCCATCAAGCAACACTGTTACCACACCGCGCTAAGAGATCCGGTAAAGAAAACATTTGAATTCGCCACTGAGGTAATAACATCGCTGCGAGATCTAGTGAGATGCATTCACATTTCTCCGTTATTAACCATAGATCTCTATTAGATCAAACAGCGCTGTCATGGAAACCAGGAGAAACATTGTGCCGTGAATGAACTAGTACTTTACGTCCACAGACCAGCAACATTCACCATGGATTTAATATAGTAACACTAACTGTAACCAGTTTGGCTGGAATGGTGAAATGCTTTCAAGTACTTCACACATCTTTTTCCAGCACTTCAAAATTCAAATATTATATAAAGAAATATATATTTAAATGTTATTTTTAATGTGATGACCAAAACATTATTTGTTCATCCTTCAAAGATGACCCCTATTTATAAACCTGAAAGTTTCAAGATCTAGGAAAACTCACACTTATTTAAAAATATTTTTTCTTTAAACAAAAAGGAAATTTCTCTGGCATTTCTTTCTTTTTGCTGTATCGAAAACGTACCGAACCGTGACTTTAAAACCGAGGTACGTACCGAACTGTGATTTTTGTGTACCGTTACACCCCTACTAGAAAGGTCTCTTTTTAGTGTCCCTATTTCCTAATTTTGTTTTGGAGGTCTCCTACAAAAGGTTTACATGCATCAAAGGTAAAAAAAAACAAAAAAACTTTAATTTTCTTATAATATACACAGTCCATCTCCTTATTTCTCAAAGACTCAAAAATGACTCATCCGAAGATTCAGTCTCTCTAATTCCCTCCTTTCCTGCTCTGCTCTGATTGGTCAGATGGCACAGTCAGTTATAATTGGTCTACTGATTACGGAGCATTTGGAAACAAAACACCCATAACCATAACTGAATTCCAATGGAGGCTTAAGCTCAGCAATTGTACAAAGAAAGTCACGATGGTGTCGATTTTCACATATCAATTCGAAAGCAAGTCCGATAATTAAACATTTCAACAACTAGTTATCCAACCCATACCTACATCGCAAGAACAACTTGAGCAGATCATTTCTCCGTTATAAGTTTTTACTCAGTTTAAAAATGTTGCAACTGCAAATCTTCTACATCAGCATTGAACAATGTTTGTCCATCAACACAGCAATGTGTATATTTCTAATTGACGTGCACATGTGGGAACTGTATCATTAACTGCATCAATGGCAGTGCATACGTTAGCTGAGCATTAACGTAAATGACTGATGTCACATTAAAGTTTGTAAAAAAATATCTTGCTCCTTTATCATGTAACAGTTCCAGAGGGTTTTCACTGTTACTGGCTGACTATAGCTGTTTTGAAGTTTTCTTTCTGGTCACCAAGGGGCAACTCCCTCAGGTAAGAGGTTTAGAATACCCATATGAAAAGGAATGGGTGATTTGGCTTTTAAGCCATGTGGTGGCTCAATTGGGTCACTCTTGTAAATTAAGAGGGGTTTTGAGTTGAGACTCAACTTTTATGCCTCTTATGGTAACTCATTGAGGAACAGTGTGTTTGCAATGCTCAGTGTAGACCATATATATTTCCTCAATTGGGTTTGTTTGGTGTGCTAGCCGGAATCATTGAATTCAGCACGGACGCAACCCCGCCATCAAAACTTCTTTGGTTGGTTTAACTTGGTGGATTATATCTTTCTTTTTTCCAACTTTGCTTTGGGACTACATTGAGCATTGCAAATTCATTACTCACACATTATTATTTTATGATTTGGTGTTTACATTTTTTTTTTAACTGAACTATAATATCAAAGGACTATTGGACTTGGTTTTGAGTGATTGTAAAGTATTATTGCTTTATAACATTGTGATAAATTATTTTGATATTCCCTTTGAGCTGGTGTTTGGCAATTATTTTTTGGATGTGGTTCCCCCCTTATTATTTTTTTTTGTGTGTGTTTCATTTTGTCTTGGAAATCAGACGAGTGTTACAATCATTACTCACAATAAGAACGACAGACAATCTGCATTGACTGACATAGTTTTAGGTAACAGTGCCCCACAGCTGATTAGCAGAAATGTTTCAGTAAGACAGTAATAAAATGAGTTAGCCGGTTCACCGGAGACCTACACAACATAAAACACAAAACCACATATTTTGAACACTCGACAGAAAATGTAGCCTCAATAATTTATCATACTTATAGGCTGTGATTCAGAGGAGCAAGTTGGTCCAAAAAAAAACTGGGTACCGTCCCATCTTTAATGGATAAGCCTTTTGCAAATTGACATTGTGGAGATTTGGAAAACAATCGTCAATGTTATACTGCTGTTGTATCACTGTAGTTATTTTAACAATTGACTTCACGTCCTCATCATTTGGAAGTATATACAAAATGAGGTAACAATTTCCAATGCATGTGCACTAATATGCATTAATTCATGCTGAACTCATGCACAGATAATCACGTGTTAATGTATGACTCATGAAGAACTTAATTGATTAATGATTAATGACTACTATATCCGCAACCAAAAAAGAGTCTATATGATTAATAGATTAATGAGAAGCACGCTTGGGTTTTAAAATGTGTTAGCTGAAGACCAAAGTTTGGTTTGGAGGCAAAAAGTGCACCAAGCACAATGTTCTCTCACCATTCCTGATTTCTCACATGCATTCATTGCCTTCGGCTTGGTCTTGCGGCTGTCAGACCCGAAACAAAAGCTCCAGCTCTCCGTATGTTTTCCATTGCCTCTCGTCACATTCATATGTAAATCGTGACCTTATTTTGACCATTAGATCGAAAGATCTGTAAAAGCCCATACATTTACCAACCCAGACCCTCCCATTGAGGAAATCCGGACAGAAGTGGCTAAAAGCGGACAAAAGAGACGGTTTAAATGGGAATTTGTCTATCTTGTCTAGCTGTGATCTGATCGACCGAAATGCATCTTAATACCAGGTGAAAACAGGGCCTTACAGACAAAAAAAAGAAAAGAAAAAAGAAAACCAAAATGTGCTCTTCCTTCAGCAAAGGATTGCATTTAAATAATGAGCGGCATCATTTAATGATGCAGTGCAAATGACATACAAACCTCAACAATGGTGACAACAGACACAACTTTACAAAAATAAGCTGCTAAAAGTGACAACAAACAAAAACAGCACAGACATAATCCACTGGTAATATAACAAAAGCATCATGTAATTATTTCATACTGGGTGTCATCTGTAGAAATACAACATAGCTACTGTACAAACACAGATAATCATTTTAATTCTACAGCACAATTATATTAAATGGCTTCCATGGCCAATTTAACAGAATAAATATAAGAAGATCCATTAAATCATTTGAGTGTACAACTAGTACTGTAAAATCACAATGAAAGGTTAGTGTATAGAGCCAGGATTACAAATTCACACTAAAATGTGGATTAGAGAGAATTCCTAGAAACCTTTTCCTATGTTGATTTTAGTGTGTGATTGTTTGCTTGAAACACAAATACAACAAATGGCTTATTACTTTTGTTTCACACTATCCTGTCCCCAAATCGCTGATGTAAATGTGTGAGTTTATGCCTCTGCTCAGCTGTGATGAGATGAACACCAGCTGGAGATTACATTCCTTTAACAGAGAGTTTTCTGTCTTCCCTTCTGTCATCCGCTCTCTTGTTCTGCTGGAGTTTGTACAGTATGGAACATTATTGGCATTAACCTCAAACACACAGTTTACACTACTTATGCTACACATTTAGTGAATGAACAGAAGCCTAAAATGTTACATAAAAAGTTACATAAACAGCTAATACTTAAAACCGAAGATGCTGCATCATACAAGGACTTGTTCCTAAAATCCTTTTTGGATTCCTTTATGGCTGCTGGAATCAACTATCCACGTCCTCCAGCACCACCTGCCTAGATCTGCTATGGGGATATTATGGGCCTGGTCTAAAGTCAATGGCGCAATATTTTTTATTTTATTTTTTTTAGTTAAAGCTGCTGTCCATAACTTTTTTTTTTAGTTAAAAATAATCCAAAATAATTATTTAAAAAACATTCTGCTAGTGGTCAAAACTATCTGCTTGCCATAGCTAGATTCAAAACGGTTAACTTATAATAATGATTTTAATTCCAGTGGTACTGGTGGGTTTCCGAGGAGATATTCGAGCATGTCTTTGCGTCAATAAATCACACCCGTACACATAAAGAAGGAGCCGGCTATACTGCGCGCGAGGAGATGTAGAGATGTATGGGCTTTTCTCGCAGCACTTTACATAATTAAACTTATGTCATGCAGAAAGATCCAAACAACAATCATCAGTGTCAACTGGAGATTCAGCAGTTGTAAAACCCAAAAGACTTCATACTTCGGATTTAAGGTGGCTAGAGAAAGAGAAAGAAACTGTCTCATATTAACAAAAGGATTTAAACATCGCGGGGCTTTTGGAAAAGTGTGTGAACTCCGTGTTTTAAAAGGGTTCAAAACGGAAGAAGAGACGGCTTTTTTTCTGCTGAACAAGTAAGACATTTCAATAGTCCAATCGTGTAACAGTGCGTTTTCTTAATTCACACAGTTACGTAGTTTCCTTTGTTGTGCCTTTCTCGTTTTGCTATTATGGAGAATATGAATTCTGAACTACACAGGTAACCATAAAACACATTAAATTTAAGATCAGTCACGCAATGCTGATGTTGTTGACATGAACAATTTGAGAACAAAGTAGGCTATAATTTGCACGGTTTCTGTAAATCGCGTTGATTAAATCTAACTAAGCTTATCATGTCGAATGCTTTTTCCCCCTTAGTTGATCAGAACAAATTTGGATGTCACTTGTTCAGAAGACATTTTCCGGATTCTTATGTTGGTCAAACTTTCAAAAAGTGAATCTGACCATTTTTCCCGTAAAAGTGGATTCAGATGTGCCCTAAGTGCACTTGCGCCCCGAGCTTTAAACCATTGCACTTACATCTATAAAATAGGGCCCTGTGTGTGTGTGTGTGTCTATTTCTGCAGCAGAATGTCTTACATGCTCACAGCAGCACGTCTTGGCAGAAGACTTCATACTTGTTCTGCTGCTGCTTTAGCAGCAAGATCAAAATGCTTAACAAGCTACTTTAGTATTAGTATTGTAATGATTGAAATGACAATCCACATTACATAAAAAGTTCTATACATAGTTATTTATATGAGAAGAAAAAAACTTAAAATGTTCACTTATTGTGCCAGGGCACCTTTAAATCTAACAAGAAAATGAAAATGAAAAATCGTAGCTTAATTTGTCAGCTAGTGATTGTCATGCTTTTCCACTACATGGAACAAAAACAGCTTTGAACTTTTGATAATAACTAGTGGTGAGAATTTTGAATAAAAATAATGGTGGCACGTTCCCTAGTCGGAACAGGCATAACACTTCTGAGTTTTAAAATGGTTATGAAGATACACCTGAAAAGGAGAACTAAAAACACAAAGGTGACTGTACAAAGTCAGTGAGGGGAGTCTGCATGGAAAACAATAAATATCATCAGAGGACAATGAAGCAAGCATGTGGCAGGGAAAATGGGTCAGCGCAACAGGAACAGGCAAGAAAATAGCTGTCAGTTCAGCAGTACACCAATAACTCACACCATCAGCTCTAACAAGCATGCGGGAGGTGAGCGTTACAGTCCACTGGCTGCAGAGAGGTTCTGGAGGCCACCATTACCAATGCATCAAACACACATGCAAGCAGGAAAGAGCCAGACACTATTCTGGCATCTGTTCAAACATGTCCTTGACTCAATTCCCTTCAGTTTACAGTACATGCAACCGCATGAGAAGTCAAACTCTGAATAATACAAAAAATAAAATAAAAAAAGCCCCAAAACATGACTGACTCAAATATATTTGCAGTACAGACATTTTTATTTTCAAGCTGAAAATAGCCATGACTAATCTGAGTACCAAAGGTATTACTTTTCATCCCTAGACTCATAATTTAGTTTGTAAAAAGAAAATGAACTGTAAATCTCTGCAATATTATACTATTGCAATGCACTTACAATGGAAGACTATGGGGTAAATCCATCCAAAAATGTAGCTTTGTTACCACTTAACTGTCACCGTCCCACAGGTGGGACGTTTGCCACTATATTTTTAAAACAATAATATCTTAGTAAATACCTTAAATAATATTGACAAACTATATATCATTTGAAAGCTTACAATCTCTAGTTTCCATATTTGGTGACTGATTTTCAAAATATATTACAGAGGAGCCATAATTTATCAATATAAAACAAGAATATTTTCATACTCATAAGGCGTGTTCAGACCTCTATTTTAAAATAGCAGTAAACATGAAAAATCATGAAAAAATGGTAGATACCTCAGTTTGTTTTCATGCCAAAAGTTCAAAAGATAGAATCCATTCAATTATTTTGGAAAAAAAAGGTCTGAAAAGTTTGAAATATCAAGGAAAAAATAATAAACTCACCATTTGTGACGTGGCAGCTAGCTATGACTTACATGCGTGTTCTTTGTATGTGTTTCTTAGAGGTTCAATTCATATCAAAATCTGCCAAACTTCCCATACTACTCCTGAATAGGATCTCTACTTCAGAAATTGTATGAAAATTGTGAAAATAATGGTTCATATCACTCAAAACACGAATGGAAATGCAGGCGCCCTTATATGGGCAGTAATGGAGTCTGATTGTGCCCTAGTGAAAAAGTTTGGTACTGCGCTCAAACAAAATCTTACTGAAAGCTCATTTTTTGAGATATCAACCTAAAATTTGAAACACAACTTGTTCAGATTTTTGGCTTTGATTTTTCTGCCATTTTAGAGTAGCCCAGGTTTTGAAAATATATATTTTATGTAAAATATGAATAATTAATATTTTTGCATTGTACATTTCCATAAACTCAAACCTCTATAACTTTTTTTCTGTTTCACTTTCTTAATTTATTTCACTTCTACAAAAATCTGCCAAATGTCTTCTTTAAAACAAGACCAATCATATGTCTATATTCCCAAGCATTCCTGAATTACAACCATTTAAGTTCAAAATGTGCATTTTCATGTCTATTCAAAAAAGGGGGGGTGACAGTTAACAGGTTAAAGCACATAGATTAATTATCCAGTATTTTTATTTTATTTTATTTTATTTATTTTTTTAGGCTGTACAGAGTGTCTATTTACAATTTATGCAAAAAAAAAAAAAAAAATCTATTTGCATTTACTACACTCTAAAAAATGCTGGGTTGTTTTAACCCAATTTTGGGTCAAATATGGACAAACCCAAAATGTTGGGTTAAAAATGTAATGTAAAAATTTAACCCAACGGCTGGGTTAGTCCATATTTGACCCAAAGTTGGGTTAAAACAACCCAGCATTTTTTAGAGTGTACACATAGTCTCTGCAATAAAGGTCTAAAAGTACAAATTGTTCTTTTAGCAGAACTAGGTGGATGAACATTTCGTTCTAGGTTCATAATCTTCTGAGGCATTGTGGAAGAAAAATCTATGGATGGATTATACTTCATTTAAATTTTATAAACTCCATATTACTTTATGGTTCGCTACATCACAGCACTTCTGGCATCCTTGTGCATGTCATACAAAAGTTTCCATAATTACACCTTTAAATGGTCAAGACAAATTGAAATATTGGATATAACATTACACAGACATAGTTAATACATCTAGGGTAGTGAGTGCATAGATTTATTTATTTAATTTTTTTTGTTTATTGCGTTTCATCCACATTGCATCCTAAATCCAGCCTTGTCTCATTGTTAATACGTATGCATTTTACGTTTTTGCAAACATAGAAAACGTACTTTTTAGTACGTTTGGATAGATGCTGAAACATATAATATAGACGTATTTGCAACATTTAAACGTAATATTATTACATTTTTACAGCTACAAAACGTTAACTATTTACATATATTCTATATCACAAAGATATCTGTATAATTTCCCTTTTTACCATTTTATAGATAAATGTAAGATCCTGTAACCCTAATCCCAAACCTAAACATACCCATTTTATACATAATATAAAAAAGGATGAAACGTAATGGACAGATGTGTTGGGAAATGGCAGTTTTATTAACAATATAGCATTAAAATATATTTTGAGCCACCAATCCTACCCCTACCCTTAAAACTACGTAACAAACTACAATTATGAAGAAAAACATAACTAACAGACAAGTATAATCACAATAATTTTATTTATAGTGAAAATGTCAAAACCGATACCAAAAGCCGTTCACATGATGAAGCGTTGCAGTCGCAGTCCTCTCTGGCAGTATTGTAATAGTTTTGTATGAAGTACAGAGCAGAAATTAACTTGCTAATAAATGAAAATCTTAATCCGACTTCGGTTCGCGCTTCTCCATTTCAAATGAACTAAACCAACCGTCACAGTCCATGTCGCAAACTGTGACGAAGCAGGGAAGAGCCAATGAACGTTTGATATCACTGCCGTAAAACACTATGTAACGCTTCTCAAGGGCGAAATTTTTGAATTTGAATTCATCACCAGCGCGGGATATGACATGTACGGTCGATGCTGCTGAGAATGGAGATGAAGATCACGACTGGATAAAAGGCTGAATTAGGAGTTGTTTCTTGCAAACAACTATGGATTCTAACGATTTGGATTACATCAAACTAATAAAATTGATGTCTTGTGTGAATTGTTGTTGTGTTTTATAGGAGAAAACACTTTATGTGTCTCAAGGTAAATAAACTATATTACAAAATGGTTAAACGAGTAACATTAAGTTTTATAGTCTATTGTTTAACATCATGCAGGCAAAAAGAGCAAAATGTTAATATTTATGAGTATTATATCTATAAATGCGACCGAAAACTTAATTAATAAGACAGTGGCATGCAATAGAGTCAAAACATAATGTTACGATATTAATAATATCCATAAATTGTGATACCTACAAATGTGTACGTCGGTGGATTTGTTCATACGTAAATATTTTACGTTTTTGTGATGTCAATACGTAAATAGTTTACGTTTTAGTACTGTAAATACGTCAGTATTATACGTTTCTCCGCATATAAAACGTAATTAAATGTACGTATGATAGAACGACACTCATGAGATCACATTGCCTAAATCAGTTTCAGTGAAAATGTGTAACATGTGACTTCTCTCTGCAGCATGGGATCAACTTCACAAACTGAAAGCATTAAACAAAGCAGAATATTTGAAGCACTTAAGTAGATAGAAGGTACCTTCATTCAATAACACGCCATCATAACGTCACCTCCTACTGGCTAGCCCCACTAAAGACTTTGAAAAGTGCCAGAGAGGAGCTTCAACCCCCAAATTATCATACATGCATTTTAAATTCCAGATAAGCTTCTGCCTCGGCATATTCTTTTGTACACGGAGAAGCCGGGATATTAAAAGGTGAGATTGCCGGCGGGGAAAGACTCTGAAGAGAACGTAATAAAATAACTCATTAAAAGTCTTCGTCTCATATGGTTAGAGATAAGCAGAGGGATAAGCAGGCGAAATTCACAGAGACAAATCAAAAGAACATACTTCTGCAATTCAAATGTAGCTCTCCCGTTCACCCTTTATCGGAAACCGTGGGTATCTGGGAGCAGGAGTTTTTAATTGAGCTCCGATTTAATGCCACTAACTACTGTAAAAATGAGGCCAAAACCACGGAGGATGGGCATAAGGCTTTCTTCGCTTCTCAGCGTCATGCCGCAGTCTCCAGAAACTGGTGCATGAGACTATTTCAGCTCACCAATTCACTGTGCCAAATTGACTGTCTGCCCAATAATAGCTGACTAATACGTCATGCACAATGATGAACACATCAAACAACCAGCCAAAAACAAAACCCTCTACAAAGTGCACTTAACTCATTGCCAAGCCCCTACAGACAGCACTTTCCACGAATCAAGTTTGCAGCGTAATTGCGGCCGAGGCAGGTAGCTGAGAGGGAAAATAGGGCAGAGACAGAGAGATAGAATGGATATGCGGAAAAAAAAAAAAAAACGAGCGAGAGGGAAGTAAGTGCGACGAGACAGCCAGTAGATTTGGGGTGAGAGATGTGTGTGCAGGTAAATTTGCGCTGATGGTAATTGCCGTACAGCTGTCTGATTTAGCTGCGAAATGGCCTGCCGTGTCCCGCAGCTGGGAGGGCGGAGAGCCAGGTGAAGCTAATGGAACAGCAGTCTGATTGCATTGAGCTGTCCAGTCCCTGGGCTCCATGAGAGAATGAGCGCCCGGCCAGGCACACAAACACTTGACCTTTGCGGACATCTTGGGGCGAGTCACTAACTGCAGAAGACGCTCGGCTGGCACGGAACATATTTGGCCAGATCATCTGTTCGATTTTGTTGTTGATACGTTAAATATTTATGCAGGCAGTCAAGAAAGGTTAAAGCAATTAAATGCAGATGACCACCACATATCTTAACCTCTCACAAACACATAAGCTCTGATTCAACCCCTACTGAGCTGCCTAGACAACATTTTAAAGTCAATATGAAATCGAGACTCGATTTACTTTCTTAATAATAGTCCCTGGCGTTATTGTGAATGTTCAATCAGTGCTTTATAACCTGCTGTGCCTCTGAAATGAAATTACTTTCTTTTTTGGGGGGATACCATCACGCACGGGTATCATCAACTCATTCAGGGGGGTCCAATCCTGTTCTTAGAGGGGATAGTCACACCACACACAGATTTAGGTCAGGTTTCATTTTGGTATGGAAAACCCTACATTTTACAATCCAATTTAAATTCTGTTCAATGAAGTCACACCTGAATATTCTCACTGAACATTTTTCTTATTGAAAATTTCGTAGTATATCACATTAGTGAAGTGAAATACTTCTGATATGAGGACTGTCCAAAAAGTTAGGCAGCAAAATTATGCTATTTAATGTCTTAAAACACCAAAAATACATATTTAATTTGTTTCCCATGTGTTCATTTGTTAAATAAGTTTGGTTATAGTAAAAGTATGTAAAAGTACAGATTAAAAATAGATTGATTTAATTATAAACCCATTGAACTTAGAAATAAATACATAAAATGAAACATTATAAATTTTAGGTTAGATTAGAAACATGTTGAAAAACCATTGCCTTGGTATCAGAGTATAGATAATATGGTGAATGGCAGGGTTAAAAGTGAAGGATGAAAAAAAAAAGAGTTTGGTGTCTACCGCCAAAAAGAAAAGTCATTTCTGACGTAACGAAAGCTATAACATTTTGTTGAAAGATTTTCATGAAAGGAATCGTTCACAATAAGACCAGGACAGCGTATACAGAAGAGAAAAAAGAAAAAAAAGATTGTGTTCATGTCAACTTTAACGCTTTCATTCCAAGCATAGTTAAAGCTACAGAACTTCTATCCATGCTAGATGGAGAAATTAGACATACGGAAACCCAATTGAATCAGAGTTTTATTAATCTGTATGAGTGTGCATATACAGTACTGAGAAACATTACTGAGTAATCAACAAGCCAGCACTATCAGCTGAAGACAGCTGTGTACATGACAGGCCCGTGGCAACAGAGTTCTCCATCTCTACTCGTCAGTGTGGTTCTACACACTACAAATTACAGCAAATCAGTCCCCTTGGGCAAAGCCAACACTGAGCCACTGCTGTTTGTCTTAAATCCAAATGAATACATAACACACTGAATATTAAATCGGTCGATAAATCTTCCAGTGGGACTGAATGTGTTGCAGTTTATGAGTGGATCAGTTTTGATACAGTCACCTACCCCAGAACACAATTCCACCTCTCTCACGCACGGCAGAGTGTGGTGAATGTAGATAAGGCCACAAATATAATCTACTAACTACATAAACAGACGTAAATGCTTGGCCAACATGCAATCCTATACTTACATGTTTATACTTTTTGTTGTTCTTTTGGCACTTTTGTGGTGACAAACTTTGGTACTCAAGGGAGAAATAGAGTTACCTTTAAATGTCAAACAAAAACGTGTGAAAGCATAATTAAACATTTGCATAGGGTGCAGGCTAATTATCTAGCAGTGTGCGCTGAGTGGTTAGCTTGAAATACGTTAGCGTGGTCCAGTTAGCCCCTGGTGGTACTTTTTTTTTTAACCTTTATAGTTTGAAAAGTCCATTAAGGAAAATCTTGATAGTACAGGACAATATATGAGTATGCACAATGCTAGTATCATGTGCTGCATTGATACCACAAATATAATACAATAATATAACACAGGGTTTACAAATATACCGCGTGAAACGTCAAATTATGAGTACCAAGGAATTATGGTTAATCTTGGGTAAAGTATGAAGCCTGTTTTATGCTTCTGCGTCGAATCGATGGCGTACCCCCGCAGACCCCTATCCGTCGGCGCGAACCCCTCTCCGACCCCTCCGCCGTAGCTCGACGTGCACCTCCAAAAATTTGTAACTACGCGTCGAGGCGACGCAGACAGCAAGGGCTTTGATTGGTCAGATTATACATCAATTCAGGAGCGTAGCTTTTCCGATTCCCCCTCCCGCTATTAGCGCTATTTTTAACATTTGCACCCTCGTTCTGATAATTATAATACTCTTATAAAGAAAGTAAATAAAGAATTAAACGAAAAATAAACTGTTTTATGTCATTGTTAATATATATGTCTATATTCTTTTCTTTCTTTTTTGCTCGCAATAAACTTCAATCAATCAATAAATCGACGTTTGTTTTGAAACACAGTTTGTTGTTTATTTTCAATACAATGTTCACGGTTACATCATTGATAATATAGTACTAACCAAGTCTGCCACGGGACACATTATATCCTGGCATAGCACAGTTCCATGTGGAGACTGAAAAAAATCCTTCAAGTCATTCCGAACAGCTATCGTTATGGCAGCTCGGGTGGAACCTTTATTTTACTGTCTATGGGTGGAACGGGCCCTGGACATCCGTGTTGATTCTGTGGGGATAAAGTTTGTGTCGCCTCGTTATTCAACGTCGATAAGCTCCAGCTGACAGCTGCAAAAATAACATTCTCTCTCTTTCGCTCGCGGCGCACGGAACCAAAGAGATTCGCGAACCCCCCTAGCGTTCTGGCGGCGAAATGCACCGCGATGCACCACAACCTCACGGAGAAGCATAAAACGGCCACGACGCCGTAGTGGTGACGACGTAGCTACGCCGTGGAGTTGACGCAGAAGCATAATGAGGCCTTGAGTAGTGTGAAACATGAAACAAGATAACCCAGGATTACAATTACACAGGGTTTAGAATAACCCAGGGTTAAATATTTAAATATTAAGGGTGAAAAGCCCTAATCTGGAATCAAAAATCGTAAAAAAAATCTAAAATCTCGGGTCCTAAAAACTGTACCCGACCCGAATCGACCCGAATCACTACTTACCCGAACGCGACTTCTATAAATTATTTGTTTTTTAAAGAAAAACCCGACCCGAGACAGACCCGATAAAATTAGACCCGAGTCCGACCTGACGCCATTTCCTTTAGAACCCGACTGGACCCGAACGTAAACAGCATTTACATTGTTATGTTATTGTTATTAATTTTTCTGATTTTCAATCAAATTCTCCCAGTCATTGACTTTTACTAAAATTATGTTGTTGTTACAAAGTTGTTTAGATAAAATTTTATTAAAAACAGGGCATTAGAACCACAATAGCAGGTCAAATTGGACATTCTGAATCAAATCTTAATATGGTATTGCAGTCAACACATTTAACTGCAACAGTTTTTGTCTTTCCTTATCAACAATGATCAGAAAAAGTTGCCCACACCAGTGATGACCTTGGTTGTTTCTGTTCTACATCTTCGTTTTCCCTAACTTTTATCGCAATGGCTGTTATCGCCTGAGTAAACAAATGCGGAGGCAGCCGTGCTTACTGTATGCTCATAGCCCATTGCACGTAAAAGTGCGGATTCGCTCTCTCACTTAAAGAAAAGTCAGAGAACGGGGTCAAGTTGTTTTAAATACTGTAATTTTGTTAAAAACCCAACATTGTTTAAATTAATTTGGGTCTTCTCGGGTCCATTTGGAAAAGGCATATTTATTTTAAATTAGGCCACTAATACCGAACCCGACCAGTGTCTGAGACAGTCGTTGGAATTTTGGACCTCTCGGGTTGGACCTGGGGTTTTCTGATCCAAGTGGACCCGTGAAGACCTCTACTGTAGGGGTCCGACGCCAACAGACCAACTGCAATTGAGATGATTGAGAATGCTAATCATTAGCTTTACTTCAGACTTCCTTGACTAAAAGTCTCTATAGTCCAACTTGCAGCAATTCTTGCAAAGAGATCAAAATTTTGCATTATGAATTGTGTCCTGACACATTTCGGTATGCAGCAACACATGAAATTGAGCTTGTGAAGCTGAGAGATGTTTGGGTTCACGTACTTGCATAGAGATTCAGGCCTGCTAGCAGCAAGTGATGAAAAAGAGCTATGGGTTCACTTTTAATACCTGTCATCTCTCTCGGTAATATCATATTCATTTAAATCCATGGAACAAAAACACTACTCATTTTCTGTCTGGAACTAAAAAAGAAAACCAATTAAAGCAGTGCGTTTGAGCCTCAAAAGCGCACAGAGAAAGAATGTTCCTGATTGTTCCAGAGATGTCAACTTCCGACTCATGTAATTATGAAACGACCATTAAACATCTGCAAGGCAGCAATCAAGAAAATTACCCTCTCTGCAATTAAAGTGGATGTATAAGACAGCATGACACTCTGATGGGATGAAATTTAGTCTGGTCCGCAGTCTTTCATCTTCCTGTTCATGCAGTGCTCCCTCTGTACAGTTGCTTTGATTAGAGTGTCTGTGTTAAAGCAGGTGAGGGATATGCTACTGCACTGATACATAATGCAGGAGTAAACAGGTACCTGTGAGATACACACTGGTCAGGAAGCAAGATTCATTCAGCTTTTTCGAATTATACAGTAATTCACAGTGGTTCATTTAGTGATCATCAGCAATTTTACAAGAAAACAAAGTGGAAACAAAAGCCTAAAAACCAATGAACTTTGACTATTGAACTGTTTTACCTGAAGCTTTATCACTCGATTCATAGGCTACAGTCATGCTATCAGTCCAAATCTGATTATTTGTGTATCCGATTGGAATCTGATCTAAAATGGTTGATTGTCCACACTGTGTATGCCAACTGTATCCCAATCCGATTTGTCTAAAATTTCTTGTTAGTATGACATGTGGACTTACTGTAAATAGCCAACATGATTTGCACAATGGATGTGCAACATGGTTACTACAGTTCTGAGAAACAGTCGTGACAAGCTAGTTAAGTACTGTAAAAAAATTTGGTTGGTTTAACTTAAAAAAGTAAGGCTTAAAATTTTGCCTTAAAATTTTAAGTTCATTAAACTGTGGACTTGTGACAGAAGGGTTTGATGAAGATGAAAGTGACGTTGAACATCTCCCATGGTCTGCACAGTCACCAGATCTGAATATTATTGAGGTGTTTTGGAGGAGCGAGTCCACCAGCATCATATAGTGACCTGGACACTGTTCTGGAAGGACGGAACGGCTCATAATCCCTCTGGTGACTGTGAAGGACTTCTATCTGTCAATTGGTGCTGTATTTGGATGCAAAATGAGGCCCTCACCATTCTAACAAATTATTGTGTTGTAAAACCAAGTGTTTCAGTTTCATTGTCTAACCCCTGAATATATTAAGTGATAAATAGCTCTCAGTGCTATGTAGAATACTAACAAATAAAAGTCAGTTACTAATCTAAGATTATATGGCGATAATTGTAATTTCTAATGTAACTCAATATAACACAGTCTCATCCCAAATCGTCATATAACTGACGTTTTGGGACGTCTTTTGACCATACGTCAATATCCGCCTTTTTAGGGCCCCCTTAAACGTCGGTAGATGGCGATCCCGGGCCGTCATACAACTGACGCTTTACCTTTAACGTCAGTTAGGTGACGGGTTAGGTTTAGGGTTAAGTTTAGGTATGGGGTAGAGTTAGGATCCCATAACCTCATCTACCGACGTTTAAGGGGGCCCTAACAAGGCGAATATTGACGTATGGTCAAAAGACGTCCCAAAACGTCAGTTATATGACGATTTGGGATGAGACCGGGTTGCTCAATATATTGCTTGCTAGATAATATAATCTTTTGATTACTTTTAGATTACTTTTCCACATTGATTTGAATAGGATAATCTTGTACCAAATTTATATAAAAATACAACAAGAAAGAAAATACATTCCGTTTTTGTTATCAACTACATGGAGTGCAATGAACACCACATTACGCATCGGTTTCACAAACTGGGGTTCGTGAAGGCCCTCCAGGGGCGTGTATTGTAAACTGATAACGCAAATAATGAATTAAATAATACAAATCTTAAACATTTTTAAATAGAATGATAAAAATAAAACATTTTAACACGTCCTGTAAATAAACAAAAGATATGACCATCTGACCATTAACGGACATGAGAGAACTGCAAACATGCAAATGTGTTGCAAATTATTGACTTAATTATTATCTTATTAACTTCTTATTATTTCAAGTAAAATATTAATTTGAAGAGATGCTGATAAAAATAGTTTTGGAATCCCTTCATAACATGTACATACTCAAACTGGGGACTAGAATGTTTCAAGCTTATGTGTGAAAGGGTTAAAGTTGGTGGATTCTGATTGGCTATCATTCTGTTTGTGAAAAATTGTATAGCTCATAAACTAGATATAGATCGTTCTGAAAGTATTTCCAATGACATTTATTCTCTTTTTTGAAGTTGTTATAGTTGCGGTTTGGACTTATTCTCATATCGTTATTGTGACCATTATAAATAGTCATTAGCTATCTTTCTGGGTGTGAACGGCCCTTAATTGACCTTGCCACAGTCAATGGGGTTTTTATTTTTCTACATGTTGGACACTTAAAACAGCCGGGAGGTCCACTGTTCTGTACAGTTCAGCTCCAACCATGATGTTTACCCTTCACATTATCCATATTTAGTTTCTAGATTGATCATATGATGATAGACCCATAATTAATCAGATCTATTTAAACACTCAGCATGTTTCTCTAAGAAGGTTTTAATTACACAAGTGAATCCTTCAAAGGCATAACTGTAAATAACTGATTACTATAGCAAATTGGTTATTTACTCTTTCAGTGCGCCGGGAAACCGCATTTGAAGATGCTGGGATTGAGACGTAGAGCGAAACTCTGATGTTTTATTTATTTAAACTGTAATTCCAACATAATTGCGGTGGCAGATTCGCCTTGTTTTCCTTTTCATAGTGGCAAATACAATCTACAGGCTAATTTTCCAGAGAGGCCTTTTATATTTGAATCAAATATTTATGTAGTAATAACCCAGATGACAAAGGGCTCTGTCTTTGAGAGGAGCTCAAATAGCACATTAGTGTTTCTAGACATCTCTTTATGGAACTGTGACCCAACATGGGCAGAACAGCTACAGAACAAGACTTTTAACATGACAGTGACTATTTCAAACCCAATGCTTCTTATAACAAGGCCCACATCGAATCTGCACATAAGTCATTCCAAAGTATGACTTTCTTTCTGTTGTGCAGAACATAAAGACATCTGATGAATGTTGGTAACCAAACCGTCTTGGATTCCTTAAGACACCCACACACTACAAGATAATCAGGCCAAACTCTCCTCTTCCAACAATCCTAGGTAAAGTCCTGATAATCTTGATGGTTCTATACATTATCTTAACAGATTTTCCTGTGGTGTGAGGTGTGTTAAGAGTGATTAAATCTGCTCGGAAGAACGTCGGGGCTGCGCCGAACTCAAACATGTTGACTATTTACGATACAAGCACGCAGACACGCTGTAGATTGTCAAGTGAAACAAAATGATACCCAATCAGAAAGTGATCTGACAGAAGATGGAGGCATTACAAGACTTCATCCAAACTGTTTTCTTTGTTTTGTAAATTTTCTGTAAAAAACAGTCCAAATTCTATTATCCCCATTTCCTCTTGAGAAATGGAGATTCTCTACGTCTGTGTTCAGAATAAAATACACAGCAGTATACACCTAAGTACTACCTAGTTTTTTTTGTTGTTTTTTTTAAAGAGTGTCAATACAAAAAACCAAAGACTTTATATACAGAAAGACAGTTCACATCTATTACTTATGAATGTGAGATTGTGCAACACATAATATGGCGGAATATGTCCAGCCTTATAAAGAAATTAGCCAATTGGTTTTTGGTAGTCATCACGTCACTGCAGCTGCCGTTAGAAGCTCCGGTTCCTATAGAAAGCACATTTAGGACTGCATATGCAAATTATCTTTTTTTTTTGTTTTTTTTGTCACGATTTAAGCTCCTGGATTTAGATACAAAATGTATTGCATTGCCAATTTTGAATAAAAAAAAAAACAGTTTTGGAGAATTTGATGTTTTCCCATTCAAAGAGATACAGTTGCACTTGCATGCCTGAGAGCCGTCTCAAAGATGTTCGCGGAGTAAAATGACTTCTCTTAAAGAGACTTTGACATTGCAACCAATTATCATCATCTCATAAAAAATAAAATACTTTAGGGGAGCGTGGGGCACAACCTAATGCGGGGTTAATTGTAACACGGACCTTTTATGTACTTACTCAGGGTCACGCAGGTTGTGTTTATGCTATTTTTCAATTGCTGCCAGAAGACGGTCTCCCGTTTGATAATATTCTGTGAAGAAACTGGACAAAGCATGTTTTGACACCATGCAAGTACATTTTTTCGGTTTCTGAGTTGGGTGTATACATTTCCAAATCTAACTTTATAATGCCTTAATCACCGTCTTGTTGGCCCAAACATAGCACTTATGTTATAAAATATGTAATATGTAATACACAGCGGGGTTAGTTGTAGCACAGTGTTACAAATAAGCCGCCAAATGTACAATGACAATCAAATGAAAACAGGGAGCCACACAGCTTTTCAGGTTTGAGTATTATTTGTATATTTAACTTTGTTAGACTTTCACAAACAATGTTGGAATTTAAAATGTTTAAAATTTAGTTTACTATGCATTGATCACTCGGCCTGTTTTTAATGCAATTAAAATGGCAGGTCCTAGAAAAAAAAAAAGAAAAAAAACTTTAAGTGTTCATTTGTAGCAGAGATGTATGTTGCGTGTAAAAAAAAAAAATCTAACCTAATTATTTTTTAATTAATTGAGCCAAAACAAAAATGCGTTAGGTTGTGCCCCACTCTCCCTTACATCTGTAATCCAAATTTGACTAAAAATGTCGTAACCTTTGGCAATCCGGTTATATACGGGGCTAAAAATCAAGGCTGACATTACTTGTGGATCATACTGAGAATGGAAGGTGAAGCCAAACGCATTGCTTTGTGGAATACAGAATCAGAGTTTTGTAGCAGATCTCATGAATTTTCTATTGAGAGATTCTGCTAGTAGTGTCCTTCAGTGTCCTCACAGGAAGTGGTTTGGAATTGTGCATGTGAACGAGTGTCCAGGTCTGGCCCATGCACAGTGGGGAGCGAGGTGAGGTGAGCAAGGGTCAGAGAAAAACACGTTGAGGCCGCTGACTCGGCAGCCGATAAGAATATAATTACTGCTGGACGGACAGCTGTGCAGAGATGTTGACGAGGTAGAAGTGACGATAAGCGCTTCATGCCTGTTCGGGGAAGAATAAACGATATGCTTCTGATAAACAGCTGTGCCAAGCACAGGCTTTTCTTTGATGATAACAGACGCGCTGCTCAGTTGTTCAGCTTTTACATGATACCCATCACTGATATGAGTGTAGATCTTTTCTACATCCATATTTCTACACCCAGATAGATAGTCAGCAGGAACAAAGCAAGCTGGGCTTGTGTTTGCCAATCAGGTATTGCGTTTAGCCTGTTTCTTTATGAGCGACCAACACAGAGGTCATGTTGCCATGTTATTTTTGTCTCAAAACACAACACAACATACCATAACAAAGCAACTACCCGGAAAACCCTAGAAAACACTCCAAAAATCATGGCAACTGCCTTGCAATGCACTATTAAACACTCAGAACATGGTTGCAACCACCTTCACAACCACCTAGAACACCCTAACAACCAATTAGACTGTACATATAAACTCTCTAACACGTTAAAGGATTAGTTTACTTTACAGAAATACAATTTCCTGATAATTTAGCCCTTTGAAGCTGCATTGAAACTGCAATTTTGACCTTTAAATCGCTGAACCCAATTGGAGTACATTATATGGAGAAAAACGCTGGAATGCTCTCCTCAAAAACCATAATTTCATTTCGACTGGAGAAAGAAAGACATGAACGTCTTGGCTGACGTGGTGTCAATAAGTGAACTAATCCTTTAAATGTATAATTCAACCCACAACATTTAATTCTACCACTATTTACTTTATGTGCGACATGAGGGTGAGTAAGTAATGAGAGAATGTTTCATTTTTGGGTGAACTATCCTTTTAACCACAGTGAAACAACATAGGAAAACAATTCAGATCAAGGTTTTTTGCACATGGTCACTCACAATTTTTCATAGAACTTAATGTTGTTGTTCGTCGGGTTTTATTGCGAACTCAAGGACTTATCCAAGATTGTCTACATTCAGATATTGAAAGGATTTAGAGATTTAGCAATTGGATTTAGAGACCTCTCAGTCTCTGAGAATCCCAGCTGTTTCTTTCAATGTTCTCTTATGTGGATACTTGGATATAAACAATATACTCCAAATCCGTCTTGCTCCCTTTTGAGAGGTGCGGACCATCTTTTTAAAGCATCATCATTTCACTTGCCAGATAAAAAAACAAGAGGGGTGGTATGACTCCTGTATGAAGGGAAACTAATCAATTTTGGACACTTGAAGTCCAATTATGCATATTTCTCTGAAGCATCTGCCTCTGAATATATTTGTGTTGTGGTGTCTCTGCAAAAGTGTTTCATAGTATGCATGGAGCTTTAGACCCTGAATAGATGAGAATATTTGAGAAAAAACATTGGTTGCATTCATATTTGTCACACTCGTACATTCCTTGCCCAGATCGTGGTGTAAAGCCATGCAGGTTGATTCAGAAAGTATTAGGATATTTTCGCAGAATTGCTCTGGTGTTGTTTTGAGCAAACGTTTATTTTGTTTGTGTGAATTTGTTGTGTTGGCCTCTTTCCTAAAGTTGTGCTGTGATGGAGTGGCTATATGGATATGAGGGCATGTTATTTTTCATAGAAGTTTTATTACCTTGTTAAAGTGTAGAATTTACTAGTTTTCAGTGGATTTAGTATGTCATATTTAATCTGGGATAAGCAAGTCTGAGATTAACAAAAATGGACAATTGTGTGATGTTGTGTCACCCTCAGACACCTAGTACTCACATTGATGTTCGTTGATTTTTTTTATCTATTTTTTTATTTTTTTAAAGAAATTATATGAAAGTGCAGATTCATGGAAACGAATCACTGGTGCAATTAGGTATTATGCCTATTAAAATTAGGTATTGTGCTGCAATTCATGGCAAAGTTTTGCATAGAGATTGCAAAGTTGATGGATTTTGTGTGTTTCACTTATAATTGAGTAAATGAGATATCCACATTCAGAAAATGAAAGCTTTAGCAAAAGTTCTGCCAGGAAGACCTTTAAGCAATCAATTCCTACGCCACTGATTACATTAACACTATCCAATGTCCTAATACTTGCTGTATAAAAGATCGGCACTTAGTTACACATGTTTGAGTTTGCAGATCCTGACACAACAATTACCTCCACCCTGTCCCACCACCACCAGGATGGTCCTGTCCATACCTCCCCGGGGGCTTTCTGCGCACATGCCTTCATCTTTAGGCAGAAAATGCAGATCCGCTACCTTCGGATTATGAACTACGGATGGGGCCAACGCAAAATAACTTTCTAAATAATTGCTTGCTGGGCTGTCAATAAATGAATGCTTTGTGCATTACCCGAGTCTTTCTGTTAGAACTGAATATTCTGCTTTGTTTCAAGTCTTGTGTGTGAAATAATCAGTGTTCATTCATTTTAGATGAACAGAAATACACACATTAGCTAATTTCTTCACAATTGTTGGTATAAACACACAGAGACTATTGTGCCAATGTTTGAAAGAGCAAAAATCAAGTGCTTGCAATTAGACTATAATGTTTTAAAATGATCATCAGATTACAGTTGCATATTATGTTATGTTGATTGCATATTATTCATACAATGGCAGTAAATTGTTTATAATGTTAGCGATTGTCTCCAATTAATCTTTTCTATCTTTCTTATTTTTTCATTCAAAAAAAGTCTAGTTATATACTTTCAAGATTTTTCACCACAGGAATTTACAGATGTCATCTAACTTTTAAGGAGTATTTTCTCAACATTGGAAAAATCTAAACCACTCCTGACAATCTTTTTTTTTTTTTAATTTTTAATCATCACTCAGTAAGTCATTAAACCTTGTACTGTCACTTTGTGTCTTTAGAAGTCCGTCTTAAAGTGACATCATTTTAGAATATATTACCATATTATTTCCATGGCCATGCGTCAAGCTTGTCACAATAAACAGAACGTTATCATGCGTTCATATAAACTACAATATTTGACATTCTTGGTGTCATTTCTTTATCATGAAAACTTTATGGGTCCTATCTTATAGCTGTCACAATGCGCGACACAAGTGTTTTTTTTGCCATTTTCATAATTTTCACGTCCTGCGCCATATTGTTTAAATAGCAAATACATTTGCGCACATCTGTTTACCCATGGCGTGCTGGTCTGAAAATGAGGTGTGTTCAAGCTAGTTGCTATTTTGAGCCAACTGAAATAGACTGTCCAACCAACAAAAACCTTGCCTAAAGTCAATGGCAATATTTTTTTGTTATTTAAAGAGCATGTTAGTAATGTGCTGGGGCACAACATGCGTACACTGCTTATTACACACACAGGGATGAGTAGCAGCACACAAACATGCCAAATATTGAAAATAAAAGGATTACAATGTAAAATATTAATATTGTGTAGATAAAGATATGGTAGAATCAGGCTTGTCCCAGATGGTCTGCTTGTGCGCTTTAACCTCGCACATGAACAGATTTGTTTCCTCTCTGGAGAAGCGTTCAGTCTTTCCGCTTGCAAATTCCGTCAAGTAAATAGCAATCCGCCATGACGCATGAGTGCAGCTGGCTTTTAAAAGAATGGGAGATGAGACTCTGATTGGTTTATTTCACGTTACGCCCCAAAGCACACCCATTACACATTAAGAAAATAGGGACAACCTAGTTATAGACCATGCGCCGACCATTTTTCTCGTTGTGAAACTAGCAAAAGTGTATTCAGACATCCCCTAACTGCACTTGCGCCACACACTTTAGACCATGCGCTTGGATCATTAAAATAGGTGGCAAACCAAAATTCAAGGCCCTATTGAAAAATCTTTTCAGGCAAAAAAAAAAAAAATAGCACAACCAAGTACATAAATTGGCAGGGGAGAAAAAAAGAAAAGCCATTTTCACTCTTAAAAAATATATTAGGACACGGTGATCCCATCTGAAACTTTGAAACGGTTGAGGGATTGATTTCCAAGAATAAACCCATCAGCCTTTCCACTGAGTGGCCACATTAACCAAGTGTGGTGACTGTTCTAACTTACACTAAGAGTTATCAGAGGTGTTAAGGCCTTTGGGGGACATTCTGTAATAGGCCTCTGCACAGGTGGCAAAATCTCGTTTAGATGACATCTTCTGTCCATCATCGTCACCCACCCCTCCTTCCAGGCCTGAAAAACCAAACAGGCATTAAACTCTCACAGCACAAAGCCTTCATCAGGCTCGATTTCCTTTATCGAGAGAGTGGTCTTTGGAGAGCATAGGCAGCTTTTACAAAAGGCTTTTGACAAACAAAAAAAGCAGATTGAAAAGGCAGGATGAGAAGAAAAGAAGAGAACTGTGCTGGCGGAAAGGAAGAGAAAGAGAGAAAGGCAACTGTAATGTTTCAGGAGGTGTGATAAAAAAAAAAACTGAACAAAAAAACAAACTGCCACAACTACCGACAATTACAGAGGCCGACCATGCATGAAACGCATTATCTGAAGCAGAGAGAAAAGATATAGAACAGCTGTCTTCAGTCTGGGGTTCTGTGGTCACCGCACTGAATTTACACATCAAGAAACCGCAAGATGGGGGAAAGAAAATGGAAAAAGTCACGGCAGAGTCATTACTCACCAAAGCGGTTGAATGCGAGTCAAACGAATATGTGTAGGTCTGTAATAAACAGGTTAGATGCAGCCACCCTGCAGTGAGTCTTAGGGGCATTGGTCCTCACCGTTTCACTCCATTTGACAGTTTAAGTGACTAGCCAAGAATATGCTGACAGAACAGGCTACTGATGAATACGGGTCAGCGGCTGAGCCAAAGAGCGGTTGAATAAAAGGTGTCAAATATTTTAGTGTTTTAGAACTGCACAGATTCACAAAGTGTCACTATGCTCTCAAGATGTTTCTCTTGCTTTCATTTTGTATGATTCCATAATTCGCCCAATGTCTTCGCCGCCTATGCTTTTCAAATGAGCTTTTTAATTTACATTTAATATTATCAAAATACCTGCACTGTAAAAAGACTCATCCTTATGTCATTCCAAACCCATAAGACTTTCATTCATTTTTTTTAAATACAAATGAAGATTTTTTTAGCCACACCTGAAAGATTTCTATCCCTCCATTGAAAGTCCATTTAACCAAAATTTCCACAATTCCAAAAAGTTTAGAGAAACATCATAAAATGAATCCAGATGAATCAAAGTCTTTTGAAGAGACACTGAAGAGACTCAACTATGCTTGCTTGACCTTCTAGTTTGTCCGTTTGCCATGTTTATTCTGCCATCTTACTTTTGTGATTTTGAAGCATCAACGAGATATTGACTTTCAATAGTGTGAAAGAAATCTCTAAGGTTCAATTAATTTGTGTTTTAAAGATGTTAAGGGTTTGAGTAAAGACATGAGTAAATCGGAACAGATTTTCCATTTTTGGGAAAACTATCCCTTTTAATGGTAATGTGCAAGTTGCAATATGCGTGTTGCAAAGGGATGTAATAAATCTAAAGAGAAACCAAACTAATGCAATTGTTGGGGAAAAGTACTAAAAGACTAATCATTGGAATAGTTAAGAAACCAGAATTAAGTCTTGTTTAGAGAATAATTATGATCTGTATGCAGTACTAGATATCAAACGATATTGTAGTTTTAGCTACATCTGTTTTCTTCATCTTGTTTGGCTGGTTAGCTTTAGTAATTCAAATTTTGGGGTTCATTTTTGCTTGTAGATGACATAACATCACCATTATGCTTCATCAACAGATTGCCATTCAAACTCCCTCTGCTTCACTGGTTACTTCTTGTGTGTGAGACATTTACTTCTTGTGTGTGAGACTTGTGTGTGAGACATTGAGATAAAGTATTGCCAGTCTACCTGCCTTACTGAGCGTTCTCTTCCCATAGAGCATGCTCTGCCCAGCGATGCTGTTCACGACCACAGTACGACCGTAGATACCTGCCAATCTCTTGATTCAGTTTTTCCACTTGACCGTTGGACTGAGGATGATATCCTGAGGTTAAGCTGACATTGATGTACAGCTGTCTGCAGAAGCCTCCATACTTGCGAGGTGAAATGTTTTCCTCTCTCTGAAAGAATATCTTCAGGTATGCCATAAACTGCTGGTATGTTTTAAACATGTTGAAAAAGTGCTTGAGTAGTTTCCATGGCAGTGGGGAGGCCCTTCATAGGTATTAGATGGCAGGACTTTGAGAAGCGGCCAATGATAACTAGGACTGTTGTGAATTCAGTTGATGGAGGTAGATTGGTGACAAAGTCAACTGAAAGGTGTGACCAAGGTCATGGGGAATGGGCAAAGGTTGTAACAAACCAGAGGGTAATTGTTTGGGTGTTTTGGACTGGGCAGAGTAAGCGCAGAACACTTTAAAACATTCATCCACTGGTATCACCCCATTTCAATTACAATGCGTGCTTGGATATCAACCCCCGTATGTTCCCGTGGTCAGGAGAACCATCTATGGTACAGTACCTGCAGTCGATGACTGGATACATCGTAGCAAGAAGGTGTGGAACCTCATGTACTTCTGCAAAGGGCTGTCAAGAACCAGGAGGTCCAGGCCAATACACAACGTCACCCACATCCTCCCTACCAACCTGGACAAAGGGTCTGGCTCTCCACACGGGACCTCAAGTAGCGGCTACCAAGCAAGAAACTAAGCCCAAGGTATGTAGGCCCATTTAAAATAATAAGATGGATAAATGAGGTCACAAATCATTTGGAGCTTCCAGCTAACTATCGTGTCTCCGCATCCTTCCATGTTTCCCTCCTCAAACCGGCCCACCCGGGTGCTGACCCCAACATTCAGAACCAGGAGCCACCTCCAACGCTGGACATTGATGGATCCCCTGCTTATGCAGTAAAGGAGTTGTTGGACTCAAGAAGGGGGGGGGGGGGTCAACTTCAATATTTGGTGGAATGGGAGGGGTACGGGCCTGAAGAGAGATCTCGGGTAGTCACCCATGACTTAACAAAGACTTTCATCGAGCTAGACCCCATCTTCCAGCACCACGACCACAGGGATCGCCAGCAAAGGGAGCCATCTCCCGAGTACTGACTGTGTGCCACTCCCTCAGCTTCACTGGTTACTTCCTGTTTGTGAGACATTTAAGCATGGCCTGGCTAACAGGCCATCGCAAAGTATTGCCAGTCTACTTGCCTTACTGAGCATTTTCTTGTCATTGTCTTGTTTCTCTCGTGTGACCATTGCCAGCTTTGTTCTGTTTTTGCCTCTTGGATTATCCCCTTTGCTCTGTTGTTTGGATTGGACTGACTCATTGTGTCTTACCTCTGCCTGCCTTTAAGTTTATGGTATCAGCCTGCTGATTCTTGATTTGTTTGCTGTGGATTTTAATAAAAGACTGCAAATGGATTCAGCCTCGGCTTCCGCCTTGTTACAATCATAAGAATCCACAAAATGTTATTATTTGAGATGATTTACCAGTTACGATTTTTTTTTTGAGGGCCCTTGTGTGAAATAGACTCCCCCCTGTCTAATAAAAAAATCAGTCTTGTGGCATAATAATTAATAATTCGTTACATTTATATAACGCTTTTCTGGACACTCAAAGCGCTTCACATAGAAGGGGGGATCTCCTCAACCACCAACCAATGTGCAGCATCCACCTGGATGATGCGACGGCAGCCATAGTGCGCCAGAACGCTCACCACACACCAGCTTACTGGTGGAGAGGAGACAGTGATGAAGCCAATTGGTGTATATGGGGATGATTAGGAGGCCATGATGGACAGAGGCCACTGGGCAAATTTGGCCAGGATGCCGGGGTTACACCCCTGCTCTTACGAAAGACATCCTGGGACTTTTTATGACCACAGAGAGTCAGGACCTCGGTTTAACGTCTCATCCGAAGGACGGTGCTCTTTTTGACAGCATAGTGTCCCCATCACTTTGCTGGGGCATTAGGACCCACACAGACCACAGGGTGAGCACCCCCTGCTGGCCACACTAACACCTCTACCAGCAGCAACCTGGCTTTCTCAGAAGGTCTCCCATCCAGGTACTAACCAGGCTCAGCCCTGCTTAGCTTTAATGGGCAACCAGTCTTGGGCTACAGGGTGATATGGCTGCTGGCTGGAGGCATGTCCAAGTAAAGCTCAAACAAAAAGCTCAACAATGTTTTTTTGGTTCATTAAGCAAAGATGGCAGTCTTCAGTTTATTTACTTATGAGCCAAGCAGGAAGGGTGAGGTGAACGGGGAGGATGGATAGACCTTGGTATAAATACTTTATAGGTTCCTCTAAAACAAGGTCAAAAAACAGCAACTAAGAGACGTTTTGTGCATGGGATAATGTAACTAAAATAAGGTTTTCGTTGTAAGATTGGGCTGATTTGAACTAAAAAGTATTTTACTGACTGAACATTGAGTCCTTAACCAATTCAAGAGTCAGGGTCACGTCCTGGGCTTCTGTCCAGCACGGATAGATGAGAGGTGTCATGGTCTGGCTGACATAGCCGTTCT
This sequence comes from Pimephales promelas, assembly GCF_988280905.1. Classification (NCBI taxonomy): domain Eukaryota; kingdom Metazoa; phylum Chordata; class Actinopteri; order Cypriniformes; family Leuciscidae; genus Pimephales; species Pimephales promelas. Next base: position 12,854,357 of record NC_142790.1, on the reverse strand, counting down.
GGTCATTCAGGGAGGGGATATTTAGTGTTGTTCACAAGCAGAAACATCTGCTGCTGCCTTGACACAAATGAGGGTCAAAAACAATTCGCATTCGACACATTCAGTGCCTATTACTTCTTATCTGAAAAAAAAAAAAACGCACACACACCACATCTCTTTTGACTGACAGCTTGGTGTGTCACACGGAAGACACCCAAGCTGACACCTCCCTAAATTATGTGAGACTACCGTTTCCACAGCAACCTCACGTCTTATTCGGTTTTATCTACATACAGGTTGGAAAACAGGTAATTGGTAGACAGAAAACCATCTTCCCAAAAAAAAAAATAATGTCTTTTACAGACCAAGGCAAGCAATACCACATGATGAGTGAACATGAAAGATAGAAAGACAACAGATGGGTGGAAGAAAAGTCAGCAGGGACTAATAGAGGTTGTGTGAGGTGGCATGGGGACACTGGACTGCAATGGTATGCATTAGACTAGTGAAATGTTGGTGCTGAAGAACTTTGCTTGAACAATATGGACCCCCAATCCACTGGACAATATAAAGGGAAGCATCAAGCTACATCACTACACCCACATCTGGCGGTTTTGCTCAAGTTCCGACCATTTCAATAGTAATATCATGTGTCACACATTTCAAAACTGACTACGCTGAGAAAGTAAAATGTCTTAGTTTTAGAACTAAGTTTCAGTAGTCATGTCAAAGCGTTAACTAAATCAGCATACTCTCATCAGAAAAAAAAAAAATTCAAGAATTAGATGCTTTGTTTTCAAACAAAACGTAAAGAAACTTGTTCATGTTTTTATCCCCAGCAGGGTGGATTATTGTAATGGCCTTCACAATGGCCTTCCTAAAAAGACCATAAGACAATTGCAGCTCACACAGAATTCAGCTGCCAGGATTCTGAGCAGGACCAGAAAATATGAACATATCACACCAGCCCTCAGGTCTTTACACTGGCTCCCAGTTACATTTAGGATTGATTTTAAAGTATTATTAAATCATTCAGTGGGTTAGGACCTCAATATATTGCAGATAAGCTCACTGAATAATATATAAACCAAACAGATCACTCAGATCATTAGGATCACATCAGATAAAAATATGAAGGGTTCAATAGCTTTTGGCTATTATGCCAGCCGCAGCTTGAACCAGCTTCCAGAAGAGACCAGGGGCTGGTTGCACCAGCTGTGCGCAAGTTACAACTTACCCTAGTTTTGGCGTAAATGGGCACTAAGTTACAACTTACGCACTAAATATTTTTTATGTTGCACCTTTAAACTTAGTTCAAACATAACTCTACATTCCAATTACTCCTACATTCCATTTATGGCAGCCTCCGATCGGGAGTAAAGGTTGGAATAAAATATCAGACAGACTGAACTGCATTAATAAGCTCTTCTTTTACCTGACAAACTTCAATTGTTTAGACATATGATAATGCCAACGCATTCTCAACCTAGGGCGTCTTATAGTGAAACTTTTGAAATTTCGTCTAAATCCAACGCACATGGCACCCTTTAGCGTCAATATAACAACGCACAGAGCTTTGTTCGGGTATGGTAGGTTTAGGTCTGGGGTAGGTTTAGGGTTACACCACTAAGAGGCGCCTTCTGGCCCACATATATCTGCGTCTCATATTGACGCTAAAGGGTGCCATGTGCGTTGGATGTAGACGAAATGTCAAAAGCTTCAGTATATGACGCCTTGGGATGAGAACGGGCTGGATAATGCTGACATGTACACTCGCATACAATTTAAGAGAGAACATTATGTGAAAAGATTACTTTTTAACAGGAACCCGTCCTAAACAGCGCTGCTGTGTGCATCAGTCCATGTTGTGCATGTCAAATATCAATCATAATCAATATGTTTTTTGTATCAATATTTATTTATTGATCCTTATTTCAAATACAGTTTCTGAATTTTATTTAACATATATATATATATATATATATATATATATATAAACTTATGTTATTAATGATCAAGTATCGTATTAAATGGATCTTATGTTTACCATTAGTAAGGTTAGGCAAAAGAAGCTCGAATGAAGGATAAACTGAAATTCACAGCATTTCAACACAACTTCTGTTGTTTTGACTGAACTGCTTTAATTGCTTTAATACTGCTTTAATGCTGCTCTGACTGGAATAGATTTTGAAGGAGAGTGGGTTGGGAGCGTCGTTAAGGGTAACTGCAGCAGACAGTGTGCTCTGTGGGGACCCCGCTGGACATTACTAGTGTAGCACCACCCCAGCAAACTACGTCCAGTGGCACCGTAAACCGGCTCAATCTCTTTCAACTCAGATAGGGGTATTACTTTATTTTATTTTTTATTCTAACCTGGTTTAATTATTCTTATTTATTTTGATTATTTGAATTCCTTCCATGTAAAGCACTTTGAATTACCATTGTGTATGAAATGTACTATATAAATAAACTTGCCTTGCCTATTACAAAGAAGCAGCACATTTAATTATCTAATAGAAACACATATACTCCAATAATGTTTTATTTTATTTTTTTTACCACTTTATTTACAACGTTTTTACAGTATACTGGGCTGCTTACATGATGTATCATTTTACATGGTTAGTGGCAGCAATCTAATAATCTAGTGCTAATTAGTTACTGCGATTAATATTTTCTGATGAACTATGCTATGCTAAAAAAAATCTTTTGGCTAGCATTTTGTTATTAGTTGTGATTAATCATGATTACTTACAGAAAGATGTGATTAATTAGTTTTTGTTTTATTATTTATTGAGTGATACCAATACATGCACATTTAATAGTGGAGAAAGAACCTCTTTATGGGCTTTTTATTTGTAATGATTCATTTTGGGTTTCGAGAAAAATCAAGTCACTCGCAGTCCCTGCATGGTGATATTTAATCATTGTAGACAATGAGAAAATGATCACCAACAAGTGAAACAGCATGAGAGAAATGTTCATGAGAACACCAAAAGTTGTTCACTCAAATATTTTTTTTCACCAAGATCATTTGTTCTCTCTTTATCTCTCACTTTCTCTCTCTCTCTCTGTGTGTGTGTGTGTTTTTTCATATAGGTCATATACAGTAATGTAACATTAAGTCAACGGCATTAATAAACATGCTGAAAAGTGATTATGCCTGTTGATAGCATGCCAAAAAAGGAAATACTGTACGAATTGGCATGTCATGCATAAGCCATTTCATGAGATCAGTCTGTTAGTAAACTGGTTACGTGTAAGTTTCTTATAGTCAGTATAATCTCTGTTGAGGGAGCATCACAATAAAGTGTCAAGTTTCCTTCAGAAATCATTCTAATATGCTGATTTAGTGTTTAAACATGGTTTTATTTATTTATTTATTTCAAATTGTTTATTATTTTCCCATTTTGGTTGAAACCTTGATATTTTTTTTTCATGATTCTTTGATGGATAGAACATTAGCTATTGCTGTTGATTGTTGAAAATATTACAAATGCCTTAAATGACACGTTCTGTCAATGCAATGTGTCCTTGCCGAATGAAAATTCTAATTTATTTAAAAAAGAAAAGAAATACTGACTCCCAAACTCTTACTACCTTCTTAGCGACCTCATGAAATCATTCTTTTGTGGAACTGGTTTGCAATGCTTCATGTGGAGGCCAAAGCAATGCACAGCACGTTTAAGATGTGTTGAACCCATTAGTCACGTGCCATTACTCTTACATAAAAGTTTTAGAATAGATTTTATTTTGAGTATATGAATCTATTCAAGCTCTGTATTCCAGCTGAACAGTTGGGTTTTGTAATGAGCCCTGTGGGAATTCTAAGCTAATTCCTTGTTTCATTGGCAATATCAAGAATCAGGATCCAGATCCCTGCGGGCCAGGCGCACGAATGACCCAGTGAATCACATTTTTGAAGGTTATTTCAACCTGGAGCCTTTGGAACTTTTTCAAAGGACTTCAAATGACTTTAAATCTAATTTCCTCTCACATTATGAGGTCAAAATGACTATAGAGTTACAAAATCAAGGTCGTGCTGCTGAAGGGACAGTTCCTGCATGGATAGATGTGTGCGAAAAAGAATAAGACCATTAAGGGAGGGAACGTTTATGACCTTAACAACTGAGTTATATGATTATGGAGTCTGATCGCGACACTTGTGAGGTTAGGCTAGCAATACATCGTGAGGAAGGGACAGCGGGAGAAAAAGAGACGTTACTGGAGACGAGTCAGGAGGCCGGGAGAGATTATAAGGGAGGTGGACAGAGCAATCTTGTATCAATATTGTAGTTTTCATCCAAGAGATAAGAGGCTAAGATGAGGTCTTGGTTAATTCAGAGTAAGAGTCTGAGAGATCTGGCTTTTTCTTGAGCTTAAATTACGGTATGTTGCATTAATTAATTGCATTCATTAAAAGATTTCATACTTGGAGCGCTTACAATAAATCAGAAAATGCCATTAATAGATTCATGGATCAATGAAAAATGTACATGTATTAAATATTTGTATTTATATTGAGTTCTTAGGATTTAGTATCTAATTGTCACGATGCTGCGTGAGGCAAGTTCCAAAGAGTTCACAAAGGCTAGCAAGTCCAAATAACAGTAGATTTATTCCAGAAGACGAAGGGAGCACGCACACATCAGAGCAATACAAACAATACCGGACCCCAGACAGAGCACAAGCAGGAACTAAATACACAGAGATAATTAACAAATGACTAACAGCTGTGATGAAGGTGATTGGTGTCCATGGTGACTGATCAGTGGCAGGAAACTCAGACAGGGAAACACAAATGAGGAGTGAAACTGTGACACTAATAGAGTTCTCATTATTTTATAGTTTTTTTTTTTCTGGACAGTTGTAAGACACTCAATATTCTTGACTTTAGATTCCTAAAAATATCAAAATTTCAATTAAATAAAATAAGCATTTTTATCTTTTATATATTAACTATTTCCCCGCCAGCATTTTTTTTATTTACTTGTCAGCCAGTGCTAGCATTTTTGATCATTTTCATAAAACTTTCATGGCTCCCAGAATTTTTTGTTGTATCTGTATCTGAACATACAATATATCAAAATAAAGAACAGAGCATCTGCTTAAAAGCAACAAAACAACAACAATAACATTTTATTCTAGCTTCATGCATCAACATTTTAATGTTGGTAAGTAAATAAAATAAAAAATAGCAACATTTTGAAAAAAAAAAAAAGCTGAGAAATTAGCATTTTTGTCAAAGACTATGTCTGGATAGGATTCAGAACGATGATCAAAACATAGATTGAGGCAACGTCTACATTAATCCAGAAACATTTGAAAACGGCATTTTCGTTTAAAAACGCTCACCATCCACACTAGCGTTTTCAGGCGTTTTCCGACATTTCAGTGTGGATGAGAAACTTTTGGAAAATGGCTGAACATGTTAAATTCACCTTACTGCGCATGTGTAAAACATGCATAATTGACACAGACTAGGTTTAGGGTCTTTGCAGGACTGTGATATGACGTGTGCACAAGATACATGAATGTAGACATGAATATCTATTTATATCTATTTATATCCTTTTTAAATGTATTCACTTTGGATAGTGTTTTCGAAAAAACATTGTTTTCATCAATAAAAATGCCAACTCAGTGTGGACGGAAGCCCAAAACATGAAGAGAAAAACATGCGTTTTCAAATGAACTGATAGTCAACAACCCCAAAATTTACAAACCCCTTGGTTTGACACTTCATTCGGTAACATTAAGCAGTTTTGATTCATATACTGTTGAATATTTGATGTGCGTAAGCGATGCTTTGAACGCTTGTTTCTGCTTCTTCTTTTCCTGTGTTTTAATTGGGAGATTCTGTACGTCTTTCAGACGATATGCGGCCTGTACTGTATAACAGTGTCAAAACTGTCAATGGCAGTGAAAGAGTGAAATGTGGTTACAGTATGAATTGCATTTTTATTGTATTTTAGAATAAATGAATAGATTTTGAAAAAAAAAAATGCGTCACATTATTGACATTCATTTCAAAAGGAAGGGTTCATAAAATGTAGAACAAAATTGTAAAGACTCAGGCACTGGTGGACCCATCAGAATGTTCACAAAGGCAAATCCAATTGTTCTGTCTGGAATCCTTTTCTATCTAATCAGATTTGATTTCAAACTGACCTGGCTCTCTCCACACCTTTAAAACAGATCTAACACATTCCTATCCATCAAAAACAGAGTGATCTCTAGTGTGTAAGTCATTTTGCTTATGTACCTGTCAGTGTGCTGGGCGGCCTGCAAGCTTGACAATTTGACAATAAAAGCTGGTCAGCCTAAAATGTGTTTCCAAAAACAACAAAATAAATGGAGAGTGAACAGCAGGGAAAAAAAAAGGTGAGTTTGCTCAAAGTCCAATTTCAATAACTGTGATTTTTTTTTATTCACAAAAGGAGCTAATTCCACATTTCAATTTTATAGCAAGTTATTTTATGTTTGAATTGCTCAAAAAGACTTCTATTTAAGTTTATTTTGAGCTGAAACACATCTTTAGTAGCACAATGATTGCACAAGGGTACAATCATTGCTATAAATATAAATAGGCATTTACAGATGAACGAAGCAGAGGTTGTGGTTGGTAATAGCTACAGGCTTTACATTTGCATCACTACGACATAACATCTGCTGTGATTAACCTCCTGCATTCACTGCTGTAAACAATTAGCCTGATTAACCACATTTAACCAACAAGCTGTTAAACAACCCAAGAACGACGCATGAACAGACAAGCAGTAATTCAGCATGTAAGCCGTTTAGTCCCTGAATCGAATCTCTTCGACTGACACGCTCAAACTAAAAGACAGGAAAAAAGCAGCACTTACCTTCCAGAACTTTTTGGCATTCTCTACCCTGGACCGTTTGCGCGGGAGCGATACTAGCCTTGTAGAAGACACATGGTCAAAAATCATGTTGAAGGCTAGAGGACTTGCACAGAATATATGGGCTGCGCACCGTGAGAATGCTTTATATGGCTCCCAGAAGCCCTTCCAATTATCAAACACTCATAAACAATAAGAATCCAGCCCATCTGAGCAGGCTATCCCATTACACGCTAATGGAAGAGCAGACGGAGCTGCCGTCTAGTCTGGCGAGCATGTATACAGAGGACGGAACAAGACAACGGATACGAGATCTCCAACTATAAGAGCTTTCCTTCCTGAAAAACATAATAGTTTCTCACCGGGGCCCTCACCTTAATGTGGGTTATCACTTTAATGAGTTTAGCGTGCTGGCTAATGTGATTAGAGATTACGATCACAGCAGAAATGTGAGCCTAGGTGCTGATATTAGCATAGGCCTCCAGTGGCACTCAATATCTCATTTAAAGAGCAAATGTAAGAGCACAAGAGATAAAAGCTAAAGAGGTTACAGAGCAGAGAGTGCATGCACACACACACAAACACGCGTACAAGCATACAATATTTACTAATGTTTTCACACCAGAGCGTTAATGGCAGACGTCTGATGTCAGATCACCAGTAAACTGCATTTCAGCTTGGAAACTGTGGTCTGGGGTGCACAACTTTATTTTAAGGTAATGTAGTAACATTATACTTACTCAAATAGGGTTAGGGTAGGATTAGGATTTGTTGTATGGGTCATTTGCATGTAATTATGCAAAATTTACTGTTATTACTATGGGAAGTACATGTAACATATGTAACAAGGACACTGTAAAATAAAGTGTTACCGGGTTAGGTTTAGGGGTAGTTACTTGTAAATGCATCATTTAAGTACATGTACCATGTGTCACCTTTCTCACCACTTTATTTGAAGGGGTGTGCATAAGACTGACATGACACTTTCATAACCATGACATGACAAATATCATGAATATGAAGGAGGTTTCATGCATGCAAGTGTCATTCACTCAATTATGACATTTTGAATGCAAATATGACATTGTTTGAGATGTATTTGTTATGACGCCTAAATGTTATGACATGTACATTCACATTTATTCATTTAGCTGACGCTTTTATTCAAAATGACTTACAATTGCTATACTGTAGTTCACACGCCTCAGGAGCAACTAAAGTGTCTTGCTCAGGGACACATTGGTGTCTCACAGTGGATTCGAACCCGGGTCTCTCACACCAAAGGCATGTGTCTTATCCACTGCGCCATCACCACCCCTAAACCCATATAAACCATTACTTTATAGCCTGTCAGTGTCTTGTCATGACAACTTGACATTACTAAGACAACACAACCTGTCATAAATATGTCATAAACATGACATAGCAGATGAATTATTTAAGAAACATTACATTACATTAAACTGTCAGGTGGTTGGTTTTGACATTGGCTTTCATGAGGCCACAATAACTGTGTCTTGAATATTTTTCGTGACCTCAACTACAGTGGTCCTAAATTAATTTGTCATTAAAAAGTTATAATGGCTTCATGACAGTCAATGTCAAAACCAACCACCAGACAGTTTAATGTAATGTTAACCCATAAAGCTAGGTGGTTTCTTAAGTTTGATAATTAATCTGCTATGTCATGTTTATGACATATTCATGACAATTTATGTTGTCTTAGTAATGCCAAGTTGTCATGACAAAGACACTTACAGGTTATGATGTATTGGTTTATGTCAAGTTGTCATAACAAATACATCTCAAACAATGTCATATTTGCATTCAAAATGTCATCATTGAGCGAATGACACTTAATAACAGTTGTCATAAACATGCATAAACCCTACTTCATATTCATGACATGTGTCGTGTCATGTCATGGTAATGAAAGTGTCATGTCAGTCTTACACCCCTTCAAGTAAATTGTTACCATAAAGTGTTACCCAATGTGGACTTGAGTCTGATTCAAAATTGGTATGGATGCAATCTAGCATAAATTGCAAATGAACCACAACTGATGCGTTTCCTCAAGTATAGTGCTTTTGACAAACAGCAAATGTAGTTATTTGCTGAAATTGCCAACTTCCTCCATAGCTATCAAATCTCATTTGCACCCGTGATCAAGCCGAATAAGACGATTTGATGCCAATGATCACGTCTCATCATTGACATTAAACATAGTGGATGCATCTTGAAAGGCCATATCTCATTTAAATGAGATCGAAGACCTATCATATGGCTTCAGAACAACTGGAATATAGATTAGAAATCATATGGATCCTTTTGTGGCGCCGCTTATGAAACTCTTTAGCACCAGTCACCATTATAAATAAACACTTGAAAAAAAAAATCTTTCTTTGTAAGGGCATAAAGGTGAACACATTTCATTTTTTTTTTTTTTTTTTTTTTTTGTGTCAACTGCCACATTAAGTTTTGGCAGTAAATCCAAAAAATGGGGTCCCCTTCAGTAGAAATTGCTTCCTCGGTAGAAATTGCTCAGCGATATGACCAAAAATCACTACTTGCTTATATCCACAGATTGTTGATTGGATGGAGGCTGATTTGAATGTGAGCTTAAGTTGAATTTAAGAAAGCAGCATGGTTTAAGCAGATGGTATGTTTGGAGAAGTCTGCAATATGTCACCAGAGAGATGTCTGGTGAATCTGATTAAGAATTACAAGGTCAAAAATAGAAAATAAAAATGAAACAAGCGCAAGGATGCATTTAGAAAATTGATAGGGTGAATTTCCATTCCATGCCAGATTTAAAAAGGTCACTTCACTGTAGCTTATCTCTATTATGAGTAGTTTGTAGATTGTGTTTCAAAGTAGTTTTCCCAACAGTATGTTTACATGTACTTTAAAAGTTGGAGAAAATAATCTTTTTGAAAAGGTCAAATAAACTCTTTAGTCATTATTTTTGATAGGTTGGCTTTGTTCAGCATGAACACTCGCTAATCAGACAATAACAGGCCTCGGTGTTGTGTAAAATTTCCAAAAGACAAAGGTGACACGTGACATGTAGACCTATTTACTGATTCAGATACTCTGTTCTAATGTGAAAGAGTCCTGCAGGGGAGTAAAATCAAATATTGGTTCACAGCTGAAGTCTGATTTTTCTTGTTCTCACTATGTATGGCTCCCACTCAGCCAGTCATTTCATTTAAAAAAGATGAAACTGCACTGTGACCCTCGGGTTAAACTCACCAACACTCTCTTTTGCTCTATGTCGGAATGCATCAGTCCTCATGTTAATAAGCCCAATTTTGGTTCCTCTCCATTGCCTCCTAGAGCTAAGACAAAGAGGGCTTCCAGTCCCCGCTCTAGCCCAGGCCTGCTGGGCTCTTGAGGGCGAGGTTAAGTGATGGCAGGCACATCACACACATTCAGAACAAAGCCTACTCAGGAGACCCTTATAGCGGCTAATCATAAAGACCCATGTAGCCTGTTGAATTAGCATTAACCTCCCCCGCTTCAACACTTCAGCTTTTATCTGTTGATCATAAACGCTCTAAATATCCTCTCCAGCACCATGAGTGACACCCCACGGGCGTGATTCAGCCTTAGATGTGGGAGTTGTTTTATTTCAGGGACTGAAAAGCACTTGATTATTATTCACCTATGTAAACTGGATGAGCCAAATAGAGCAGCATCTACAATGACCACAGTAAATTAATCAGACATTCAGATTCTGTTTTTAGTCGCCCAAGGATCCTTGAGTCATCTGAGGTGTGAAGAACCCGGATGAGGGAGAGAGCCTCAGCGCTTACTGAGAGCGTCACAACTCTAAAACACCTGCTAATGGATCAAATACAACAAGAACAGACGCCAACAGAGACTTGCACTGTGGAGACCAAACACCTGGTGAGGGAGTGATATACAGTAGATCATTGCTACTTAACTGGTGGGTTATGATCCAAAAAATGTACAATAAACAAGTAGAAAATCCTTGAGAGTTAAATTTCAATATACAATTTAAAGGACTAGATCATTGAGAATGGAAAGTGTGCCAAGAGAGCAGCTCTGTTTTAGTCCCTAGCAGGCTGGGTACATTTTTAGAACGTATTTGGCATCATAACACTAAAAAAGTACCATGAATACCAGAATACCATAGTACTATGATAATTTTGTTTATGTGACCTGATCCAGCAAAATGAGTCACGGTGACCCAAATTTAAAAATTGAGATTTTGGTATTAATGGAAAGAGGACACCATAAGTGTTCAAATGATATCTTAGTCAAAGTCAGACCTTGAATGGCTGCCCTTTTTTCCAATTGAAAACCTGAGAAAATCGCTTTTAAAGTTTTTTTTTTTCTTTGTTTGTTTGATATCTTTCAAAATCCATGGCATTTTGAGGGACAAACAATTTATTTTAAAGCTTAATTTGACCAAACACATTAATATATATATATATATATATATATATATATATATATAAATGCGATTTAATCAGGCTGAAGCTCAAAATATTTTTAAATTTTTTGGAATAAATAATTCAAAAGGCACTTTTACAAAAATGTTATAAAATCAGAAAGATTGAATGAAGGTGCCAGAGAGAAATTCACTTTTCATACGGATTAGCCCACATAAGCATAGAACAGTCTGTTTTCTTTCATTTTGAATGGTTCTGTTTAAAAGTAGACATTTCAATATATATATATTTGTCAGATCTGTGAGGCAAGTGATACCTTACACGCTGACTTTCGGTTCATTTATGAAACGAGCTTCAGTTCACGCGGCGCCGCCTCCATGTCGCAATTAGCCTATTCATTGTCTGCAATATTTCCTTCTTATTATTAAATCCTGGTAATTGGTTGATGAAACATTTATTTAAATTAGGATACAATTATTACAAAACAAAATTTACTTTAAAGAAAGGCTTTGTGCTTGCTTTATGTTTAGGCTCTGTGAAAGTTTTAGTGCCGCTTCCAGAGAATAGTCACGTCCGTATCATTGACATTTTTTCCTCATAAATGCAAACACGGAAAATAAAATAAAATGAAGATTTTAAGTTCTGGGTAGAGTCAACCCTTCTTCATCCGGTGGGTTGGATTACTTTTGGTTAGTGCAATGTAATTCACATAGGCCTATTTATTAAAAGATTTAATTATCTGGGCATTTTTGACTACAAACGTCACCTCCATAATGCTGAAATTGCCCAATTTTAAACAATTTAGTAATAATTTAACTAGTTTTGTGGTGTAGGTCGTATTTTATCATTTTAACTTCAAATAATACTAATAGTAATTTAAAGATATTGGGTCTGGACGTGAAGGATATCTCCGGGAGTTGGAGAGGTGTGTCGTGATTCTGTCTTCTCACACCGCGACAGGTTCGTGGATCTGAGTGTCACGATCGTTACAGCCTTAAATGTATTCTTCTTGCAGATAAATATACTCACACAGCTTAGGTTAGAAGCCTCCAGTGAGTTCAACACTTTGAGTTCAACGTTTCAGGGGATACCCGGGAAATTCTCAGAAGTGACGAGGGGAGTTGAGAAGAGCAATGTTTATTTCAGCGAATTTAGTAAAGTTTTTAATCGTCATTTAAATACCTTTACTCAATTATCTGGACTACGAAACTTTGGGAGATTATTTTTGGATGTCTGTTCTTTGAAATTAGCACAAAAAAATTATTATTTCATTGTTTTTCAAATGATTTACAAAATAATATCAGTTTAATTTAATTCACATTTCAGTGAGAAATAATAATAAGCTGAAAATACAATAAAGCCAACATAAAAACCACAGTGTGGCGCTGTGAGGTAGTGCCCACCCATTGAAAATAAATGCCCCCCTGCTAAACGCGGTCTGAAGCCGGCTCTGTGACCATCTGAACTGGATCTAGTTTTCGAGTCTCTATTCTCGCTGCTTGCCTGCTTGGACTTGTCTTTCCGTTCTGTCTATCAGCCTGATCTTGACTGTGAGTTTGGATATCACCGATAATGTCTGCCCCTTGTTTGATCTCCCAGTTCGTCTGACCTCAACTCTCACCTCACTACTGGATATTATTTGCTGATGGACTGATCTGGATTTTGACCTCAGCAGGTTTGACATTTCTTCTACGAATTGCCCAGAGTTGGTTCTAGAGCTCAGCGGCTCATGCTGTTTTATATTTGTGTAGTAATAAAATGAAGTTGAGCATTTTTTCTGCTTTTGGGTCTTTCCTTTCAGAGAATGAAACAAGAACAGTATAATTGTGGAAGAAGTACTCCTGACATGAAACCTTTATGGATAAGCCAGTCCCATAAACTCATTTCTATTAGCTGAAAATTCTCATTCAAGACTGTGGATGCAATCAAGGACATTTTGAAATACTGAAACATATTAAGAAAATAGGCCTATCTTGCCTTTGATATTTTTGTCCACTGTTGTTCAACTCTACCACTTGAAGTCCCGCTGTGCAGACCGATCATTGAATGAGCGATTTGAAAGCAAACAGAACATAATTTAAGGAAATTATGACATGACATGAATGCAGCATAACAAGACAAAAAACTGAGGAAGGCTTAACCCTCTGATGGTCTTCCTTTATGAGTCACGTCCTGGGCCTTCCCAAAATGAAACTTCTTCCTTCCCAGTAAAAACAATGCAATTTATTTTTGTTCTATAATATTTAATATTTATTCTTTTTAATTTAGTATTTTGAAACAATTTGATTGAATTTATTAATATGTATGCAATATTTATGGTCTATTTTTTTCAATGGATATATATATATATATATATATATTTTTTTTTTTTATTAATGCAGTATTTTTTGTTTAATATAGAGTCCAGGCCTTCAGAAAAAAAATATATTTTTGAAGAAAATTACAGTAGCACCATCTGATTACAGTATAGAGAAAAAGCGAAAATATATAACATTTTCTATATATATTATATATTTTTCTCTATACTGTATAGAGTATAATATTATAATATTATACTCTATACAGTATAGAGAAAAATATATAATTGAAACAATCTCAAAAACTATTTCTTATTAAAAAAATTGTGAGTTTTTGTGTTTTTGCCAATTTCCCATTCATTCATTTTAGAGCAAAGACCAAAATCGTGACTAATCTTTTTACGACCACATAGCATGCTCGGATTATGAACTCAATTTTTTGTGTGTTCACATACCTAATGCCAGAAATGTCACCAAGTTTCGTAACATTCCGATGAAGCTGTGATTTTTAAAAATTCAAAACAAATTATTTGTAGTCTGAATTTATTAGTGTGTATGTGAATAAAAGTGTGTTTGTATGTGTGTGTGTGGGTGGGTGTAAAGTTTTTGCACTCTTGATGTTTTAGAGTGTCACCCCTTTACTGCGGTATACTTCTTTTAAGAATCGTGGCCAATTTGCAGTGGTGAATTTAGCAAATTGGGGGCCCAAGGCGAAGGTAGTATTCCCCCCCGTACGATTAATATATCACTAACCCTAACATGTAACTTTCCACTTTATAACTTCCTAAAGTGTCACATTAAATCAGAAAAACAGGTCCAGGAGATTACTGCACCTTTCCATTAGGTGGATCTGGCAACATGGAGGCTGCAATCTCGCCCTCACTCACAACGCGCTCTCAACAAGCCCTGTTCACTGCACTAGCTTCTCGCTGCCTGCAACATGAATTGCATTGCAAACACCCATATGAAGTGGTTTAAACGGCTGATTTAGAGAGCTTGACATTTTATTTTTGAATGTAAAAAAATGACAGAGGTCCGGACTTCGGTGACTTCATAGCTGGCTACGGCCATGGACTTCTAACATATTGTCAGCATTGTTGTCATTGTCAGCGGGCATCACAAAAAAGTTTGTTACCTTCTGTAATTTTACAAAAAACGTCATGCTTTTTCAGCACCGCTTGGGTAGCTGTAGCTTTGCTTCATTTTTACTCTGTCTACTACTCGGTCTGTCATTTCTTTTTCTCTTCAGTTTTTTGGGCGCATTTCAGCCTTGTCACTTTCGCACACAGAATAATGGAATAGTCCAATGTAGTGAGGTGAGGTGGGGGGGGGGGCCCTTCTGTCTGCGACACTAATGATTTGATGCATTTTTTAGAAATACATAATTTGCGAAAAGGAAAAAAACAAACAACTTAAGCATAATTTAATGGGGCATTTTGGGGTAGCTCGGGGCCCAAGGCAATTGCCGAACTTTGCCTAATGGTTAAGTCCGTCCCTGCCGGAATTTTTGTTTTTTTTGTAAATTTCCCATTCATTTCCTATGGGTCGGTCATTTCTGACCGAAGACCACGAGTAGGGCTGCAACTAACGACTATTTTAATAGTCGACTAGTCACCGACTATTGAAACGATTAGTCGACTAATCGGATAATCATTACATTTTTCTAAAATTTAGCATGAATTGCTTTAATTCTGTGGAAAATGATAGTAAACACAAGAAAGAAGGGGGTACTTCAATGAAAAATGCATATTTTATTGAACTTTGCTGCTGATAGGCCGATTCATACTAAAAGTAAATAAAAAAAAGCCCTATCTAAAACCAATTAGGCAGAGTGCTTGGTCAGTATAGACATAAATATATAAATAGAGAAACTCTATCATTTTTATAAAGGCCAGGCACATTTGTTTTACAAGACAAAAATAAATTAAAATCAAGTAAACATTTTCTTCCTGTAGCTAAACCAGGGGCAGGTACATTAGCAGCAATAAAACAGTAAACAAAAATATTAAATGAGTCGGAAAAAAAAAAACTGGCGACAATTCGACACTGAAATTCATTGTCGACTATTTCTATTATCGATTTTTGTCGACAACGTCTTAACCACGAGTGTGACTATTTGTTTTATGACCACTTAGCATGCTCGGATCATGACCTCAATTTTTTTTTATTCACATACCAAATGCCAAAAAAGTCACCAAGTATCATAACTTTCCGTTGAAGCTGCGATTTTCAATAATTCAAAACAGAAAATTATTCGGTCAGAAGTGACCGAGAACCATCAGAGGGTTAAATGCACATATAATGTTGATTAATGAAAGAGGCTTTATGTGAGAACTAATTAGGGAGAATGACAACTAATGAAAGAACTAGAACTCAGGCAAAATAGACAATGAAGACCAAGACTAGAAACTAAACATGACCATGACACCATAATTGTGTGTACTGACACATTTACCCCCTAAAAAGCAAGTTACTGAAGATGCCTACAGACTATAAAGCAGCTTACAAAGGTTTATAGCAGAGCCAGCATGTCCACTACCCACTCACACAATCAGAAAACACAGAGAGGTGTGGGAGAGAGATCAGGAGGGTTATTTCCTGAAAGGACGGCAAAGCGACAAGTCTAAGTTGCTGTGTGCAATGTAAGCACAGTATCTGTAGTGTCATTAATGACTTGTCTGTCTTTATTTACTCAGCTGTCAGGTCAGAGGTGAAGAGGACAAATACAGTCTATGTGCTTTAACTCTACACCCAGATTTACACTCTCTAACCTTCCTGATCCCATCCATAGAAGCATTGCTGATGCAAGCATTAGCGTCTGACGCCCTGGTGCTAGTTTCTGACACCCTGTCAATGGCTGCTGTCGAGAGAAGGGTCATGGTGAGCTGGGAATATGTATTCCTCATTTACAAATTTTGACACTCATGCATGCCAGCAACACAGGTCCCAGGGTGTCTGTCAGATTACACTTTCCCTAACACACAATCCAGTTCCCCAGGGCTGAGTGTATGGATTTTACACTCCTCAGTGCTCAGTGTGTAAACAAGTCATTTCGAGGTGATATGAGTGCTTTTTTTTTTTTTTTTTTTACTTGTCTTGCTGATGCAAAAGCTCACTGTAATTTCCGAGAAGGTGAGGGTGATTGACTGAACAAGCTTCATTAACATAGCAAACACAAGAAACTCGGCGTAAGCACAGTGAACTCAGACACTCCGGCTTGTAAATAAATAGAGCAATAAACCACAGAGGTCAAAGTCTTTCGCAATAATTACAAGAGAAGCTAAAGTTGCAGGTGTGCCAATTTAGCAAAGACAATTTTGGTGCAAAATATGGTTTACTGGTATAGTGCTGTCCCATGTGTATTTAACACATTATCATTCCTTTTTTAGAAAATAAGCCTCTTTTTATCCAAACAAGGTTCATTATAAATTACGCAATTTATACCGTGTGCTAAGCAGACATATTCTTGCGACTTTATGCCAGGTAGCCCATCCACACTAAAATCTCATTAGACTTACATACTGCCTCCCTTATGTATATTAAATGACAACTCAAAAAAATTTATTTTAGCTCTTTGTTCAATTTCATTAATTAAAATGAGCATATACGACACAATCCTTCATAGAAGTGATTCAAGCTTAATTTCATTAAATCTTTTAAAAATTTGGTTTACCAATTTTTTTTTAATTGAGTCAACATGAATATTTTTCGTTCGTCTTAAACGGATGTCACTCAAAAAATGAATTTTGGCCTCTTGTTAAAATAATGAATTAAAATAAGCAAAAGTAACATGATTGTTTAATATTGTCACAACTTAATTTAATTGTGTTCAATCAACCGAATTCATTTGTGTGAAATCTACGTACATGAATCATTGTTGTTGACATCTAACTGGGCAGTGGATCTGTAGTTCCCAGCATGCTTTGGAAGGGACTGCATTAAGAGGATCAATGTATGGAAGTGTAAAGTGTTATTTTATGTGTTTTTCAGTAAATGGAAAGATGTTGTTAGTTAATGTTAGTGTTTTATGTTCAGTTATGTTAGAAACTTAGAGTACTTTCTGTAATGTTTTTTGAATTTTGTGGTTACCATTATGCAGAAGAGTGGTGACTGTGTTTAGCTCAGTATTGTGTTCAGACTCAATATTACACTATATTTGCTTTAAACCTCCTGTTCAGGCTGTGGGTACTCAGTATGCACTATGCATAACCTCACTCGCAGTCCTGCACAAGTAATATAATATTATTATGTAAAAAAAATTGTTTAATTCAATTGAACACTAGAAATGTCTATCATTAGAAGAGACAATAGAGTCAAAATAACTAAAATTATAATATTGGTGAATTAAGGCAGGACAAAACTAAATGTAGTTAACCTGACAAAACTTTATCTAGCAGGAATGACTAAATTAATTTAAATTCATACAACAAGATTACAACAAATTATTTCAAACTAATTTGAATTTGTTGGAAAAATGTAATTCAATTGCGTGGAAAACCTTTCCTTAATTTAATTAAGTTCGTTCAACAGATTATTTTTTTTTTGAGTATGTCGAATCCCCCCAAATTCCACAAGGAAAACCATATAACCTGGTTAAGTATTATGGAAGTCACATAAATACAAGCATTCTGCAGCTGCAGTGCAGGAACTGTTCTAATTGGCTGTATTTTGTGATTTTCTTACATCACAGCCAATTTCAAGAGCAAATAACAAATGGCTTGTCGCTGGGAATCGTATCATGTCTTGCCTGGCTAGAACACATTGCAACAATTTGAGATGTTTGCCAAAGCTGGTGTTAAACATATTTCTATTAAATTAATTAACTTTATTTGCATTTTTAAGATACTGTTCAAAGGTTTGGGGTTAGGTATATATTTTATCTTTATGAAAAAAAAAATTAAAACTTTTAATCAGCATCTGCCACATTGGGCCAGGCAGACTAGTGGTGTTTGGTTCCTGGAAGAATTGTTCTTTTCTCAGATAGGGGTATTACTTTATTTTATTTTTACTCTTAACTGTTTTTATGGTAACACTTTACAATAAGGTTCGTTAGTTAACATTAGTTAACTACATTAGTTAATATGAAATAATAATGAATAGCACATATACAGCATTTGTTAATCTGTTAATGTTATTTTCAACATTTACTAATACTTGATTAAAATCTTGTTAACATTAGTTAATGCACCGTGAACTAACATGAACAAACAATGAACAGCTGTATTTTCATGAACTAACATTAACAAAGATGAACAAATGCAGTAACAAATGTATTGCTCATGGTTAGTGCATGTTAGTAAATACATTAACTAATGTTAACTAATGAACCTTATTGTAAAGTGTTACCGTTTTTATTTATATTGATTGCATTTACTGAGTTAGTTTTAATTATTTACTGTATTTTATTTTTATTATTATGATTTTTTTTATTCCAAACTGTTTTAATTATTCTGATTTCTTTTGATTATTTTAATTTCTTCCACGTAAAGCACTTTGAATTGCCATTGTGTATGAAATGTGCTATATAAATAAACTTGCCTTGCCTTTTGAGCCTGTTTATACACTCTTAGAAGAAAAGGTTCTATATAGAATCTTAAAAGGTTCTATCAGCGCTACATATCTGGAACCCCTAAAATGTTCTATATAGAACCCCTTTTTAAGGATTCAATAAAAAGAACCCTTTAGGGTTCTTTGTAACCAGGAAAAAGGTTCGAAATGGAACCTTTTGGGTTCATTCATCATCATTTGTTTTGTCCTTTCCGGATAAAATATTTCATATTATTGACAAACATCACGACCCTAAAATGTATTTATGAATACATGTGAATGATCACAAAATTCAAGATATGGAGGTTAGAAAATGTATATATTTATATCATTTTATGTAGTTGATCAATATCACACGAAGAGTGCCATTTCAGTTTTTTCTCCTCCAAAAATCAGCATGATTAAAATGTGATATTAAGTTACTACAACAGTTTAATAAACAATCATTTAATTACAACTACAAAATGTTGCAGAATAATGCAATATATGAATGAATAATAGCCTGTAAAGAACCTTTGTGCCAAAAGGGTTATTATTTCTTGTCATTATAGAACATTTTTAGCATAAAAGGTTCTTTGGAGTTGAGTAAAGAACCCTATGCTTCATATATAGAACCCCATGAACCCTTTTTTCTAAGAGTGTAGGAAGTAACTGGTCGAGTGGGTTTACTAATTGAACTGAATCAAACTTAATTTCCAGGTTGATGATGCAAGATGCACAGCCGAAGTAGCACGTCCAACTCAAAATGAACCAAATGAAGCGGTTCAACCAACTATCGAAGTTTGCAGAGGATTACAAGTGTGAGTGTGATGAGTGAGTTGATGATACTATGCAAGCCTGAGGCACGTACTGGAAATGTGCTTATTAAGACTAGTGTTATTAAATAACATTTAATTAAAACCTGCGAAAACCTCTCTGTTGAGAGATGTAAATAATTAGTTTTATATTGCATGTAAATTATATTTGAAGTTGTCAAGCAGTTTATTAGACTGGTTTATTCTTCAGAACACATCTGCCTTGTGCATCAATGTCTGTAATGCTTGAACCAGGCAGTTTCGTGGAAATTTTTGCCGATTACTCAAAGAATCGGACTTTACATTACTAAGGCAAAAGAAGATGATGGAAATGCGGGGAGAGGTGGATCTTAATATCAGCCGTGAAAATGTATTAATAAACAATACAAAGAAGATAATCCAAAATACAGACATCGCAGAAGTACAAAGAGTAACAGCTTTAGCTTAAAGGGTTAGTTCACCCAAAAATGAAAATTAAGTCATTAATTACTTACCCCCATGCTGTACCAACCCCGTAAGACCTTCGTTCATCTTCGGAACACAAATGAAGATATTTTTGATTAAATTTGAGAGCTGTATAACTACCACATAGACTGCCTAAGGGACTGGCTCTTGACGGCCCAGAAAGTCAATGAAGAAAATGTTTAAATATCCCATGTGACTACTGTGGCTCAACTATAAGTTTATCAAGCGACGAGAATACTTTTTGTGCGAAAAACGAGACTTCCTTAGATTTTCACGACGCATGTGCGAGAACTGAACTGAGGTAGTTGAAGGAGATCACAATTCTCGCGCATGCGTCGTGAAAATCTAAGGAAGTCTCGTTTCAGGCCAACAATGAAGAAAAGGAATAGTCGAATAAAGTCGTTATTTTTGTTTGCTTTTTCGCACAAAAAGTATTCTCGTCGCTTGATAAACTTAAAGCTGAGCCACGGTAGTCACATGGGATATTTAAACATTTTATTCATTGACTTTCTGGGCCGTCAAGAGCCAGTCCCTTAGGCAGCCAATGTGGTAGTTATACAGCTCTCAAATTTAATCAAAAATATCTTAATTTGTGTTCCGAAGATGAACGAAGGTCTTACGGGGTTGGTACAGCATGCGGGTGAGTAATTAATGACTTAATTTTCATTTTTGGGTGAACTAACCCTTTAAACTCAAAAACAATACAGGACATTGAACTGAACCAAACTCAGGAGTTGCACAAGACTAAATGACAACCAGAACCCAGTGTGCAATATAATTAGAAACCATGACAGCAAATGAAGAGCGCGAACATGGGGCACAAAGGAAACAGAACACAGGGAAATGTGATTCAAACTAAAACTCCATGAAACAGAATGTAAACCTATCACAACTGTTTGACATGTTTCTGAACACCAAAACAGCATGTTACAAAGATTTCTGAAGGATCATGAAGGATCAACTCAGATTTGCTATCACAAGAATATAAAGTACATATTACAATAGACACAATTATTTTAAATTATAATGATATTTCACTACTGTATTTTGGGGGGAAATAAACATTAAAAAAAATCTTACTGACCCTGACCTTTCGTACGGTACATTTTCAGATGTATTATATTTTTTAGAACCCTTGGGTCTCATGGTTGAAACATGAACAGAACATATTTCTGTGTAAGTTGGTCGTAAACCAATTCTGAGGTAAACTGTAGCATTGAATTGACATGAAGTGAAAGGTATCCTATGTTTAATACAATCCTATAATGCATTGCTAATTTGTTTCAATTGTTGTAAAAACCATTCTTAGGCAAATTGTGGCACGGTTTTACAAATGATTTACACAACATTTGTTCTGCTCATGTTTCATGAATGAGACCCCTTGTGTTTTAAAAAAAAAACATTGAGTTCCTGTTCAGAAATGTGTCTGCCTCTCGTTGTTTTCTGGTATTGTTTCGGTGCATTTCCATGCAGAGAGGAAAATTGTTTTGTGCAAACTGTAAGCAACCTCAAACTTGTTAGCATTATGCTTAATCGTATAATCCCTGTAGTGAATCATGTGAAATCAATGCTATTAACAGTTCATAATTCATTCTTAACAAAGGAATCCCCCCCTTAGTGTCAATTTATTCAACCTTAAATAGATTCAGTGCTGTTTTCTTTTGCTTCACTGCATGTATTCGATGTACACAACAACTTTGCACTGATTTTAAAATAGCTCTAGCTATAGCTTTTTGCAAAACTATATATTGCTTTTGTTCACACAACTTTCAACTCAGCTAGAATGAGATCGGCTTTGCAATTTAATATCTCAGAAATAAGCCTGTCATGGCATATAGCAGACAAATATGATCCCCTTTATGCCCACCTATATTCTCTCCACTGCATATATATCTCATCATTTCATTTTCACAGACATTATTCAAGATATACAGATGTCAGTGAACTCTGCAAAAGCAATAATGTCTGGCTGTCATACATCAAGGTAAAGCCTTCAGAGCGGAAAACATTGACACAACGCAAATAGCCAACGCAGCAGTCGACCCCGCTTCTGGAAAAGCGAACGACAACAAGGAGAACAAGTAGTAAGTCAGGTTTTGTAATGGATTTTTTTTTTTTTTTTTTTAGAAAAACACAATAGAAAAAGAGGAGAAGAGCAGATGGAGTAGGCAAAAGAACAAAGGATCAGTTGAGAGATCCTCCACTGGTCCACATACAGTACATTAGAAGTCAGGAAGATCAGTCTTAAGCTGAGATATATAAAGCTTGTTGTGTCCTGACCTTAGTCTTGAATTGCAAACAGACAGGACAGGGATGAACCAGTAGTGTAGCAACAGCTAATGGCCTAGGCCGTCTTATTTACATGTTTCCCATGGCTGATTTCAAACTTATTGGTTATGTTGACGTTTTGGACGTAGCCTACGAAGTCATTTTCTATGTGAGTGAGAGTTCATTAACATCTACTTCAACTTTCCACAAGGAGACAGCGAGTGAATCGACACCTGAGGCTTCCCATTTCCAGGACACTCATATTTCATCACTGGACATCCATGATATGAATTTGCACAATGACAAATGATTTTGTCTCATTATAACAGCTGAATCAACTTGTCATTTGCGGGCATCCAGATAAGAGTAAGACATCAAAACTCTTTTCAAAACTCAATTTGAAACTGTAAAAGGTCTATTTTTATTTGTGTACACTCACAATACAAACAAAACATTGTGCTTTTGTAAAATAAAGCCGCCGTCCTGACGTAGAACCCGGAAGCGCTCCAATGTGTTTACAAAGAGAACAGCGTCAGAGATGGACAAGATAGAGAAGAAATTGTTGAATAAAGTAGTTATTTTTGTGCTTTTTGGGGGACAAAAATATTTGTGTCACTTCATAACATTAACACCATGTCCTAACTACACGCGAAGTGATAAAATTCCAGCGACAGCAAGTGTGTCTGTCCACACTAGACGCGGCGCGACTGTGAGATGCCACACATTCAGAACAGCGTGTGAGCAGAGTCTCTTTGTGAAAGCGCACTGTTGGCCCGCACTTGCATTGGAAATGGGTAAGAACATAATCAAATCAAGAAATAACATTATTAAAAATCAAAACATTAACAAAATATACTCATTGACTAATTTTGTTATGAAGTACAGTCATATGTTTGCATAGAATTCATTTTGAACGCTATATTACACGCTTTCAAAATCTGAGGTAAATTATCCGTTATCGCTTGTGTCACAGTGACCTATTTTTAACTAAAAATAAAATAATGTGTACTCATAACCAGTGTAATTTCTTCATTCTGTCAGCCGCGACGTCGCAGAAACAGGAACCGTTTCTAAATTAGAAACTTCGCGTGTTGCCGTCGCGTCTGGTTAGGACAAAAACTCTGTTTAACATGGAAAAGATACCTTTTATCGCGTGTCGCGGCGCGTGTAGTTAGGACACGGTGTTAGGTTGACTTTTTTAACAATGTCTTTACTACCTTTCTGGGCCTTGAAAATGGTAATAATGTTGCGGATTTCATCAAAAAGATCATATTGGTCATATGGGCAGTGTTGTGCCTGAACACGTTCAATGATTGCGTTCATATTTTGGGTGAACGTGAACTGAACGTACTGTATTACTGCCTTTTGAACGATACTGTGAACGCATTCATTCTGGTGTACACACTCTCTCAGTTTAACTTCGTACAAAAGGGTGCCAGATTTCTATAGAGCCTTCCAGACGAAAACCCGGCTAAAACACATGTAAACAAGTCTTAATATGTAGCGAAAAAAACACCCAATCTGGCAACACAAGACACCAGTGTCGCACCGCGGCCGCCGTCGACAAAGCAGCGAGTGAGGAGGTGTCGTAATTTCATTTAAACGATTTTATGACAAGGTGGGTGAGGAGGATGGGAAAAATCTTACATTATGCAAACTTTGCCTGTCCATAAAATAATTGTTGTCTGTGGTTGCATTATGGGCTGTGGCAATAATAAAAAAAAAACCCTCGCAACATTTGGAAAAAAAAAAGAGCTATGAATTAATGAACTAGTTAATTTTTTGAGGTATGAACTATGAACTGAACTAGTTCATTTTAAAATGTGTGAACTAAACTTTAAAATAGTTATAGTAGATATACATGTAAAATAGTCATGTAGAAAGTGAAATTTCCCAACACTGCATATGCATGAAGTAGTGATGCGCGGCGGGTCGACTCGTAACCATAAATGATTTTGATTATAAATGATTAGTTTATGATAACTCCATGTATGTTGCTTGCAATTTCCAACCTATTTATTAAATATTTGGGAATATCTATTTTCATATTTTATTAGGTTATTTGATAAGGTTACAATACGAATGCCATAGCAACGTAACTTGCGTGAGGTTCCGCCAGCCTCAACAACAACAACGGAGAAATGTAAGTGAAGATGGAAGACGAGGTGCGGGAGAAATTTAGGTCGGAAATTTACATGATTAAAAGAAAAAAAGGTCAGGCTGCTAAATCTAATGTTTGGGAGCGGTTCTCAGAAGGAGTTGCAGCAGAAGAGTAATATCGGCTACCTGTAATGCTACTCGCCACAAAACGGGCACGTCCAGCGTGTCAAGACATATTTGTGGGGGGTCTAAGAAATAAAAAATGGTTTAGCCTATTAGATGAATATAAACGCTGCTTTGCAAATGTTGAAAATGTTTATTAATATGACCTGATTTATGGTTTATATTCATAATCGTCTGTTGTTGGCAGTTTACAGGGCGATGTTTCCAAGCACTTAAAGGCTGTTTTCATTTACATTACAATGCCTAGTAGCTACTGTTTCTATTTAACAGTTGCGGGTGCGGGGCGGTTTTGTAAAAATAGAGACAGTGGTGCGGTGTAGGCTGGGGCGGGCCAAATAATTTCATAAAAGCAGGTTGGAAAAATATTTTTAAATATTTTTTTTTGTTTTTTTTGATGATGCAAATAAATATGCTACAATGAAACATGACATAATTATAAGTATTTGTACAGGCACATGGGGTCAAACAGATTTTTTATTTATTTATTTATTTATTTTTTATTACTTTCTGCTTGTCAAAGAATCCGGAAGAAAAATGTGTTGCAGTTTCTAAGAAAATATTGAAGCAACGCTGTTTTCAAAAAATGTTTCTTAAGCACCAAACCAACATACTAAAAGGATTTTTGAAGGATTATGTGGCACCGGAGTAATGATGCTGAAATATTATCTTAACCATCACAAGAATACATTACATTTAAAAATATATTTAAACAGAAAACGTTTATATTAAATCATAATAATATTTTACAATCTTACTGTTTTTACTGTTTTTTCATCAAGTAAAGTCAGCCTTGGAGAGCATGAGAGACTGACCCCATACTTAGGCTGCATTGCTGGTCTTATCTAGCTTAAGCTTGTCTCCCAGGCTGACCAGCTGAAAAGTGCCTAAAATTCCCACAAACCAGAACCCCAGACTGGTTTAATCTTTAATTCAATAGATCCTAACAAGCAGAAAGCAGTGAAACACTTTATGATGGTTCAGTAGACCTCTGCTTCAACTGTGCATATCAAACCTGCTTATGCGATTGTTTTAATGAGCTCTCAACCTTGACAGAAACGCAACCTGACAGAGATAATATATGCTGGTCTTTGTTTTAAAGCACAACAGGTGAATTCGCATTTAAAAGCACCTGTGTGGGCTATCATGCACTTATTCATTGTTCCAGACTTTTCTCTCCACATTGTTTTAAATTGGGCACCTGCACAGACTTTTCAAGGACATTCTCTGAGTTATTCAGGGAGGATTACAGCAACACTGACAGAGAGAAATTGAGACATTAGGAGGCGTAAAGTCAGGTTGACCATTGAATGGGGAAAAAAATGGAAAGGAAAACTCCAAGTTGTTTAAACAGGACAAAAGGACATTGTTCTGCAGAGAGAGCGAAGGTGTGGGGATGGGGACACAAGAAAGGACAAAGGATAGCTAAGTCAAAGAGAACAACAGAAAAAAATACTGTTGGATGGAGAGAGAGCACAAGCCCTGCTGAAGACTGTGAGTCCAATTAGAGCTGAAAAATCCAGCAGCACAGGTGAATCTAACAAGATTATTCTGTTTGAGTTAGAGGAACCTGTCCAATTAGTCCACAGCTCTGTGCTTGTGTATGAGTGAGGGTTTGTTTCGAACCGCTCACTGCACTATCACTGGACAGTGGCAAACCAGGAGATGATCAATTACTGGCCCCTGCATCTGCGGTCATGATCTGTCTCAAGCACGCTGCTTTATGACACATCAGACACCAGCAGCAGGTCGTGATACTATACAGCTGTGTGGCCAGAAGCTGTCTCTCTGTTATGGTCTCTTTATCACTTTTGCCTCTACCCATGTGGATGCGGCAGGAATTGGACGGCACTTCCACATCATCTGCTGCACCTCAGATGGCTGGAGCTGATGTGTGTATATATTAGTGTTGTCAAAAAACTCGGTACCAAGTCGGTACTAAAAAAAAAAAAATGTTACGGTACCAGCTTTTCTAGGTACCGAATACCAGGTTAATCCAGTTCTGTTCTAGACGCGATGTCTGAAAGGTGCACAGTTGCGTCCTCTTCATAACGCTGATATGCTCTCTCTCTCTGAATCCACTTGTTGACACGAAAGGAGGAAAGAGCCACATATGGAAATATTTTGGATTAGGCTAATGTCACGTTGCCATAAGAGGCCGATTACATGCAAATTCGCAATTTCAAATATAGGCGCGAGGCAAGCGCGCTCATAATAAAAACTCATTGCATAGCAACGACAGACGCCGCGTGAGAGCAAGCGCTTTGGAAAGAATAAGCATGCGCAAAAATATAACAAAAAAAAAAACACGCGCGATATGTGAACGGCCTCTAAAGTGCTTTCGGGGTAGTTTTACGAGTACATGAGCACAGTAGTATCCAACCGACACCAGAGTACTGGTGTTAGTATCGATGCATCCCTATTTATGTCATTTAATGTCAATGCCAGTTCTAGGCGTATTCTTGCCTTTATAACTCAGCAGGTTTAAAAAGCCTTTTCAAAATGAAATATGAATGCAGTTTTAGATTAAATAAAAGTACAGTCAAATCAAATAAAACATGTTTTTTTCTCCTGTAGCCTATAGTTTGGTAATGCTACAATAAGATACCATTTATCAACATTAGCTACTTCACATCAACACATTGAGTGAACAATATATTTTTACAACATTAATTAATGTTTGTAAATGTTATTTAATAGAAACACTTGATTGTTCATATTTGTTCACTTCATTCATTGTGCATTAAATAAATGTTAACGGATTAGAATTTTACAAACAACTTTAAAAATGTGTTAGTGTATACTTTAGTGTATACTATTGTTTATTTTAGGTCATTTTATCTAATTTTTTTCTAAAGTGTTTATAATACAAATGTACAGTTTCCATACTTGTAACCGTGATAAACACTTAAATATATGTAAATTTAAACTAAGCTTTGGTACCGAAATTGGTACAGAGAACCGTGAATTTTTACTGGTATTGGTACCGAATACTGAAATTTTGGTACCGTGACAACACTAGTATATATATATATATATATATATATATATATATATATACAGTGTTGTAATTTAATTACTTTTCCCTTGAACATGTAAAGTAAGGGATTACTCTTAATTTATCTGTAATTTAATTACAGTTACTTTTGATGTAATTAAGGTAAATACTGTGTATAGATCAAGCCCATCTCACAGCGATCCGTATGCATTTTATGAGTTGTCTAAATCGTACGACCCGTACAAATTCGTATGAATTATTGTAAAATATGTATGAAAAAAGTGTGAAATGTCATGAGATCAGACTTAAAATAATAGTGGGTTTAACATCAAAATGTATTGTCTGATGCTAAAAAGTATGTTTTTATAATGTTGGTCAGTTTAAGGATAATTCATGCAATTTTATAGTGTTTATTTGAAAGAATTAAAACAGATTCATGTCTATCGTATTATCCCTGTACCCATTTGGATTTGATTTATATTTGATTTGATTTTTAATTCAAACAGGTACATCCCTGTACCTGTTTGGATTTGAATAAATGTAAAAAGTAAAAATATGATGTTATAAAATCTAATGTAAGTGCCTGACACAAATAATGGCCACTGAAAGTTGGCAGTAAATAAAGTTTATTTTATAGGTATGTTTGAATATATTATCATTCATCCTTGCAGCAATAATGGTAGTAAGATCAATATATTTTGGAATAGGCTGAAATTCCCAGTGGAAATTGCTAATCATTTTGTGTCCATGCTCAGTATTTAGTAAATAAAGAACTAAAATCTGCTAACAGCATAAACAATGAAACGTCATTCTCCCTTTTCTTATAGATTGCAGAGAAGGAAGTATAGGAAGAAAGAATAAGCGGGACTGAGACGACCAAAGACAGGCACAAAATTGGGTTCCCGAGCCAACTGCTATTATATGCCCCGAGCTTGAAAGCAGCCCACCAGAGGGGTCCAGACACATGGGGCTGCTAAAAGCATCATCTGACCAACGCAAGAATTAAGAACCCCCAGGTCAGGTACTGAACACCAATATGCAGCAAAGTTTGAGAAGGAAGGTAAGATTTACACTTAGTTCAGTATTTGCAGTATCTGCCTGAATTTATTTTATTTTTCTTTAGAAACACCACCAAAGAACATTATGACGATCCCAGATGGTGAGAGAGCTTTAGAGTCGTGCAGAGGAAAAAAGCCCAACACCACCTGTCTAAATCTGATTTATGAGAGAACAAATAAGGGCATGTGTTTGGAGGGAAAGCTGCAGCATATTGTGGAAGTATAATGTTTGAAATGTTTTTTTGTTTTTTTTTTATAACTGGGTTGTCTGCCTCATTTAATTTTAACAAGCAAGTGATAAACATCCAACAATCACGAATTTTGGTTCAGTACCTGTCACTGACTATTAACATACAACTGTTACAAAGATAATTAATTTTCTTATTAGTTTACGGTATATTCATATTAACATAGTCTTTTTGCACATTAGTTATAGCTATAAACAGATTTTGATGGAGACCTACTCTCATTAGTCTGAGCATGGTCACGGTGTGTAATAGAAAGTAGCAACATTATAAACAGCAGATTTTTGGATATTCTGTATGTCCTTTATCCGTCAAAGCCTAAAAGCATGGCTTTAGTAAAATGCTGGCTTTCATTTTTTTCGTCAACAGGTTCCGCATAATTGTTTTATGTTAAACAAACATAATTTGTCCATGTAACTTCAACATAATGGAATTAAGTCATTTTAAGCGACCCTATCAAAGTAGTCTCAAAGCGATTTTTTTAAACGGCTTCCTGACAGAATTCAGGTATTTTTTATATTCATTCATCCAATAATATTTAAATTATAGACTACAGCTATATTTGCTAGCAGTAGCACATATTGGCATCTTGACTGCTAAGATTATCCTGCTCATTCAACCAAACAGATAAAATAATTAAATCAGTCCACAGCCAAACAAAATGCTTCACTCTTCTTCTCCACAATGGTAACCCACAATCCAATTTAAATGATTTTAATAATCCAAATGTTTAAACATTAAACACAATTACACACAATCAAGTCTTCCCCTTTTCTCATTTTCTCAAAAAAAAAAAAAAAAAACCCAAACAAACATAAAATAACACTTCATTTGAACATTTATTCTCTCTCAATTCAACCATAATGCAAAGCATGCTGGAAACCATCCAGTTTCAGTTAATGCAACACAAATCAATCATGTAATTTGTATATATATTTCAGCAGATTGAACACAATCAAATTAAGTTCAGGCAAAATGGCAGTTGACTCGCACTATACTGCCACCCTCGGGATGTAAGAATTTTTTACTTAAATAAATGGTTTGTGTTTAGGCAATGGGTTAGGAATTTATACTGTTAAATTAAGACACAATTATATAGACCTTAAAGGGTTAGTTCACCCAAAAATGAAAATTCTGTCAGTAGTTACTCACCCCCATGTTGTTCCAACCCCGTAAGACCTTCGTTCATCTTCGGAACACGAATTAAGATATTTTTTTTTTATTAAATCTGAGAGCTGGATCACTCCTCCATACTAGTCCATAGGCTTCTTTAGGGATTGAAACTTGCTGGCCTCGAAAAGTTATTAAAGACATCGTTAAAATAGTCCAAGTGACTAAAGTGGCTCAATCTTAACTTTATACTGTGTAACTACTAAAAACAACAAAAATAGTGACTTTATTTCAACTATTCATTTACTTCTCTCCCTGCCTCGAGTCAGGTTATTAGTTTAATAACGTAAGCTTCTGTTATTGTACGTCACACGCATCACACACACATCACCAGCGTCGGCCAATAGTGAGCATACAAGTGACGTAGCTCTACGCTATCGCACTACATTAACTGACTAGAGGCTCATAGAGAAGGAAGTGAATAGTTGAAATAAAGTCATTATTTTTGTTTGTTTTTGCGCACAAGAAGTATTCTTGTCGCTTGATAAAGTTAAGATTGAGCCACTGAAGTCACTTGGACTATTTTAACGATGTCTTTAATAACTTTTCGAGGCCAGCAAGTTGCAACCCCTCAAGAAGCCTATGCATAGTATGGAGGAGTGATCCAGCTCTCAGATTTCATCAAAAAATATCTTAATTCGTGTTCTGAAGATGAACGAAGGTCTTACAGGGTTTGGAACAACATGAGGGTGAGTAAATACTGACAGAATTTTCATTTTTGGGTGAACTAACCCTTTAAAGGTGCAATGTATAAAAAAGATGAGTATCTATTAACAGAAATGCAATATGACATCCATAACTATGTTTTCAGTGGTGTATAAAGAACTTACTTAATTAACCGTAATGTTTTTATTACCTTAGAATGAGACATTAATAGCTCCATAACCGCGGGAATCCCCTTCTATGAAGGTCGCCATGTTGTGACGTCATATTCCTACCGTAGCCGAACGCGAACAAACAGTGCATCAGAACGCGTTTCATCACTACCTTGAAAGAGAAGTAGCGGAAAGCTGGAAGCTAGCCTTACACTCCGTGAGTAGTGACTTTTCCCTTGTGAGTGGTGTAAAATATGTAGTTGGGATTGTTTCATGTAACTTAGTTCTCCCTCGCTGTGTTATGGGTTTGTTATGTTGGGGATAGATGTGCTGTTACGTTCGTGAGACAGCTGATGATTAGTATTCATGTCATTGACCGTAAAACAGTATGTTACAGGAATCACTAACCCGTCGATAGAAACTTTTAGATCACTAAAGTTGATCACGAAGAGTTTTCAAAACAGAGAAAAAAGCCTATTGTGTGTAGTAAATAGTATCTATGGGATGCGGAGATGACATGATTGTAACAGCGCGCGCACTTCCGACCTTTGGACTCATGCGATGCGGACGCGTCCCAGCTCAGCCACAGTAACAGCTCATATTAGCCAGCTAAACTATTACTACCCTGTTAGAAAAAATATATAGCTGCTCCCTCGCTGTATTATGGGTTTGCTACAGTATGTGTGGAGAAATGTGCTGCTGGTTACGTTTGTGAGACAATCAGCTGATTACTATTATTATATTAAATTATATATTAAAACCCTTGATCCTCACCTGATCCTCAACTTTCAAATATTGTCATTTAAGTAATTTAAACATTACCGTTTTCAAGTTCATGTCCACCGACTGACAGCTTTGTTGTCGGACAAAGTTGCGTATTCGGCGTTATGATTGGCCAGGCCGTCTGTCAATCAAACCATGGTAAATTGAAACGTCAGGTTTTAATTTGATATGACAAATATATTTATTCTATATTTAACTTGTGAACGACCGACCTGCTGCTGCACGTAGGCCTATGGATGATTGCTGCCTGTGCCTTATTAGAATAGGCTATACATCAACCAATAAATCGCCTTTACTCTTCTCTTCATTCTAATCTAGTCTATTCTTAAAACACAGCGTCATCATCGACCCCACAAACTTTCGGTAAGTTTGAATATTAACTTGATGGATGTATAATTTTGCTTTTTGTGTTTGATTAAACTCTATATTCGCCTAAAGGACTGGCGATAATATATCCGGTAGAAATATTTAAATTTTGCTGCGCCATCATGATGTAAGTTTATCATTTAAACGCGTTTTTAAACGTTGTGGTTTGGATACAAAATTACAAATTATTTCAAACTGCTCTGGCACAGTGAGCAGCGGGAGAATTTATTTTGTAAATGCTGGTTTTGAGACCAAGGTGAACCATAGACTGTGGTGAACTTGAGACGGTTTTGCACAGCGCACTTGAATCCGACTCTGAGGTCTCAAAGTGACAGACGCTGCTAATAAAGCTGCTGTCGCCATGTGTGTCAATAATGTTAATCAAACATCAGAAAGAAAGTAATTTACTGCATTTGACTGAATTACTTTTGCAAAATTAACAAGAATGAATGTTGAATTTATAGTGAAAACCATGTATTGTATATTTGATTACTTTATATAATATTATTCAGTGCTTTAAGTTTTTCATAGGTCGATTTATTGTGCCTTTGTTCTATTTTAATTTGTGACTCTTGTCATCAGTAAGCTTGAGATTATTTTCTTAAGCTACTATTATTTTTTGGTGATATTGAAATTGGTCACAATAATTATGAAATTTTAGTCAATACATTTTGATATGATAAAAAAATCATGTTAAAAGTAACATAACTTAACTGTGAAGTATATCATAGATGGATAAAATGACTCGTAGGCTATAATAATATAACATTTAGCTCATGTAGTTGGTGACCTAAAGTGGTGGGGGGGCCCTGCAGTAACTCATAGCCCCGGGGCCCAGTGAGCTCTTAATACGGCCCTGCACCTGACTATGGCTTTGTAAACAGTATCCATGATGTGGTTTATAATGGACTGTGGTACAGAAACAGTGACAATGTTACACACTCTTGGCTTACTCTGGCTATTCTCTGCTGTCTCAGCCGACGAGATGTTTGTCCCGTTTTAGCAACCGTAGCTTCTTCGAAAGGGAGGGGTGAGCAGTGGGCTGAGCCCTTAGTGCAAACCTGGTGCAAACTCGCAACCGAACCACTAGATGTCGCTAAAAATCACACATTGCTCCTTTAAGATATATATATGAAAAAATTCAAGTCAAAAAACACAATTAAATATATTCAACACATTCTCATCATTTAGCGTCATATGCGACGACGGCGAAAAACTATGCACATGGCACCTGTTATCGTTAATATAACACACTCTGTGATGGTTAGGTTTAGGTGTGGGGTAGAGTAGGGTAGTCTCATATTAATGCTAAAGGATTTTTGATGCCTTGGGTTTGCGTTTTATATTAACGATAAAGGGTGCCATGTGCGTAGTATTTCGCCGTTTTGTCACATAGCGTAACATATGATGGTAAAGGATGAGAACGGGCTGATATATTATGTTAAGTGCACAACTTTCCTCACTATTATTTTTTTGAGTGTACAACCTTAAGATCAACCCTCTCCTGGACAACTCTTCAGTTTAAGCTTGATGTTTTGTTTTTTCCAGTGGCTGGAGCAGTACAGTCTCTAGTGGTTCACATTGAGAACTACAACAGACAGAGCTCAGAATCACCTCAGAAAAAGAACAGCACACAGGATAAGACTTGTCAATGATATATCTGACGAATACATACTTGAGCTTGAATGACAGCAAAGACGCCCCTCTCTAAGAAACCCGTTTCAACTCTGAGTTTTTCAAAGGCTCTTTGGAGACACAGTGCTTTCATTGATTCATCAAGTTGATTAGCTTTCAAATCCATATGTTACAGGACACTGAAGCCTCCAGCTGTCACTATAGCTCAAAGCAATGTTCTTGATTTGGAGAGTGCATGTAAAAACGCTGCGAAGACATTAAACAAGGTCACGAGTGATGTGAAAGACACCTTGAAGAGATCAGAGCAGGGCAAGTGCAAAACGTCATATTTTAGATCTAATTGATGGGTTGTCATAAGTAAAAGATCTTCAGCAATTTTCAAAAGACAATATTAATATTAATACCAGACCCTGATCGTAAGCATTTGTTGGGAGGCGTTCACATGGGACATGTTAAAACAAAGCTAGATGGAGTGCAATGAAATATAACCGAATACAAGGCTTCAAGATGCATTTATAAATGTCGGTATGTTTTTAATTTGACATGGTGTTTAAAAAAAAAACGCTCATGGCTTGAGCCACTAATAAAAGCTGAGACGAGAAGACATAACGGCCAAAATGTCTTTAACTGGAAGTACTTGAAAATGTATTGTTGAAGATGAAGAATGTTTTTAAGTGGTTCTGTATGAGAGGGTTTTAATGTGCTGAGAATGCTGAACACTAAAACATGGCGCTAAAACACTTTCTGAGAAGTTGCTTTTCTAAACTCATCCCCTCTAAAGCACCGCTGCTAAAAAATAATGACTAGTGGACCATTTTGCCCATCTCTTAGAGTAGGTGAATCATCAAACCTACGGTGAGAAGAACAAAAACAAGACTTTAGCTTTTAGACATCTCTCTAGGGGGTCTCGCTATAGTCGCCTCAAAGCCATGAAAATAGGCCATTTGAAACAACATCAGAAAAAAAAAACACAAATTAATCTAAAAAGATTACATGCTTCTTCTTTCAAACTGCTTTTATGTCTTATAAAACAGTATCTTAGCCAAGGGATGAATACAAAATGCACTTGTGAGTCTACAAATGTGGCTGTTGATGCTTTACGATTCTCCCTACTGCAGTTTTTTATTCTTTCCCCAATTTCCATAAAACAGAAAGCGTCATAAATTATTACTAAATAAGCACTTTGGCTTTAAAGTAAATGCCACACTGTCTTTCACAGTGCCGTAGAGGGAATTAGAGAGAGGGAGAGAGATGTATTGTTCTCTTTACCTTTTGTTCTTGCTGAGAAAAACATATTTCTATTGGTCAGACCATTCAGAAACCCCACATGTATAGTGTTCACTGTATCATTCTGTACAAAACAAATAAGATCGAAAGCAAATATATGCTATTCATCACATTTTGGTTGATTATAAAATCTGGAAATGTGGATAGACTCCAGTTTAACACATATAGGATTCAACAAATCTCACATTTTTGAGTTCGACTTGTGCTGTGAAGTTTATTTTTTGACACGCACGGGAATGACATCAGAAGACACCTGCGCATGTGCACATCTGAGAGGGGATTATAGATCAGAGATCAGAGAATGGATGCATGCTGTGCAGGAGGGAGAGCCGTATCTTGCAACAGTGAGTTTGGTGACGGTGAACACAGACGGTGATGAATCTGTTTTAGAGAAAGATGAAGTTATTAACGTCTGCCATCTGTTTGTACCGCTGTCAAAAGTCAATGAGACCCAAATTGAATCCTTAAAGCCGTCTGCTAAACTCAAAATCCTCTAATAAGCCATGCCAGGTGTCACTCACCCTTAAATTTCTAACATTTTGGTCCCTGTACAAATGCAGTATGGGTAAACATATTTTGAGTGCAAAGCACAAACTTAACCTTCTCAATTTGCATAAAGAAAAACATCGTTTTTAAGGTGGCTAAGGTGGCTAGATGTTATTCATATGTTAGTACCCTGCAATTACTTTGATTTAAATTGGGACTGCCGTATAAAAACTATTGAATGTTCATAAACATGAATATTCAGTACTATTCCAAAGAATCCCAAAGAAACATTGTATTACCAATGCAAGTTTTGGTTTGCAATGACAGTACAGCACTGACAGTACTATCATTGTCTTCAATTGTTTCTGAAAGTATATTATTATAAAAATATATTCTAAGAATGTATACTGTAATATGAATTTAAATTATTATTAATAATTATTACAACATATGATGGCAAAAAAACAATTAGTGCTTTATAGATGAAGGTGAAGCAATGAAACTGTGTATGAACAACCAGCAAATGCAAATGATGAGAAACTTATACATAGTCATATACTGTAATGCTTAGATCCAATTATGATGAAGGTGAAGATAGTATAACACAAAGTAGTATATATATATATATATATATATATATATATATATATATATATATACATACATATACATACGTATATATATACTGTATATATATATATATGAAGAGTTCAGATGCAAAAGCCTCTAAGTGCCATTTGAAATTTTGTTCTAGAATGACCATTTTTATCAAGCTTGTGTATTTAAGTTCAGTGATTTCACTTAAATGACAATAATATGTAATCTTTATTGCCACTTAAGTGAAATTACTGAACTTAAATATACAGGCTTGATAAAAATGATAATTTTAGAAGAAAATTTCAAATGGCACTTAGAGGCTTTTGCATCTGAACTCTTCATATATATATATATATATGAAGAGTTCAGAAGCAAAAGCCTCTAAATGCCATTTGAAATTTTCTTCTTTAATGATGATTTTTATCAAGCTTGTATATTTAAGTTCAGTGATTTCACTTAAATGGCAATGATAATTACATATTAATTGTTATTTAAGTGAAATTACTGAACTTAAATATACAGAGATAGATAGATAGATAGATAGATAGATAGATAGATAGATAGATAGATAGATAGATAGATAGATAGATAGATAGATAGATAGATAGATAGATAGATAGATAGATAGATAGATAGATAGATAGATAGATAGATAGATAGATAGATAGATAGATAGATAGATAGATAGATAGATAGATTCTCTTATTCTCTTAATATAAAATGTCATCACAGTCTTGAAGAGGGCAAAAAGTTATAATTTTTGCCAACAAAAAAAAACAAACATGATTATTAAAAAAAAAAAATTATTATATCTTAGTTAAGAAATTTCTTAACTAAATTCTCAATTTGAAAATATTATTATAAAATATGAATATATAAAATATATAAAATAATATATAAAATATTTGTAATATTACAATAATATACAACAACATTTACATGAAAAACAAACAAACAAAAAAATTCACCGCTCTTAATTGGTTTCTTTGTTTTTATTATTGACTGTTTACTTGAATAATTGCTTGGTAAAGCAATTTTCACTTGAGTGTCAATTATATGAAAGCTGCATGCCACTTTTTTAATATAGTTTGTTGGTACTTATAAGTAAAGTTACTAAAAAGTAATGTTTTCAGTAGATTATTATTTGCTAGTATTGTGTATCTCTAGTGCTACAAAAATCCAGGTACACTGACAAATTGTTTTAACACTAAAATAAAGAAGATAAAACAAAGCAAACATCACCCCATTAGTGTTGTTTCTCTTTTTTAGCTTTCATAATTTAAAGAGCCCCTATCATAGCATTTGAAATGTTCCTATTTTTGTTTTAGGAGTTCACAAAAACAGTTTAACATGCATGCAAGGATAAAAAACACTTTATTTGTCTTATAATATGCATTTATTTTTAACTGATTTGCTCACCGACTCCCAAATGATTCGTACGACTCATTTTTCCAAACCACTCCTTTGCGTGACGCTAATCGGCGGTGATTGGTCAAATGACCCAGTTATTGTTTGTTAGCCCAACGCATAAACATATTGATAAAGCACTGCAGAACTACAAGACGCTCTATTCTTTATGACAACTCCAATAACAGCGACAAACATTTTGACATTGGAGACCTAGAAGCTGCGCTGAGCGTAACTTACACACACATACTTATTCAATAAGTATGTGTGTGCGCGCCTTCCCTCCTCGCGCCCCGACGCTACAAAACCGTTCAAAACCCATAAAAGCAACAATTATTAATAATACTTACAGGTTTTGATTCGAAGGAGGAAGCTGATCCATATACACTGGGTAAGTAAGTTACTGAGCCCTCCTTCAGGAACAACCGCTTGCGAATCCACATTTGAATTCATTTATGTTTTTGAACGATTTGTCATTAAAATGATGAGAACACAATCGGGCTGTACTGTTGTGGTATCGTTGCAAATATGAACTCTAACCACCGATTCTTCACATGCTCGTCCCTGGTAAATGAAAACAAAGTGGCTGAACTATCTTTGCATTGTAGAACACAGCGTCTTCTCGACATGATGCTATGATGAAGTATTTGAATGTGTAGACTTCAAGTTTACACTTCCGTCTGCACGCGCAGTAACTGGGCGCGGCCAATGACCTCTCTACGTCACGATGTAACAGCTAATGACTCATTTCAAAAACAATTAATTTCATAGACTCAGAGTCGACTCTCACTTTTCTATATCTCACTATATACGGTGCACTTTCAGATATAAATCTTTGCAGGATGTTTTCATTCCCTTAGAGCTATATTCCACACCATATGAACAGTCATTTCCAAAAATCCATGATAGGGGCTCTTTAATTTCTGATATTCTAGTATTACCTCACCACCTTTCAAAGAGCCTAACAATATATTACACAACTCATCTACAGCTGCTGACTCAAATCAGCTGAGCGGTGACATGTGTAACATAACTGTCTGTCTACCATTTACAGAGTTCCAGGCGTGAAAAAAAACACTGCACCCAGTCGAAGAGGACTTTCTGCTCCAATGCTCAGCATCTGCAGGCCTGAGCCGGGTTAAAAGCAAAGACGTGTGCGGTTTATATATGAGAAGCTGATTTCCCTTAAACTTTATATGCTTCAGATGAATAAAGCATATAGCAGCTCCCTGCCCCACTGACTGCATAATTCACAGCATAATTCAAGTCAACTGACTAAATTCCTAAGCTACTGTATAAACTACAAAACGTTATGGTGGAAGAGAGGCCCTGCCAGTAATAAAATGCAAAGTGTTTGGCTAGTCAGGACGCCTGCCTGTGAAATCTATCCATATGTGATAAATGCACAGTCACACTTTATATTAGGCGTCTTTAACTATTATTTACACAAATAAAATAATTGTTAGGTTTCAATGTACACAAGGGGGGATACGAGTTGGTTTAGGTTAGGGATAAGGTTGCTGATGTGATTAGGTTGTAAGGAAAGGTAAGTTGTAAGGAAAAGGTAAACTGTGTAATTATAGCTGTAAAATATATATTTCAAATATATATTTTAAATAAATTTGTTAAAAAAAATGTATGCTACTAAGTACACACTCTTTTGGGATTGATAAGCATATTTAAATGTCACATATTATCTGAATGCACTGATTGACATAGCCTTGCAATGGATGGGACGACCAAAATACAGTAGATCTGTGAGTATTTTAAGTATAAATGATTAATAGACTTGCCACTTGATCTAGTACATGTTAAAGGTGATATATTATGGCCCTTTTCACAATATGTAATATAAATATATGGTGTCACCAGAATGTGTCTGTGAAATGTCAGCTCAAAATAGCCCCCAGATCATTTATTATAGCTTGTAGAGCAAAAATGCACCGTTTTTTGTATGTCCCTTTAAATGCAAATGAGCTGCTGCTCCCTGCCTCCGTTCAAAAGATGGCCGATCCTTTAGACAAACTTTAGATACTCCGGCAATAATAAAACACACAAATCTCGCCCAAAATCATAGAAATA
Organism: Pimephales promelas; assembly: GCF_988280905.1. Taxonomy (NCBI): domain Eukaryota; kingdom Metazoa; phylum Chordata; class Actinopteri; order Cypriniformes; family Leuciscidae; genus Pimephales; species Pimephales promelas. Next base: position 12,814,514 of record NC_142790.1, on the reverse strand, counting down.
ACCAGTATAGGAGTGCTGCCTTACAGAGAAACCCAGGATGAGGTTGCAACTTTTAGACTGAACCTAGACATTTCTGAATGGTTAATGGATAAATGTATGTAGTTGTCGTGGAGTTATTCATCTTATCGACATAGTTCCCTGAGGTCTTTATAAGACAACATGTTTTAACATTTTTTGGTCAAATAGTGTTCTGTGCTCATCTGTGCAGCCAACGACAGAAAAGTTTGCATGCTTTGCCATTGTTAGAAGTGATTACACTGTTGTTGCTTGCGAAAAACAAATGTTGGGTGCAAACTGTAACTTCCTCAGACAGATGAGGAAGATGTAATGTCCAATACGAAGGTTTATTAACAACAGATCCAACAGAAAGGCAAACGGATAGCAGCACACACTTAATATAGACAATAACGGACACTGAACTGAAACGGAACTGAACATATATACAGGTGTTAGTGATTGTGACTGATCCGTGTTTTACGTGGTATACGGTAAGGAAGACCCGCGTGCATATTCTGAAAGAGAACGCAACTCTTTGATCAAAGAAACAGATTGCAATCGTCTCAAATGTGAAGTGGAGTAGTGAGAATGTAGCTCAAAATAGACAATGCAGAGGTATACGGCTGATCAAGTACTGGAGGTGTTGATGGACTCGGAGTCCGATCACTCTTTATTTGATAATTCTGAATCTGTTCGGGACGAAAAATGTAAATGTGAGCGTGTAATGGCCACATTGTTTCTAGTTTGTGCACATTTACCACATTGTAATATGCATATAAGTGTGTGTGTGTGTGTGTGTGTGTCTATGTCTGTTTATTGAAAGTAATTCCAAATATTCATATAATTATTTACAGGTAGAAGTAGAACACAGCGAGGCAGCGAGGTTCGGATGCGTCAAGTACATCAACATGGTGCTGCTGGTGACCAAACAAGGGTCACTTTGATCCGTCCAGCTGAAGATGCTGAACCTGATAATTCTGAGTGGCATGAAATGAACTGGCAGCCAAAAAAACATTCCCTTCATTGAGAATCCTGGGCCTATCGGTGATGCTGCTTAAGGAGACCTCGTTCTACTGCAAAAGTTGTGGTGTCCCCTTACATCCTGGGAAATGTTACTCCGTGTACCACTCAAAAGCTAATTACAGTGCCTAAATTTGATATATTTTACATTTACTTATGTTTTTAATTTATTTTGGAAAGTTTTATATATGAAGGAAACAACATCTGAATGTATTCTGCTTGAAAATGCACATAAAAAATGCCTTTTTCTCAGTTTTTTTGTCCAAAATGTTGTTTTTTTACAAAACCTACCTCCGTTCAGGTGGCAATAAAAAAAGTTTTTTGTTTTTTTTTTGCCTAAAAGCAAAGTCTTTTTTGATATATAGAATCTTCATATATTTATGAAAGAAAATATCCAGCGGGGCATTAAAGTTTAGCGAAAATCGTCAAAAACCCTGGCGGTGGCTGGCAACTTTTTTTAAAAAACGCTAAAATAAAACTGTATACAAATTAAATGAAGATGCAGGTTTATGCTGTAATTGTTAGACTGTCAGCACACTAAACCCTTTTCAAAGAACAATGCATGGAAGAATGTGAGGAAGGAAAATTAATACAAAGTAACATTTTCAAAATTATAATAGCGCAATGTTGCAATGCTGATACATCTTAAACACCGTCCATTCGTTTTTACAAGTGATGACTCCAGACGCGGCATTAGCGTTTTTGACTTTTCTCCCATTTATTTTAGCCTAATTATTTGGTGAATATCTGCCTGTTACTCCAATGAAGGGCTTTAGTGCTCATGCATGCCTCATTGAAAATTATTGGAATCTAGTGAATGTGACACTAAATCAACTTTACAAGGCCATAATGCTGACTAGTCATTCAGACACGTCTAGTAGCTTTATAAAATATGTAACTTTGTTGATCACACTGGTCTTTGATCGTTTTATATTGTCATATATCTTTACTTATTCATGTACGTCAGTAGTGCTTGACAGTTAAAACATCATTTATGACTTGTAACTATATCTGCAATCACAAGGGTAGAAATTTCCAATTTTGTGTCCAACAGCGTTTGAACAGTGATCTATTGTCTGGGAAACTCCTGTCTAATTCTGTCTTTATTGGCAAACAAAACCCAGAGCTGTGCCAGCTGTCGTTCATTTGCGTTTATTCGCAACATCTCACTCTGGCTCCGAATCACCCATCCCACGATACAACAGCTGCTCTACAGGGCCTGCCACTCTCCAGCATCCTAATGTCTCTATTATTCTATTCATCTCCTACATTAGTGCTGTGATTTCTCTCCAACCCTCCTGTATGTGAGAACTCAGACCTGGTTGTGGAAGGCAGGCAGCTCAGATCTTTACAGGAACATTCACACTGTGTCTCACCGATGCCTAGGTTAGACCAGGCGGAAGCCAGGGCCTCTCAAAGAACCTTTTAAACAGTTGGAGCACTTTTGTGCATATTTCAATTCAAGATGTGAGTCGGTCTCATTAAGCACACACAATCCAGTTTAGCCAGAGGTTTCAAACTAGGGACCCCTCTGGGGCTACAAGAGGGTTATAGGGAGTCTGGGAATTTGAGAGACAGGGAAGTAAATTATTGAGCTGCTGTAATGAGTCCATAAACCTGGAAATGAGTTAGCACATATTTTAAAAGGGTTTTTGGTTAAATAAGGTCTGTCTGAAATGAGGTCTGTGGTGAACAGAAGATCAAGATATTTTCATGTTTTAATATACAATATGGAAATACATCAGTAATGCTGTTCAATTGACAAGCATTTACTTGTGTTAAAAAGGCAATTGATGACAAGTGGCCAAATGGGACTACACAGGTTGTTGGGAACATTAAACATCGTCACACCAAACGTCTACTCATTTATTTACTAAGTCGCTTTCATAGCCTTATTACAGTTATTTTAGTCAGTAGTTTATAATTGCAAACTACTCCAACTCAAATTTTCTGACTTGTGGATTTTCTAGTAAGACTGAGAAAGGTGTCATTGCCATTGAACTTAATATTTTTACTTGTAACTAGGATTCAAAATGTATTAAAAAAATGTTAATTTGTGAATATTTTTTGATGAACAAACGTGCAAGAATCAAAAAGCAGAGTGATATTAAATTTCCGGGTTAGGCCAATAAACTACAGTATATATATACAGTGTATATATATATATATATATATATATATATATATATATATATACACTCACCTAAAGGATTATTAAGAATGCAATTATCTAATCAACCGGCAGTCCTGTAGGTGAAAATGCCTTGTTGATGCTAGAGGTCAGAGGAGAATGAGCCGACTGATTCAGGCTGATAGAAGAGCAACTTTGACTGAAATAACCACGTGTTACAACCGAGGTATGCAGCAAAGCATTTGTGAAGCCACAACACGCACAACCTTGAGGCGGATGGGCTACAACCACTCATCTCCACTACAAATAGGAAATAGAGGCTACAATTTGCAAGAGCTCACCAAAATTGAACAGTTGAAGACTGGAAAAATGTTGCCTGTTCTGATGAGTCTCGATTTCTGTTGAGACATTCAGATGGTAGAGTCAGAATTTGGTGTAAACAGAATGAGAACATGGATCTATCATGCCTTGTTAACACTGTGCAGGCTGGTGGTGGTGGTGTAATGGTGTGGGGGATGTTTTCTTGGCACATTTTAGGCCCCTTAATGCCAAATGGGCATTGTTTAAATGCCACGGCCTACCTGAGCATTGTTTCTGACCATGTCCATCCCTTTATGGCCACCATGTACCCATCCTCTGATGGCTACTTTCAGCAGGATAATGCACCATGTCACAAAGCTCTAATTATTTCAAATTGGTTTCTTGAACATGAAAATGACAATGAGTTCACTGTACTAAAATGGCCCCCACAGTCACCAGATCTCAACCCAATAGAGCATCTTTGGGATGTGGTGGAACGGGAGCTTCGTGCCCTGGATGTGCATCCCACGAATCTCCATCAACTGCAAGATGCTATCCTATCAATATGGGCCAAAATTTCTAAAGAAAATGCTTTCAGAACCTTGTTGAATCAATGCCACGCAGAATTAAAGCAGTTTGAAGGGGAAAGGGGGTCAAACACAGTATTAATATGATGTTCCTAATAATCCTTTATGTAGGTGTATATTAACAATGTAGATACTATATATAATATATTAAATATTAATTAACTATAATAGTTTGCAAATCATTTGTAAGTAGTTACGTATTACAAATTGTTACCTTATTTTTCTTTATTTATTAATTAGGATATAAGTTAACTTTCCTATGTCATTCAGTATAAGGTAGCTGGTCATGTGTCATTGGGTGTTTTTGACACCAATCTAATCTTCAATCTACTTGTGTTAAAGGAGCATGGTTTGTGATGTTAAGATACCAGCAGCTCACATTCAGCCACATTTGTTTCACTAATGAGGACATTAAAATTCTTTCTGGGTAAAATACTGCAAACTAGGGTCAGTGTTTAACCCAGAGCTTAATGTAATGTCAAAATTAGCCTCAGGGGAAACTGAATTATGCAATTCTGACAGTGGCTTAATTTGCTCAGCATAAGTTTTGAAACGTTTTGCCACAGACTCCCAAATATGATGGTCTTCTTGTGACGGAGCTCCTTTCTACGAGTGGTTATTTCAGTCAAAGTTGCTCTTATCAGCTTGAATTAGTTGGCCCATTCTCCTCTGACCTCTAACATCAACATTTTCCGCATACTGGATGTTTTTTCCCTTTTCACACCATTCTTTGTAAACCCTAGAAATGGTTTTGCATGAAAACCCCAGTAACTGAGCAGACTGTGAAATACTCAGACCGGCCAGTCGGGCACCAACAACCATACCACGCTCAAAATTGCTTAAATCACCTTTCTTTCCCATTCTGACATAGCAGGAGTTCAGGAGATTGTCTTGGCCAGGACCACACCCCTAAATGCATTGAAGCAACTGCTAAGTGATTGGTTGATTAGATAATTGCATTAATGAGAAATTGAACAGGTGTTCCTAATAATCCTTTAGGTGAGTGTGTGTGTGTGTGTATATATATGAAGAGTTCAGATAAAAAAGCTAATTGAAATTTTCTTCTAAAATGATCATTTTTATCAAGCTTGTATATTTAAGTTCAGTAATATACAAGCTTGATAAAAATGGTCATTTTAGAAGAAAATTTCAAATGGCACTTAGAGGCGTTTGCATCTGAACTCTTCATATATATATATATATATATATATATATATATATATATATATATACTATAATGCTAAGTTAATGTTAACTGCAGGTCACAAATCATTTTTAGTAAGAGTGATGGGCAGAATGCAGAGTTGCGTTAAACAATATTTCCCTACCATACTCAGTATTTTTTTTAACTTACATTTATTTTTTTAAATAATCAATTACACCTTTTTTGGGAACACCTGAGCATATAAAGCCAAGCTGTGACGTACAGTAAAATCTTTCTTACAATTCCACTTCACACTGAAACAATACAGTGTGCAAAAACATTAAGCTGACTGATGAAATCTGATGTTCAGATATCCAGCCTAAAGGAAGAAAAACATGAAAAAGAAAAAGACCCTTTGAGTGATGCAATCTGTGAGGATAGCCGCCTTGACTGCTGTGACCTGCGCAGCGTGCCGCTCATGAGGCTTTACACAACCTGACAGAAGAATGACCCGTCTCATCCGACATTCAAATGTCTGAACCCTAAAAAAAACATCAACATTTACATTCATAAAATCGGACTAATTGACTATTTAGCATTTTTATTGCTGCTTTGCATTTTCATTCATTTGAATATAAAGATTAAAAGGACGGCATTCAGTGAATTCAGAAGTACTTCCTTTAGTGCGAGTCAATGGGTTTTTTCCAACCCACACTCATTTGAAAAAACATGCCTGTGGCGGTGCTTCAGTAACGTGACATTACATTGCCTCATGCTCGTTTTTCAACACTTTCAAAGTGAAATGTCCAGTGAGTGGCTATAAAAGCGTGTTCGGTTTTATCCGCAAGACCGCAACAGATGAACATGAATCTGGCAATGTTTTATTAGGCTGGTTAGTTCGGAAGTGAAATGTCTGGTGAGTGGCACTGAGGTTAATGCTCCATCTCATTTGAAAATAATGTCTTTACACCAAACCCTACCCAAAACACAGTTTGTTTTTGGGCCGATTCAGCATGTTGAATTGGCGTCGGTGAGAGAGATAACTATTATTTGCTGTTCAGCAAGTCAGTGTACGAGAATAAATGCGAAAGGGATCTTCCCTGAGCATCCGAATGCACAAATATTTTCATAATAATATGTGCCGACTGGAATGAAGAAAGTGATCAGCGTGATTGATATTCAACATGGTAAGCAAGCGCTGCTTTGTTTATGGTTTTTGAATCTGCAGTCCTTTTTAAATGATGAAAATAGACTATTAATACCAGCTGATATAGACAGATATTTACTCACACGCAGGCGAAGAACGCAACCTTTAGTGTGTGGTTTAGTGAGCGTAGCTTTTTGGCGAACAACAGGCGACAACAGAGTTCTTTGACGTCGACTTGGTGTATCCCGGGCTTTACTAGGCATAAACTTTCTGGGAGGTGTATTGAAGCAAGTTGGAGTTAAACTTTGCAGGACAGTGGTTGGTTTGGAGGCATAAGGAGAAATCTATTAGCTTACAAATTATGCACTATGGTAAAAGTGTTTTGAGGTCATTACAGTATTGTGCTAGGAAGTGCACAAAAATAAGTGCTTATTAATTAATATTCTGACCCTGTAAAAGAAATAGAAGTTGTTGTGAAGGTGTTTTACTGCATCAGTTTTGCAAAAAAAAAAAATGTAGGTAGCGGTCTTTTTTTACAATGTTGGATTCTGTGCCTGTTTTAACATCCATCAAGTGAAATTTTAACAACATACACAGTTTGAGAAAATCCTTAAATGAGTTATGAACTGACTTTGCAGAACGGTTAGTTCAAATAGCATTTGTGACGCTTGCAAACACCCTTAACAGATTCAACACTTTCTGCATTCTGCTTGTATCCTCATATTTTGTTATAATTCTGCTGCTTTAATTGCCTTGCTTGGAAATTAAGTCCCAATGGAGTTTAGCAGAACTAGACTGGTGCAGTCCTACTTTCAAGAGACATAGAGAGAGACCTGGCAACATCCTAAACGAAAAATAATCTTCATCAACAATACAAAGTTAAAGTGACCGTGTAAAAATCACAGCAGCACCAAATGTCTTTGACATGCTGTATGTATGCAGCCGTAACCACATGGGGCAGGAGAATAAAGATGTGAAGATGACAGCGGCACACAAACACATCCAAACACACCTCATCTGCATTCAAAGCCTGAGGTGTGTGTGTTTAACTGTGTACGCAGCGAGAAAGATTTCTCGCAGAGGAAAGTTTGATGAGATTTTAATCAAAAATCTCTTCATGCAGAGACTTAGCGTTTGAGATTAAGGCGCCAAAGCCATCGCATGGTGTATTGACAAAATGGGATTTTTGCACAACAAAAGCTGGAGCTCAAGTCGCATAAGGACATAATTAATCGCTTTAAATGCATTGCATTTTTTTTTTACATCCACGCTAATTCCACCACGTAAGCCACCCGCGGCCAATAGCCTAAATCAATAGACTTCCATTAGCCTCAGCTGGACATTTTCAGTCACGTATTAAAGGCGTGTTGACGTTATGAAAGGCCGTGCTTTAGAGGCCGGTGTACTTGTCCTCGATTAGACCAACGAGAGGTGAGGTGAAGCAAACAGAAAGTAAAAATAAATAAATAAATAAAGTAAAGGTTCTGCTCAATGAAGAGAGATTCAAAAGGTTTCCGAGTAATATTCACAAACGTGCTTAGTTTAAATGGCAGCTTTCTAAGGCAGTAGGGTTAGAATGAGTAATTAAGGTCAGGTTATTCAATTATAGGCATGGCATTGAGAAACTCACTTCGATTCCCTCAAACAACTGAATGATCTGTCCTACTGAGAGACAGACATACTCAATATTTATTTATTTATTTGCTTGTTTATGTGGGATTGTTAGTAGTACATCTAAATGATGTTGCAGGTCGGACTTGAACCTGAGTACTACATCTTTGCATGAGTATGTGTGCTAACAACTTTGCCACAATTACAATAGACAATAAATTGAATAGATGGGATAATCTAATTTCCATGTCTAGCCTATTGCAATCTTTTTGTAAATAAATAATTAATAACATATAGTAATTAGCAGCGTTTCTGGAAAGGGAGTATCAACACAAAAAAAAGCAAGAAACATAATTGCTAATTGCAAAGACAAAAAAAAAAAATGAAATAGTTTTACATTATTTAGACAGGTTAATTAAAAGTCAAATCCAACCCAGCACTTTATAAACCACCAACAATTAGCTCCCACATCTCTTAAGGGTGAAATCTTTTGAGAGAGTTTAGAGAAATAAATGTTGCACTAAAATATTTCAAAAATGCCCATTAAAATCAGGGCAATGCAGCAGTACCATGGACAGCCACAGATCACGGTGCAATTTAAGCACCATGGACACCTCTGGGTCACAAAATAGGTGATGTGATTCAGCACCAAGAACACACTGCCTTTTCTTTTACACAGAGCTGTCCATGGTGCTGAATCACATCACCTATTCTGTGATCCACATCATGGACAGCCCCGGATCACAGAATGGGTTGTGCGGTTCAGCACCATGGACAGCTCTGGGTCACAGAATAGGTGGTGTGATTCACTACCATGGACATCTCTGGATGGTAAAATAGGTGGTGTGATTCAGCACCATGGACAAAAACACAGACCTCTTAAAAGCATGTTGTGACACATCACATTAATTATGATAGAATAATATGCCAACTAGGACAGGGCGATTGCTTGATAAGTGAAAGCAGCACTCGCTGTTATGATAACTACACAGTAAAATATGAATACTGTTCAATTTGAAGGTTTGCTGTGGTTTTAGTTGGTTTGGTGGATCGCACGGCATGGGCGAGCCAGTGTTCAGCAACCAAACCAGGGTTACATTTCCAAAAAGCATTGTTAGCCAACTATGGTCACAAAATTCATTAATACCAAGGGGGTAATCCATCGACCGGAAGTTGAAGCCGGCCGGGTGCCGCCATCTCGTAGCAGAACTTCACTTGAGTTAGCATTTCTATTGACTCCCATTCATTTTGGCGTCACTTTGACAGCGAATAATTTTCCAGCTGAGGTGTTTGAAGACTCCATTTGTCTATTATTTATTTCTAAAGAAACACGACAATGTATAAAATGCTCCATTATCTTGTAGCTTGTTATGCCCCCGTAGAAGCAGTTTTTTTGTGAAAGTAGGCTAACGATGTGTCATAACCACGCGACTCTCTGTCACACAGTAGAGATTACCGTATGGACAGGAGGAGAAGCTTGCGCGCAATTGGGGAAACGTGGAAGAAAAATGACAAAATAATTAATCAGAATACTTAGCAAAAGTTTCTCCTGCTCCTAGCTCATGGACAGCTCCTATTCACACTCTCCGCCTCTGCAAGTTTCTGAAGGGAATGATTCAGATTTCTCATGCCACAGCCACTAGAAGACAGACGGGTTGCTCACGTCACTTCTACGTCGTCAAGCTCTGTTTGAGTCGGTTTGAGTCTGCGCATCAGGTCTGAGTCTGCGCTAAAAATGGGCTTCACTTGTCTCAATTGAGTTCCAATGAGATGGCTCTGTCCACTTCTTATACTATCTATGGTTAATACCAGCATAGTTCAACGATTCTGTGTTTCCTGAAACCACAGCTCCAACGAACATTTGCAAACGGCAAACTATGGCTCTTGACATGTGGTTAGAACCATAGTTTATTGTTAGTACAACATGTTTTGTGTTAATATTAATGTCTTGCAGTGGTGAAGGAAGTACTGAATCTCAGTACTTAAGTAAAAGTACAAATATCCAGATAAATATTTACTTTAGTAAAAGTAACACAATGACAACCATACTTAAGTAAAAAGTAAAAAGTACCTGATTTTAAATGTACTTTAAGTATTAAAAGTACAAATATTTTGGAATATTTGGTAATTTATTCTCTTAATGTCTATTTTGTAATGATTAATGAAACATTTAATTCTAGCTCATTCAACCTAATACTCCTATAATGATGTTCAATAATGATGGAAAAAAAATGTTGTCACCATTTCTGAAACAAGCTTGCAATTAGGCAATATACACAGCATGCTTGTCCTTACTATATGTTAATAACTATTTTTTGGCATTAAACGCGATTCATTTATGGTGTTATTCTGAACCTCTTGGCTTGCCATAATCCTAACCAAACGTATATTACACACGGTGCGTTTCCTATGCACGTAAAAACAAATTTTCAGGTATAAATTTCACGATAAACACACTGCTTGCGAGACGCATTTAGTGTGACCGGGTTGATATATTTATGGCAACCAAACGTCACTGGTGAGACAAACGTGCAACGGACGGATGGTCAGATTACGTTTTGGCAGGGGAAAACTGATCAGAAAATGTAATGAAAATGTAACAGAAGTTGTAGAAATGTCGTGGAGTAGAAAGTATAATAATTGCTGCAAAATGTAATGAAGTAAAAGTAAAAAGTATGCACAAAGTATTTGTACTTCGTTACATTCCACCACTGATGTCTTGTGATGCTTACATATATTTGTGTCACTTACACATATATCATGCTCTCGATAGAAGTAAAGCAAGCAACATGCTTCATTCTAAATATATAAAATTCCATTCTACTTCTTTAGTGTGTCAAGAGAATTAAAGCATTGTTTTTGAAGAGGGCACATGTGCATACCTGCTCAAGTATGCCAAGGGAACCCAGGAGTGATGTAAGAGGTCATTTGCAAATTAATGCAATACAACATTTGAAGTTAAAGCAAATCAAGGGAGAAAAAAATAGCGAAGTAGTCTTCAGTTGCCATGTTTCTTATTTTAATCTGACATTAATTTGATCCGGAACAGATTAATTAGACGTTATTAATCCACCACCTGTGTGGTGTCATTAACTACACTATCAGTCAAAAGTTTTGAATCAGTAACATTTTTATGTTTTTAAAATAAGTATCTTCTGCTCACCAAGTAAAGTTTAATTATTCCTTTGATCAAAGCTGAGTTTTCAGCATCATTACCTACTTCAGTCTTCATCATCATCAAATCATTATAATATGATGAATTGATGCTCAAGAAATATTTCTCATTATTATAAATTTACATTTTTAATTTGGGGTCAGTACAATTTTTCTTCTTTTTTTGGGGGGTTGGGGGGGGGGGTTAATAGTTAATAGTTAAATTAATAGTTTTATTCATCAAGGATGAATTAAATTGATCAAAAGTTACAGTACATACATTTATATATGTTAAAACAGATTATATTTAAAATAAATACTGTTCTTTTGAACTTTCTATTCAACAAAGAATCCTGAAAAAAAAAAATTGCACAACTGTTTTCAACATTGATAATAATAATTAATGTTTTTTTGAGGATCAAATCGGCATATTAGGATGATTTCTGAATGAATCGGATCATGAGACACTGAAGACTGGAGTAATGATGCTGAAAATTCTGCTTTGATAAAAGGAATAAATTACATTTTAAAATATATTAAAATAGAGAGCAGTTATTTATTTATTTATCAATATTATTATTTCTTTAACAATATTATTTTTTTAATCAAATAAATGCAGCCCTGGTGAGCAGAATAGACTTGTTAATAAATAAATAATAATAAAAAAACTTTTGACTGGTAGTGTACTTTATATTATTAAACCAACGTGGTTTGAAAAACAGATGATTTCAGGAAAAAGTTGTGACTAGCTAGTTAGTTTCTCCAACGTATGGGACATGTACCCCAGCTCAGCCAGACCAGTGGAAACCAGAAACACAGAAGATTTTTCAGCAAGGATGTTAAGACACAAATACTTGGGAAAAATCTGGGACAACAAAAGGTCTCAACTGTGAAACTGACATTCTGTGGGACATCATATATGTTGCACCTTTAGCTATTTTTAGAAGAGAATTGTCCTCTTGAAAACAACCCCACAGGAAACAGTCTTCTAATAATAGCGACAAGATTTTATGTAGCCCTGGTTGGGACGCATCGTTAAAAGGACACAAGAACTTGTACAGACTATTTAGAATGCCAGCTAGAGCATGTAAAGAGATACACAAAACTGTGAAATCAAGCGTTGGTAATTACAGTAGTTTTAGCATTTCACTGCACTCCTCATTAATGAATAGAAATGATTGGATGGCAACTGCTGGTGACACTGACTGTTTCTCAAGTAGGACTGCAATCATGGTCAATGGCTTAAAGCCAAACACATCACAAAATGCATTAAAACTTTTAACAGACTATAAAAGAGGCTGTCATTAAAAGCCAAGAGGGCATAACCTTGTTGCTAAGTTACAATAATTGATATATATATATATATATTTATGTATTTTGCTAATAAGATATACTGCCATGTGTCTTTATGACAACAGGATTATTTAGAGGGTTTTTTTGTTTGTTTGTTTGTTTGTTTTTCATTTACATTAGTGTCTAAGCACAGGTTATTGTTATTCAAGATGAAATTGCACCTGTCATTAAATACGAAGACACATTTTGATTTTTCTTCCTAATATTATTTTCCGTTTTGTCTGTTTCTGACATTGATATGTCGCCCCAAGGAGTTCTGGATAAATCAAAATTAATTAAAAAAAAAAAAATTGTTGAGATGTGTGAGTTGTGACAGTTTGGTGTCAATGACATCAGTGATGATCAGACTATCATTCTTGCAATTTGTTTCAAATTATTTCTAACAATGCAGTTCCTAATAAAATTACTGCTTGCAAGGTACATTTGTATCAAAATATTTAACTCATTTAGCACATGGAAGGTGTTAGACCAAGGGCCAGATTTACTAACAGCTTGTGTCAGTACTATCAGCATCTACTAAAGAGATGCTTTGAAAACTTTGCACTTAAGAGGCGTGGAGACAGATATTTTTGTCTGACCTTATTACATATGTATATGTAGGAGTTTCCCTTTCAGGCACAAAATTTATGGGAGAAGAGTTTTAAATGAAAAATTAAAACCAATGTAATTTACATGAAAAAGTTAGTTAAGGCAAGAATTAATAACTAAGTAAATTCTATTAGTACTCAATTCAAGCGTGCAGAAATGAAAGCGTAAATATAAACGTTATAAAATTAAGAAAAATTACTCAACTTTTCTGATACTGGTGTTCCCATTATGCACTGGGTCTTGAATAATTAATGAGGCTGATTTTTCACTGTTTTCCATCTGTATTTACACTACATCGTTGCTTTGGTGTTAGGATTAGTAACTTGCCATTTTGTGACATTTGGGGTTAATTTTCAACTCAAAATGACACATTCAAACACAAAAATGATCCATCAAATGTTAAAGTCATTATGTATTGTCAAGTATTGAGGTGATATATACTTTGATATGTAGTTGTCTAATGTATTTTTTACTTACATGTTTCTGAGGAAAGCATATGTGTTTAAAAAACAAGAAAGTTTAATTTAATGTTATATTGTTTGAGTGAAATCAATATAACCTTTTCTATATGCCTTATAACCTATCAATATAACCTATCAATATGTACCTTTTACTACAACTTTTACTAAGTTTTTCTTTGTTACTTTTACTTAACTTAGATAAACAGACTTGATTCCACATATCAAATCTACTTCATTTTTATTTGGCAAGTTTTCACACATATTTTTAAAGTAAATTTACTTATTGTGTTTTTTTTTTTGTTTTTTTTTTGTTTTTTGGGGGGGGGGGGGGGTTGGGGGGTCCTTATAAGGTTTGTTCAATTTACTGGTTTTATTGACCGGCCCAAAAAAAGCATGTCTTAAACATAGACTGTAAAAAATATGGAAAAAGCATCTGTGACGTCACCCATAGACTTTCTGAAGAACGGTTTGATGCTATTTATGGGGGGGTATGGGCGGCGCCATACTGGAAAATCTTAGGAAATATCACAGCCGATACGTCACATTCACTCGTCGCAGCCCGTTATCAGCTGTCAATCAAAGTTAACCACCATTATTTGTCATACATTTTATATCTAAATATGATCTAAACTAACGAGTTAGAAAAAAAATTCACCCCCCTCACAGTTGTCAGGCACACGGGACATATTGAAGATTACAATAAAAGTCCATGGGACCAAACATATGAATTTAGGCTGTGAAAACGGATATTTTAACATGACGTCTATGGCTTTTTGCTCCCTTTTGGGACCGGCCTCTAGCGGATTTGAGATGTATTGCAGTTTTTCGCACTTCATCTTTCAGATTAGAATGTTGCCGCTTGGTCTTAAACCATAATGATCCGGCTGTGTCTGTGTTCTTTAACTGTATGTGTCGCCAGTAGATCACTGAACTTTCCAGTCCCACCTGCGGTTTCTTGGAATTGCGCTCTCACGCTACAGTAATCTGCCCTGTTTGTGTTTAGTAAGTCAGGCCCATAATGTGAGTCCCATGGCCATATGGACATGAGTCCCAGGCCCATGACTAGCGACGCTTATCTTCCTAGAAAATCGTTTGTACAGCAAAGCCATTAGGAAATATCACAAGATATGCTCTTATCAATTGTTCAGTGTGCTATAGGAACGCTGATGTTGACAAAATGATCTTTAAGCCCTCACACTCCACACACAGAAAGAGCCGATGAAAATCCAAGGGGAAAAAAGTCAAACAAGCAGATCGATAAGATTTAAATTCAGAGACTGAGATCCGAGGTGATGCGACAAACATTTCACATGAAGACTTGAGTGAGAATCTCACATGTCCATTCCCTTTGTTCACTTTCATCCACTGAGTTTATTTAACCTCAAAAAACTACAGAAGATGGGGACGAATGTCTCTATGCCAAAAACAAGGACTGAGCGGATAGACCCAATGACCTTATTCAGGATGATTTCTCATGTGAATAGTGCTGATAGAGACTATTATGAATGAATCAGAATCAATGCCATCATACTACAAAAGAGTGAATTTCTGCAATTGTGCATCCATCTTAACTGTGTATTTCCATGCTTTTACACTGATCACAGGAAATACTAGAGTGCCTCCAAGTGGCCAGATAAACCTCAGCAGAGTCACTTACACAACTAGACACCTAAAGTACCAGTGAAAACTGTAATGTATGATTCTTGTGATCTTTAAAACTTTTGTTCTAAAAACTAAACCCCCATATTCCATTGAGACAGACTTTACTGTGGTCGGAAAGATGTCTGTGTAAAGTAATAATAGTAATTAAAAAATGAACCTCTTATTTTCCTTCCAGCTGTTTTAATCTGCTCCACTGTCCAATTTAAAACTCAGAAGGTAGCTTTTGTTCACGCTTTACCCCTCTGTTGTATAACAAACTAGACATACAGATATACGAATAATATTAATGTCACTTATTATTCATGTATTCATGTTTCGAAACTGGGGTCTCTGAGATCAAAAACAAACTTTATTTTGACAAACTTCAAAAAATGTATTTTGTCTATAAAAAAAACATTGTCTATAATCAGTTCTCATAAAATTGAAAAAGAAAAAAAGTGTCATGTTAAATATTGGCCACATATAAACATTGGCAACCCTTTAGAATCAGGTCGAATTTGCATTTGCATTCGAATTTGCATAAACTAACAACAAGCAGTAACGTTTTAAAGAATTTCTTAATCTTTGTTAGTCAGAGTGCATTAACTAATGTTTAGTAAAATGTTGATATAAGTAATGTGATTAATAACAAATGCTGTAGAAGTGCTGTTTATTTTAAGTTCATGCTAACGGCCGTTTCACACATACTCCGTTTGCAGTGCGTATGTGGTGCGTATTTTTTTTCCGTACCCATGTTAAAGTCCCTGTAAAGGCAATTCTACAAAAAAGTTCTAAACACATTATAAATGTTAATATGTATTGCTAAAACATATTACAAAGACTGTGAACTGTGAAGTACTGAAATGTGGAGTTAGACCGTTAAACAGTTTTTCACCATTGCAATTTTACGGATTGTTTGGGCGGGGCTAAAACAGGGCTCGATAACGCACTGGAGCCCATGAGCTCCTGGACACCCCCCTATTTGATGACGCACAGAGTCAGATCTCTGATCTCTTCCGGTATCTTCATTTAAATTCCCTAAAAACGAACACATCAAGAAGAGGTTTTTAGAGAGCCAACCTTGATGAAGAAGAGCTGAGGATCACCGCCAACACCCGCCTCTGTAGTGATCGTTTTACACTGGATAGTTTTATAAACTTTCCTCAGAGACAACTGGGATTCACTGATAATCCACTGTTACTGGTGAACGGGGCTGAAACAAACGACTATCTCCCGCCTCAGTGTTCATCCTCCCGTCGCGAAAGCAGTTTCACCTAATATCACCGTCGACAGCTTTCCCACTAGTGGGCGTGGTTTCAGCGCAACCAGCGGACACACCCCCAGCGTTTGAGAGCAGAGATAACTGCTCATTTTTTCAAGATTTTATAGCTTATTTTATGTACTTGCCGGCTTTTTATATAATTCAAATTTGGCTGGGTGGCTAATAACACATTTTTCTGTGGTGTGACAAACTCAGAACACATACTTAATTTTGACTTTACAGGGACTTTAACAGGTTAGAGCTTTCACACTGTTAGTTAGGGTGCAGTCCGTCGGTTTGTTCCAGGTGATATCTGTTCAAAATCTGCAATTGCAATCATTTGCTGAATTATTAACTCTACGTGAGTTGTACTTCGACGCAGTACAGTGTGGATGAACACAATGTTTTGAGGAGACTGTGAGGCTGTCAGTCACCGCGCCGGATACTGGCATTCAGAATCACAGATTATTCTTTTTGGAAGTATGACCAACATAAAAATTTTGACCGGAAAATGTCATCTGAGTAAGAAACATCCACCTTTGTTCTGGTTCTAACATTGCAGTAAATCGCCCTGATTAAATCTAACAATCGCTTATAAGTTATCATATCATGCAAAGCCGTGAAAATTCTACTTGGTTCTCAAATTGTTCATGTTAACAACGTAAGCATTGCGTGACATGTAATGTCCTTCCAATACGTATCCTTGTTTTCGCATGGGTCCGGTTGCAGTCTCTTTTTTTTTCTGTAAGTTAGCCACTCTGTGGTCCGAACAAAGTCTTTTGCATTTTACAGCGGGTGAATATGTTGATTGTCGTTTGAATCTTTCTGGATCCGCCATCAAATTAATGAGTTTAATTATATCAAGTGCTGTGAGAAAAGGCTATAAGTCTCCACCCCCAACATCCTCACACTCAATATAGCCTACTAGCCAAAACTTCTTCTTTATGTGTACAGATGTGTGTGTGTACAGATGTGACGTAATGATGCAAAGACATGCTCGAATCTCCTGTGGAAATCCACCAGTACCACTGGAATTAAAAACATTATTACAAGCTTACTGTTTTGAATAGAGCTAAGGCAAGCAAATAGTTTTCAACACTGGCTGGTTATGTATTATGTATTTTCTCAAATATGTATTTTGGATCATCCCCATCCAAAAAAAAAAAAAAAAAAAAAAAACAAGCTACGGATTGCGGCTTTAAGTAATATAGTTAACTAATGTTAAGAAAATAAACCTTATTGTAAAGTGTTTCTTTAATTTAAAATTATTTTTTTAGACAGATAAATTGTGACTATTACATTCGTATTTTATTATTAATACTTAAAAAAAAAAAAAAGATGACTTAATTATTCAGAATTAGAAGTGTGTCCAAATCTATACTGTGTTATCGGGTTTCATTAGGTTAAAACAAACGCTTGGCAGCAGAAATAATGAAAATGCCTCACAAGCACATAATGGCAAGTTAGGCATTAAAACCATCTGATTTTAAAATTAATATATAATTTTTCCAAAATAATCAGTTTAGCTACTTTTTTTACAAAGTGTACCATGGCACAGTTATAATGCTGATGATGTGTCATTTTCTATCACTCACAAAACACAGTAGCAAACATATAAAACATATGGTATTACCATGTCCAAAAAAAAAAAAAAACATGGTAATGTTTGAATGATTTTATTACAGTAGTTTGCAATAATGCAAAATGTTTAAAATGAATCACTGTTGCGTGTACACACACATACACACACGACCTCAGGCGGTCTGTAAGAGGAGTAAGGACATCTGCTCCATCAAACATAATCAGTTTCTGGGAGATTTGCATATTCAGAAACACCTGCAGGGATGAAGTATGCATTTGTAAACGTGTTAAAAACATTGAACCGGCCCAAAATTGAAGCAGGTTATAAAAGTAACAGCGGTGTGCCAGACTGACTTCCAACAAGAAACACAAAAACAATAAGACACAAACAACCAATTTATTTTCATCCAAAAAAAATGTTCACGTGTAATAGCCCGTACATTATGTTTACCGCTGACGGTTTCATTTTCAGGGTTTGTAAAGAGTGAAATTGGTTATTCCTGTTTCCTGTCTGTTTGAGATCAACTTCACAGATCCGGGGATTCATTTTAGCAATGTTGCCTGTTCGCGAAAAACGTGAAGAAAAAACCTTTCTGTTTTTAATGTGTAAATGTAACCTGAGTCAGAGGGCTTTTACAGATATTAGACCTCCTTGGGTGGATCATATTGATAGTTAAAGGTAGTGGTGCACGATATATCGTCCGCCTATATAACATTGGCCGATATGGTAATTTTTTTAAACATCAGTATCGTTCTGATGTCAAACTAGGGCCGATGTGAATAGGCCGATAATCATTCACGTGAAGTGTGTGTAGATGTGAGGGTGGGTTTTGTTTGTTTTTGCACGAGCGCATACATTACAAGCACAAGTCCTGTCATTTTAAACATCAAGAGCAAGAAGACTGGTACTTGCACACTGTTTTCTGTCAGCCATAGGTGTATTTTTGTCCCACCAAAGCCTTATTTGAGCGGGGAGTGATATAGATGAGTGATGTATATGACTGACTGCTGCGCTTGTTTAACTGAGAGAATGAGCAGAGAGGTGTGAAAGCCCCGGTCGCGTGCGCACTCACCGTCTTCAACTGTCTTGCTCTCTCTTCCTCCCTCGCGCATATTAATGGATTGAGCTGACTGAATATCTTTGAGAATACACGATGGTAAAAGGTCGGATGGTAGTTCAGTTTTTCTGGCGGTACGTGTCCTAAATTGCCTGGATAATCACACAATGTGTGCCGTGGTCTGTTAATGACACGTCCGATTCACAAACTAATGACTCCTTTGAACCGATTCACTTTAATGAATGGTTAAAACAACTGATCTGTCCAACACTGAACTCAAGAGACATAAATCAGAAACCCTTTACAATAAGGTTACATTTATTAAAGTCTAGTTAACTACATTTATTCAGTCATTCTAGAATGATTCTTTATTTTCCAAAAAGAGCTTCAAGCAGAAAAAAAAAAAATTGTCAATGATAAATTGTGAATGACCAAACAGTTGATGGACTGCGTTGACTTCCATAGTATGGAAAGAAAAATAAAAATACCATGGAAGGCAATGGGGTCCATCAACTGTTTGGTTACCCATACTCTTCAAAATATCTTCTTTTGTGTTCAGCAGAAGAAATAATGAATTCAAGTTTACGAACAACTTGAGGGTGAGTAAATGATAATAGAATTTAAAAAATAGGGTGAACTACCCATTTAATGGAGATGTGCTTTATTCATCCACTAAACATCATTAAAAAAAATAAAAAAAATAATACAAAACATTATTAAAAGTCATTGTTCAAAAGGTCTCAGAAAGATAATTTAGCAGCAGAGTGCAGATGCTAATTGATTTACTATTTAGATATCTAATGCAATGAAATACAGGCATTTTTAAGCATCCAAATGCTTAGTGAGGCCACTGTATATCAATTGCAGCAAGTATACTTTTAAAACTTTTTCTGAAAAAAGGAATCAACACTGTCATCTAGTGGATATATAAGTTGTCCTTAATTTGCCAGCAAACTTTATATCCTTACAATCCTCTAATGCCACTTTCCTTTAACTGCTGCCAAAAGTCTGTGCCTAAGCTTTATAAATGAGGTGGTTGAGGAAAACAAGATAGTCAGTGGCTGTTTTACTCCTTGTTTTGAGAGCCAATCATCTCCATCTCACCACCCGGCTTGATCTGCCCGTTCTTGTTGGATTCATCAATCCATATCAGACAGTTCTCTCTAGCGTAATAGGCATTAAAGTTGCCCTCCTAATATGACAGATGCTCTCTGGCGGTGAGTACCATACACCAAACACTTTTTCTGGACTATATCCAGTGATGATTGATTGATTGATTGATTGATTGATTGATTGATAGATAGATAGATAGATAGATAGATAGATAGATAGATAGATAGATAGATAGATAGATAGATAGATAGATAGATAGATAGATAGATAGATAGATAGATAGATAGATAGATAGATAGATAGATAGATAGATAGATAGATAGAACGATAGATAGATAGATAGAACGATAGATAGATAGAACGACAGACAGACAGACAGACAGATAGACAGATAGATAGATGGATAGATGGATAGATGGATAGATAGATAGATAGATAGATATCGTTTTGATAAATCAGATAGCTATCCGATCTGAGAAAACGCATGAAGTGGCCAGGTCTGACACTTCTTTCCTGTTGTGCTGATTTGGACTGAGTAAATTATGTCATATTTGTATGACCTGTTCCTTAAAAAGTGACTTATTCAACTCAAAAATGTGCTTAATTAACATTCTTGGGAAGGGTTTTGAGGGCACGTGTGGATGAGTCAGTTCATCATTGATGTTGAATGTAAAGATTAAGAACAGCGACAGAAGAAGGAAGTTGCTTGACCTTGTTGATGAAGGGCATGAACTGGAGAGTGGAGAGAGACCGTATGGAATGGCTGGAGAGCAGGAGAGATCACAAGAATTCATTCCTTTGACATTTCTAAGCCACAATACTTTGATATACCACAGCCTTCATATGTCCAAGATCAATATGGCCATTACCTGGATATTTCACATTTCTGTACTTCACAACAAAGGGACAAACTGAATTAGTCCAGACAATCCTCTCTATAACCCAACTGAGGTAAAGAAGACAGTGTTGGCTTGTAGCAGATGGCTGCCTCACTCTTCTTCAAAATATTCTGAACTATTATGTTGGAGCGATACGGCCAAAGGGAAATACCACGGTATGGTCATTTTATATGGTTATTTCCTGTCCTTTAATTCCAATTCAGATTATGCTGATATAGAATACAAGAGCACTGTGACGTTTCACTGTCTGTATCATTTTGCTTTGTGTTTGTTGTGTAAGTTCCAAAGTATGTGAGCGTTAGTTTACTATTATGATGCTATAATAAAATTGTTTTCTGGAATTTCAACAAAGAATGGTTTATAGTATATAGTACATATGATACCGCCTATATATTTCAGTGAATTAAAAACTTTACAAATTACATATTAAAGTAGTAAAACCAATTTGATTTGTCTAAGACACATTCCACTCTGCCTTACTTTACTATAATTTGTGTTTCTTAAACGTAAACCACACAGTTTCAATGGTGTAGCAGTAAAATAGTGTATATACCAATGCAGTTCCCTGCCTTAGGTTGTGTGAGTGTGTGTGTATTTTGGCTCCGATGGAGACCCAACTGAATGACAGGGAGAGATTGAGGCTGCTGGAGCTTGACCGTGTTTGTCTAAAATCCAAACGGTGAAATTAATAGGCCCTGTTATTCTCATCCACCCCTCCACCCCTCTGTTCTAGCCTGTCAGAGAAAGACACACGCTCTGAGTGACAGCTCCATGCACCCAATCCTTCCCCTCTGATCGACATTCAGGGAAAAAACAAATATTGTTCTGCTTTTGTCATGTAGAATGGGATTCTCAAATATGCAGCCAGTATGTAGGGCAAATGGAAACCCAATCCTATTAGAAACACATGAGATACAGTCCCATGTAAACACGAAGGAAGGAAGGAAGGAAGGAAGGAAGGAAGGAAGGAAGGAAGGAAGGGAGGGAGGGAGGGAGGGAGGGAAGGAGGGAAGGAAGGAAGGAAGGAAGGAAGGAAGGAAGGAAGGAAGGAAGGAAGGAAGGAAGGAAGGAAGGAAGGAAGGAAGGAAGGAAGGAAGGAAGGAAGGAAGGAATTGATTGATATCATGGTACTTCCCAAATATCTATTCAATAATAATGCTGACGGACGGACAGAGTGATTAGATGGATTATTATCATTGTTAAAGGTACAATATGCAGGATTTTTGCAGTAAATTATTCAAAAACCGCTAGGCCAATGTTATATATTTTGTTTAGTTAATTACTTACAATATCCCAAATGTTTCCAACTATTTGTAAATCGTGAGAAAATTGCGATTTTTAACCAAGGAAATGGGGCGTGTGAGCAGGGGTGAGGAGTCGCCAGTCAACGATGTCATATCCGCGTTACCCCCGATTTCCGCCAGGTTTGACCTCGTACTGCAATAGTAACCATGGCGACAGATGTGGACAACTAGGTCGGTTATTCCCGTTATGCGTGCTCAACAGCGTGAGCGTCCCTAGCAGGGTTTTGTTCAAGCATTATGGACCATGGCAAGCAGACTTTGAGACAAAAAGAGGACTAAAACGAAGATCAACATCTTTCGAGATGCCGAGAGCTCCACGTCTGTGACTAACTTTGATTTGACAGAGACGCGAGTGCTGCATTTTACTTGAGCAAATCAATGTATATAAAACTAATCAATGTTATGTAGTTCAACATGATGAAAAGTTACAATATGATTTGTATGTTATTCTAATGTTGATCTAGCTTAGTCTCATACAGCCAACAAACAACCTAATAACATTTAACACACACACAAATGCCGTTTAGTGTGATAGTGAAACTGTTAGAACGAGTGAAGCAGTGCTGCGTTACCTCAAGTTTAATTCCTCTAATAAACTGACCTGTGAGTAATTCAGCGTGTAGTTCAGTAGAATTAAATGTCCTTATTATTTTATACCTGTGGGACTCGAGTTGTGTGTGGCGCTGGTATACGTCTAGCAATCGCGCCCTGCTTCATACTACAGTCATGTTAAAAACATCAATGTATTCACTCATCCATAAAAGATCCATCAGCTTGACGACAAGATCCATAATTCCGCTTAATGTGGAATATACACCATTAATATACGCCTTTGTTATTGTAAGAGATTAGCGACCCCTGGTGGTGAAACAATCTTACATATTGTACCTTTAATATTTAACCACTTAATAACGGCCGCCCCCGGTACCGGGGGCAACGGGGCTTAGCGCCTTTTATGTCCTTTCACTTCAAAGAGTGTAAGCGCAACCTAACTATGCCGCATATCCCCATAATCAGACAGAACTCCGCTAAAAAATGATGCTATTCATTTTCGCCAAAACAAAACACACATCAAACACGAAGCAATTGAGTAATTTTATTGTAAAACACACTGTCTGTCTGAAACACGTTGATGACAGTAGTCACAGCACTTCTAATCTCTCTGATGTTGATCTATGAAGGCAAACGACCACTCAAATGATTCAGGAGGCTCCACAGAATCCAACAGTCTAACTCACATCACTGTACGACAAAAACTCACGAAGTAAACAGTCAGTGAACAACAACAAAAAAAACTTTTATTTACACATTTACCACTATGAATTGTGTCTTCGATTGCTGTCTTGAGATAAAAAATGTGTACAATGCCATATCAACTGTGTTTGCGATTACTCCGATGCCTCTGTGTCACTTTGAGATGATTCCGGACAGTCTGCAACTATGTCCTGCTGTGGAAACAGACTGCGCATGAGGAGTGGGGTGAAACTTGCTAGTCTTACGCAATGCGTGTGTCGGCTCCTGGTTGGCTAGTGGTGTTGTTTGCGCGGATTTTGCGAAATGCCATCGATTCTATTGGTTCTGACGATAAGAAAGAGGTGTCAATCATCCAAATTGACCAATCGGTTGCCGAGATATGGATGCGCGTAGGACGTTTGCCTTCATGACGCAGCGCGCACAGCCAATAGAAAGGATCGCTCTGCGGATAAATAGTAGTAGCGCGCAGCTGATCGCACACCGGAATTCACTGATTGCACTCGTGGATTATAATATTGACTATTGAGCCATTCCTTTTCGTTTCTCGGAGAAATAATGGCACAGAGAAAATGGGAGAAGAAGATGTCGGCCGCCGAAGCACTGGCAATGATTCAAGCGGACTTAGAAGCTCCAGTCAGTGCCATTGACTCTTCATCTGAGGATGAAGATCTGTTTGTTGCTGAGGGCATTTCTGATCCTGATTATAAACTGCCGACATCCGAAAGGTATGTGAAATACGTTTTGTTATAATTTACTTCTCGTGTTTGGTATCAAAGTACAGAGCTGTTTCACTGTTATTTGTGTAAAATGACCGTTTTTCTAGTTAGCTTTCTAGCTTCCCTACAATGAATGGATCATAGACTGTAAAAAATATGGACAAAGCGTCTGAATACACAAACTCAAACTGGCTTTTTTGCTTACTTTCTTTGTTCAAAGATGTTTACTACACACTCAAAGTGGATTGTTTGTTTGCTTACTTTCTAAGTCCAAACATGTTTACCACACACTCAAACTGGATTGTTTGTTTACTTTCCCAGTACAAACAAAATGTACTAGTGTTTACAGTTACTGTGGGTTATTTCTCTAAACTTCTATAAACATTTCTAGGCATTTCAGTTAGTCAGTGGGTTATGTTACTACAGTTTTCTGTAACAGTGAATCATTTCTGTTCAAATACAGTGTCAGTGTGAATATATCTTTATAGTTTTTCTTTCTCCTTTGTTTCACAGTGATGATGAAGATTATGAGGGGCCTTCATCTTCTGCTACCTCTGCACCAGCCCACCCCCCCCAGCCAAGGCCATCAACACCTCTGCCCCAGCCACGCCGCACCACCCCCCGACGCGCTTCTGCACCACAGCTACAGGCAAGGCCATCAACACCTCAACCACAGCCATCAAGCACATCCCCCACCTCATCTGATTCTGATGTGCCTCAAGAAAGCCGTCCAAAAAGAAAGGGGAAAGCACTACAGAAGTCAGCTAGACCTAAGCGTGGTCGGAGTAGGTCTGCCACTTCAAGAGACCAAGAGCAGCCGTGGCACAACAGAGAGGAGAAGGACAACAAACCTGACCCACCCAGATTCATGCCAGCCAGGACCCCAGGCCCCACCTTTGATACAACAGCATCATGGTCTCCCCTCACACTGTTCCAGCTTTTTTTTAGTGCATCTGTGGTCAGGACAATAATTGACAATACAAATTTCAATGCTGCGAAGCGACTACAGGCTGGCATGAAGTTTGTGTGGAAGGCGCTGACGGCACAGGAATTTTATGTTTTCATGGCCATCATAATTTATACAGGCCTCGTTCAGGTGCATCTCAGATCTGACTACTGGCGGAAGGCGTGGCCATATAACTTCCACTTCCCAAGTGAAAAGATGTCACGGGACCGCTTCGAAGCCATCTTGTGGTCCCTGCATTTGAGTAACCCAGAAGAAGACGAGGAGAATGAGCGGAAGAGGAGCACGGATCAGTACGACAGGCTTTTCAAGATCAAGCCTCTCTACACTGAGATGGTGACTGCCTGCCAAGCAAACTTCCACCCGAATAAAAACATTTGCATCGACGAGAGGATGGTCGCGTCCAAGGCCCGCAGCAGCATGAAACAGTATATGAAGGACAAACCAACAAAGTGGGGTTACAAACTCTTTGTTCTGGCTGATGCAGCAACTGCGTACACATGGAATTTTTTTGTGTATGCCGGCAAGAGTGTGGACACCACAGGCCATGGTCTCAGCTACAGTTCAGTCATGGACCTTTTGCCATTTCCACTGCTTGGTGGGGGCTATAATTTGTTCGTAGATAATTTTTATACTAGCCCTGCCCTGTTTCTGGACTTGTACACGAAACACATTGGTTGTTGTGGGACCATCAGGCAAAATCGTATTGGGTTTCCACACATCACACAAAACGACCTCCACAAAAAGGCTGCCCGGGGAGATATGCGCTGGATAAGAGATGGCAAACTTCTCTTTGTGAAGTGGATGGATACCCGGGAGGTGACCATGTGCTCCACTATCCATGAGGCTTTTAGTGGACACACTGTCAAGAGGAAGGTGAAAGAGGCTGGTGTGTGGAAAACCAAGTACATCCCTATTCCAGACGCTGTGGTGGACTACAACAAGAACATGGGTGGTGTTGATGTATCTGATGCCTTGATAGGCTATTACACTGTGCACCACAAGACAATGAAGTGGTACAAGACTTTCTTTTACCATTTTATTGACATCGCTGTGGTGAACAGTTTCCTTCTGCACAAGGAGTTGTTCAAGATGAGGAACGAGCCCACACTCACGAAGCCTCTCACACAGAAAACCTTCAGAGAGAGGTTGGCTGCAGAAATGTTGAGCTTTGCTGAGGCCTCAGCAGCTCCACCTCCTCCACCACCACCACCACAGCCCACCTGCATGCCTATGTATTATGGGGGTGATGCCACACAAGCACGGCGGTACTGCAGGAGATGCCAGGAGGCTGGCATCCAAAGAGTAAAAACCCCCATTTATTGCCGGAAGTGTCAGGTCCCTCTGTGCCTTACTTCAAAGAAAAACTGTTTCCAGGAGTGGCATGACAGCCATTAGTGGTATTAGGAGAACAGATCTAGCTATTGCTAGTGTTTTTTTTTTTTGTGTGTGTCTTTTTTTTCACCAGTTTATTTATACTGAGTTTTGTTGTTTTCAGTTTGTTTTGAATAAATCTGCTCCATTTGGAGTCAAACTTTATTCCTTTCGTATGTCTTTTTTGCATGGGAAACTATAATGAGGTCTGGTTGATTTTTCAAAACAAAGCCAAAACTTTTGTTTTTAGATGGAATAAATAGCTATAGTGACATGTAAGTGAAATCAAACGAGTTTTACAGTTTGGTACCTGAGAAATTTCAAATGGCACAGATTGTGTCAAATTGTGCCCAAATGAGCTCCAAAAATTTGGAGAGTTCGCCTAGATATGCCTCTAATATATCATGTATAACTCTGCTATACTAGACTCTTATGACCTCAAACTTTGAGCAGATGATGTTGAGATATTATTTTTTTGTTTTCTACAGTTTTTAGGCTTTGAACAGCATTATACCTAGGGGATTTTCCCTATAAAATGTGGTGTTTCTTTAGGTGAGAAATACATATTTTATTTATGCTGTTTTCCATCTGATATTATTCTTCAATAATAAAAGATAGACTTTTACTTACAATGTATTTATATCCCTTAGGTTCTGATCTATCCAACGATACCAGAATCATGTATGTGGGTCTTACGGTTGAAAAGTTATACCTGTTTGTTTTAGGGGATACTATTTTTAGCCTTTTTTTTTTTTTTTCAAATCAGGGGGCAGGGCTTAACAGGTTAAAGTCTTAAAATCATTGTATTACCATGGAAATTAAAAAAAAAACTCAATTTATAAAACAAGCCACTACTTTTTGGCACTTTCTTGGTTGTGAAAGAAAAAGAGTGTAAAATAACAGGGCTGTTGTATTTGGTGGTCGGTGTGTGTTGTGATATCTAGCTGTGTATGAGTGTTTGTGTGCAACCCTTCATTGCTGCAGGACTCGACACATCAGTCAAGATTCTGCCAAACTCCTTTATTACTTGAGTTTCTAAAGCTGCCAGCTATACTGGACACAGCAAAAGTTCACTATTATTATTTAGACCTCCACATGAAAGGGGAATAAGAACAAAGCAAGAGCTGCCACAGAGAGAAAGGGGCAGTGAAAGGTCTATGAACTGTAGCTATAGTAGTTTGGAGCAACAAACTCACATATCAACCAAGCCGATCTCAAGAAAACGCAACTACGTTTATATCCTCATTCATATGAAAATGTATAAGAAACAAATCTGAGTATGAAAGTCCACCCCTAACTCAACCCTTAAACTTAAACCTCAGTGAGGCTTAAGATATAACACTGAGAGTGTGTTATATAGACTGATAGCAATGAAATAAAAATTTCATCACAAATACGGTATCAGTATATTGTATTCCATACTATATAGCTGGGCAGCTTACAACTTATCAAGTTCTCACGGGTGCTCAAATGTTCTCTGCATGCATCTTTTGCAGAAAACACAAACCCATAATGCCCTGTTAAGAGAATTGACCATTTGAGAGTACAGTAGACATCATGGAAAGGTGGAAAAAACAAACAAACAAAAAACAATGGTAACAAATGAAAGAAAAAAAAAGCTGACATTCAAAGAATAAAGAGAAAAAATGTTGTATTTTATCCTTTGGATGTCAGAATTGGAATGGTCAATTCATTTTTAAAGACGTCGTCGTCTAAGATAAACGCAGATGTTTATGGTTGCAAGCCATTCAGTGAACATACTGGGATGATGAATAAAGCATGAATTTGATGTAAACAATATATCTTCACAATATTCACCCCTATGCAGTTATGAATTACAGCATGAGATAATATTCGAACATAACATTTTACCTAGTCTAGATAGTAGTAACATTTCTAGTGTTTTGTCATAACAACAAAAAACAGTTAATACAACGCATTCTCATCCTAGGGCGTCATATAGTGACGCTTTTGACAATGCGTATACATCCAACGCACATTGCACCCTTTAGTGTCATTATAACACGCTTCGGTTATGGGTAGGTTTAGGTCTGGGGTAGGGTTAGGGTTAGACCACTAGGAGGCGCCTTTTGGCCCATATATATCTGCGTCTCATATTAACGCTAAAGGGTGCCACGTGCATTGGATTTATACGCATTGTCAAAAGCGTCAGTATATGACGCCTTGGGATGAGAACGGGCTGGTTAATAACCTACTAAGTTCTAACCCAGATATGATGTGGTTCACCAATACTGTGGTTCGTATATAGTTTTTGGACTTGTTTAATAGCCCACATCTTGTATAGCTTAATTTTGTATCCTTGCTGCTGGCTGGGCAGTACCTCGGTCAAAAATACACAAAAATGCAATGTTCTGAACATGACCGCAAAGTAGAAATATTTATGCATCAACAAATTTTGGTTACACTTTATTTCAATGGTCCACTTTAGACATCACACTATAATTAACCTTGCAACTACATGTCAACTAACTCTCATTAGACTCACTCATCTCAGTGAGGATGCTACAAGACAGTTCACTAGGTTTTGGAACATAGCCATAGTGTGATGAAAATAAAGTACTTTAAAAAATAAATCTGCTGCAGAATTTCCACAGTCGTCCATTACAATCCTGCCCTGAATGGTAGCCGGGGAAATGTAATTACGGACAACCCTTTTTGAAAACCTGCGGTGAGGCAGACATGCTTAAACTACTGATTATAACAACAATCCAGCGTTTAGAAGATTATACCTAAAAACAGCATTTAAATTTGTTGCAGTGGAGACCTTATTCCGATAGCAAAGATCAAGTTAAAGAGTACCTATCATGGATTTTTGAAAATGACTGTTCATACAGTGTGAAATATAGCTCTAAGGGAATGAAAACATCCTGCAAAGATTTATATCTGAAAGTGCACCGTATATAAAGTTATTGTCTTTCAAAAGTGAGAGTCGACTCCGAGTCTATGAATTGTTTTTGAAACGAGTCATTAGCTGTTACATCGTGACGTAGAGAAGTCATTGGCCGCTCCCAACAACTGCGTGTGCAGACTTGAAGTGACGTCTAGAACACATTCAAATACTTCAGCTAAATCGCATCATGTCGAGAAGACGCTGTGTTCTACAATGCAAAGATAGTTCAGTCACTTTCCATTGTCCAGGGACGAGCATGTGAAGAATCAGTGGTCAGAGTTCATATTTGCAACGAGTAATATTTGCAATCCAGTGTATATGGATCAGGTTCGTCCTCCTCCGAATCACAATCTGTAAGTAATATTAATAATGTTTGCTGTTATGTTTTCTGTAGCATTTGCAATATAGTTATATTGTGTTGTGTACACTCCGCGCAGCTTCTAAGCGGGGTAAAGTTAGTTTTGTTTTTGATATTCACCAGACATTCATTGAAAAATGACAATTACCTCCTAAACGACTTAGCCAAATATGACTTTGCTCTATATAATAAGCACTGCCCTCAAAAGCCCCCGCAATGTGAGTTTCGCGGGGAAAGCTTGTTGTTGACGGAGACGCGAGTAAGGGACCGTGTGGAAAGTGCACTTTTTCTGACACGTTTGTTCAAACAATACAATTTTCAACACTTGACAAGCTATAATGCTGGTTTATGGACGTTCAGTTGCCGACAGTCTCTGCCTACGGTTTACCAATAACAACTCACGGGGTCATTTGACCAATCGCCGCAGATTCGCGTCACTCAAAGGAGGTGTTTGGGAAAATGAATCGTCGAACATTTGGGAGTCGTTGAGCAAATCAGTTAAAAATAAATGCATATTATAAGACAAAAAAGTGTTTTTTTTTTATCCTTGCATGCACGTTAAACTGTTTTTGGGAACTCCTAAAACAAAAATAGGAACATTTTAAATGCTATGATATTACACCGAACAGCTATTTTTCATTTTTTATTTTTTTTTTCATTTCATATTCAGCCTGCTGAGAGGTAAAGTTGAATTAGTGACAGGACAGCAACAGGCTGCAAGTCAGTATTAATTTCTTTGAGCGGAATAATGTCTTGAAGGGCAAAGGAATCTTCCTTAAAGACGAATGGCATCGTTCCGAGAAAGTCTTGTAGTCTTTTTTCACATCTCTGACACTGTATTTGACACCATCTGTCATCTTTCATTGATGAAACATAGAAAATTCTATATATTTATTTATTTTATCCTCTAGGAATTTACAGGACTTTTTATTTTATTTTGAAGGTCGTTCTATTGGCTTGTATTCACACAGAACCAAACTGCAGACCTCATCTCTCTTACCTTCAGAAAAAAAAAGAAAAGAAAGAAAGAAAAAAGGTAATGTATCATATATTTGGAGGCTGGGATTGATGCTGAATACGTTTTGAGACCCATGAACATCTTTCATAAAGAAGCATGACTCCATTGAGCGAGTACAGGTGAGAGATGGGATGGAATAGGCGGCATTAACTGGAAAATGAAACGTCTCAAGCTAAAGGACTAATGTTTCCACAGCACAAGTTTGATAGGAAATTCAATACTTCATATAAAAGCTGCCACGTCAATATGTCCAAGCCCAGAAATAAAACATTTACACCACATCTCTTCATTTCAAAATCCAAGTGTACCCAAAGAATGACCTTCAATAGTTTCCAATTTTCCCAAAAAAGATGAATTGATGACATTTACATAAGATTCAGAAAAATTATAGCAATTCCTTGGCATATTGATAGTGACTTGAACAAAACAGCAGTGCCACAAATACTCAAAAAAAAAAAAATATAATAATAATAACTTGCTTATTCACCATGTCCCGAGTGACCCAAACCAAACATTAGTTTAATTTAATTTAATTTGTAGCGTCTGAAAATATATGACTTTTTTTGTGATTAAATAGACCTCATCTTGAACACATTCGTTTTGAGACAAGCATCACAAAGCACTGCAAATAACACATACACGCCACCACACACACTCTTTACAACTCCAGGATGCTTCCATTAACATGAAGAGAGCTTTTCCGTCCAAAACACTGAGGTACAGAGCAACAGACAAATATTTTACAAGCTTTAGCAATTCAGAGGCTCAGAGTGATTTTCTGTTCGGGGGGCAGATCTCATAATAACCTCACTTATAAGAACAGCACAGCACGATTCCTCTCAGACTTCAGTATTAAATGATTCATCCATTGTCACCGGATGTCTTTCCAAAATTCTAATTAGATATACAGCCCTTGGTAAAGATTGGGTCTCTCTAGAGAGGTAACACACCACAGCCCATCACTGAAAGTTTCTTACCATGTTAGAAGAGGCAGCCGTATCGATCTGTTGGGTGGCAATTAAGACAGACATGATTGAGATGCCTGTTTCTCTGCCCGTCTCCTGCTGCTGTCTTTCTATCTTTCACTTCAAGTCTTCAGGAAGTCCGTTGGGGTACGGAGGGAGGGGTTCTATATGCGACTCTGACTCGGGACCCCACGCCAGCTCACTACAAGACACTCTCCAACAAATCAATCGCCTAGTGGCACAACAAGAAGAAAGTCTATCTATCCCAGTTTCATACTCTATGGCTGTCTCGCTCTCCTTCTCATGCTTTCTCGCTTTCTCTCTGTCCTTTTGACTACATCACCCCCTTCTATTCCCACCCCCATCCAGTCACTGAACATGCCTCTTCATGGATTCATGCAACATGAATTCAAAACTAACCGACTCTATTTACTTTCCTACAGTAATACAAGCTCCTGTTTTTACTGAGCAAGCATCTTTTGCACATGACACAGCCCTCAAGTTAAAGAAGTAAAAAAATAAATAAATAAATAATTAAAAAAAACACATCTAGACCTAGTTCCACTGACCTGTTTTTAACTGTTCTGTGTGAACCCGCCCTAAAACACACGCTTATGACAACATGCACATTGGCTGTTTTTCATAATTTGAGCGTTTAGAAACAAAATTTATGAGACAGTTGTTGTTAGATTTCATTGGTGATTTCAAATATGAAATTTCATCTTTGAATCAGCTTTGGAAAATTTGAGGTTTCTCCATTCAAAGAGAAAGGAGCTGTTCTTGCATGACTAAAACAGCTGTCTGAGAGGCGTTTCAAAGATGGATGCTGAGTGAATTGACTTGCCTTAAAGGCACACTATGCAAGAATTGTACCGTAGCTTCAAAGTCATGTTGGTGGTAAATAAACACATAGGGCAAATCATGCTGGTAGTAAAGCTTTGGGGAATGCCGCTGGAAAAAGCACCCCCAACAAATCGCATGCTTTATCGTCGGAAAAACTAGGAAAATGAAAAGATAATCTGACCGCATGAGCACGAGTCCCACTCGGTCAGGATTTTCCATAGATGGGGCTTTTCACTCGTTGGCGCGAGCTAAAAAACTGCACCGGATGCAGACCTGGCGATCTTGTTGACGGACTATTAACTAAATATTTCTAAGTTTGTGTGCATTTTATTGTGTGATTTCATCGGAACAAATAAAGGGAGTCCGCAACTGCGTGCATAGGGTGACCAGATGTCCAGAAAAATTCGGGACAGTCCCAAAATCTAAGCTGTTGTCCCGAATCTGGCCCTACATTGATAGATGTCGTTGACATGGCTGGTGGTGTACCAGAAATACAACATGCCGTTTTTTAGTGGCAAACTAAAGACTAATAACAGACTGTTGATCTTTGAAAAAAAATAAAAATACATGTTTGGTTCAGGTTTGATATTCATTATCTTTTATTATAGGCTATGTAGTTTATTATCATAGTAGGCCTACCCATAAACACCCTCTAGATCTCTTATTTAAAGGCACAATATGCAAGATTTCTACCTTAATGTAACAGTTTCAAAGGAGTATCAGCCATTTAGTGCAGAGACGCTCTGCGTGAGCGGTTTTATGACAGTAATGTTAAATACAAGTACTCCACAGCGACTCTAGGGGTTGCTGTTTGACAAAAACGGAATTCCTGCATCGTGTGCTTTTAAACGGACTTTGGGATCGCCCAACACTTTTTGGCATATGTGGAGAGTTCACTCAAAAGTTCGTGGAGGCAATGTTTTAAAAGGTTTAATATTAATTAATCTGTATCACTGAGAAAATCCCACATTACAGATGTAAAAGGGGTGGCAAATGCCATTTCACCTTGACTCATCTCTGTTATTTTGATGGCTCAGTGGTTCAGCTACACCAAAGACTGTATATATACCAATATTTACCAAGAGGGTTCACTCATATTACTTGGAATAGCAAAAAAAAAAGAGGCTGCAGTGCCTGTTAGAAGCTCTAGTTCATATAGAGACTGTTAGTTTCTTAAGACTCTGGAGTTCTAAGGATTGAACATGTGCATTGGCAGGACAACCCAAAACATATGGTTTAACGCTATTTGGGCTCAAGAAACAACATTTTTGACATTTCAATTTTGAATTGTTGATTTAAAATATGTCATTGAAATGTTTGGCAATCAGTTTTTGAGGCTTCAGCATTTCCCCATTCCCCATTCAAGTAGAAAGGAGTTGGTCTGGAAAGAGCTGCCGGAGGCATTATGTTCAGCAAATGAACTGACTTTATTTAAAAGGGACTTTGGGTATACTGCAATTTCAGTGTTCAGAAAGCTGTAGGATTCTGCAACACCCAAACAAAAACGCATCAGGCAATCAGGAACTTTCAAGCACTGAAAAGTAGTGAATTGCTTTCCACAATCCCATCCTGATACTGCTTGAGTGTCCGGGTTGCTGGAATATTTCCATCCATTCCACTAACATGAAATCAATCTGTTCAGTCGTTGTGAGGCTGGTCATCTTTATGTGGCACGCCATACCTGCTCCGCTGAATGGCACTGGTGCCATCGAAGCCAAACACTGGTTTATTTGTGTACAGCCAAAGTGTTACAAAGACAGATCAAATGATTTCTTTCCTCAAAGCTGTTAAGCTGACAATTGTAGCGATCCAGAGTTTCAGCGCCATGGCAGAACAAAACCTGGTCAAAGGGAACGAGTTTTGGAAAACTGACAATGAGATGTGTCTGTTCCTGTCAGAATCAATTCAAAACAACAAACACAGCCCTCACTCAGAAGACATGGAGAGGGGCTGCTCAAAGACATGAGCTTCAGGATAGAGCCTGCAAGAGAGAAAAATCATGGACATCTTCAAGACAGCAATGAGATTGCATGGAGACTTCCACTGAAACCTTCTACTTGAGTTATGACCTTTTATTTGTCATAAAAAGGTCAAATTATCAAATTGTATTTTTTTTTTGTTGGGTCAAACATGACTGATTTAGCAGACAAATTAATTAAAAAACAAACTAAATCACAGAAGAAGTGTTTTTTTTCATTAATTAATTGAGCAAGACAAAAAAATGCTTCACATTATTGAATCTTAAAATAATGCTCAAATATGAACTGAAACATTCAGAGCTCTGAATATAAACTCATTATAAAATGAAATGGAGCATTTCTAATCAAATTTTTACATTTAATTTCAAATTATCTAGGATGCTAAAAATGCATAGCTTTATATTTGTATGTTTCAACAAATATATTTTTAATTTGAGTCTATTTTTATTTGACCAAAGGTGTTTGAGGAGATACACCTTTGGATGCTATATATAATGAAACATAACAGAAAACTCAATTAAGTCTCATCTAACTCCAGTAATAAAATTCTACTCTGAATGAACCTCTAAGGGAACATTGTCTTAGGCGAACATATGATTGGTTAGTCGTAAATCAATTATGATGCTGAGGGACATGAGCTGAGGTTATGGATCCATCAGAAAGACCGGTCCACACTTTCACACCACAAACTCCCAGCAGGTTCAACTGACAGAGGTGCAGAGTAAGCATTTTTCACTGCCAAACGCACACACACACACACAAGCCAGAGTCTCGCAAACAATTACCTATCCGCTCAAGTCTGACATGAAGAAGCAATGATAAATCATTGCAGCATACATTGGCATGCAGTTAAGCATACAGCCTATTACACACTATACATGCTGTATAATGCCTTTCCAATTTTAAAAATATGTCAAACAATGCAGCGTGAAACGAAAAGTATCAAATAGTACTATGCTACATGGTGTTATTACCTTGCATGGTGTCAAATTATTGTTTTAGAAATATGGAAATTTGTACTTGCATCTTGCAAGCCACATTTGTGTAAAAATGTGTTTGGTGGTCTGATGAAATAAGGAGATAGCCTGTTAACAATCCTTTTTATCCCCATCACCTATTCTAGTAATCAAAAATAAAATTGGCCTATATCATTCAAAAGCTTAAACAACCCAAATTCATCCTGTAACAAACGTTTTGAAATTGGACATTGCATTCCTATTGAAATGGTACTTTAAAACATTTTAACAGGTGACATTTTTGTCATATCAACTTCAAAATTTCTTACACAACTTGGCTATGCATGTGGTTTTGATTTTCGGAAAAAAAATAGTACAAATTATTTTGTATAGTTGTATGCAATAATGTTTATTTCAGTATGCTCAAAACGCAGGATGGCAGTAAACACATTAAAGGAGTAGTTCACTTTTAAAAAAAAAAAAAAAAAAAAAACTTTTGCTGATAATTTACTCACCCCCATATTATCCAAGATGTCCATGTCTTTCTTTCTTGAGTCGAAAAGAAATTAAGGTTTTTGATGAAAACACATTCTAGGATTTTTCTCCATATAATGCACTTTACTTACTTTAACAAATCTTTTTTTGAGTAATTTGGTTCATTCAACGAACAAAATGAACGAATTGACTCGGAAAAATATTTGTTCATTTTGATGAACGAGTTCGAACAGGAGAGTCACGAACGTGCATCACAGAACAGAGCAAGGCGAGCATTTGAGCTTATAAAACTTAAACTTTGTTATTTTTTTATTTTTTTTAATGACTGATCGTTTCTCTTGATAAGACCCTTATTCATCGTCTGGAATTGTTTAAAGCCCTTTGAACAGTTTGCGGTTTGCACTGAAACTGTCTTTTGGACCATGAACCGTTTGGTTACCAGTAAAGTGCATCGTATGGAGAAAAATCCTGGAATGTTTTTATCAAAAACCTTAATTTCTTTTCGACTGAAGAAAGAAAGACATGGACATCTTGGATGACACAGGGGTGAGTAAAGTGGACTACTCCTTTAAGTATGAGGCACGAGGGGAAACTAATCCAATGGATTTGAGATTGAGATCCATTGACATTGAAGGAGGGACCTGAGCCTGAGCCAAGTCTACACACAAGGCTATTACAATAGCATGGTTTCATTTGACAACCACCTACAAACCAACTCAAACATCCTAGCAACCACCTAGAAAATATTTAGCAACCCCACAGTACACCTTAGAAACTGTATCTTAACTCTGTGCAGAATCCACAATGCATTTTACTATTTCAACACTGGTATGTAATCTGCCATTCTGAATATTCCCCATGACTCCTCTCTAAATAATAAAAGTCAGTTTCTATCACACGTTGTTTGCTTTTCATAATGTAATAAAAAACAACTGA
Organism: Pimephales promelas; assembly: GCF_988280905.1. Lineage (NCBI taxonomy): Eukaryota > Metazoa > Chordata > Actinopteri > Cypriniformes > Leuciscidae > Pimephales > Pimephales promelas. The sequence goes on along the minus strand of NC_142790.1, from coordinate 12,777,396 downwards.
ATCAAAGCAATGGATGTAGCAATGAGGGGTTCTTGCAGGCTGAGAATGCCGACTCCAAAATGAGACAATTCAAGAGTCCCCCATGATGAGTTTATTTCATTATTGAACAATGCCTCCCCAATTCCCCACTTCATGAAGGAGGGATGAATTAAAAAATGAACAGGCTCCCAAAAGCCTGCAATACTGCTGTCACCTAGCTGAGATTTGCCTCAAGCTAAATAAAATGAGTGTGTATCCATCACTCCACATCAGTTCAGAGTACTCGACATAGACCAGAGACATCTCAGTGATGAAAACAGAGAGGGCTGAAATTCATGCAAATTGTGTTTGTTTATTCCATCGATTTGCTGTTTTGGGTTTGTTTGTTTTTTTTGTAAAATGTTGTCATGAAGGGAAACAGACGTACATTTTAAATGGATGACTGTCACGTTTGCACGGATGTACTATATGTGTTGTCTTGAAATATATCATGCCCACAAATATTATTTAGATTATGCATAAATCATTTAAATGATCTTTAATTGTTTAAATAAATTGTTAGTCTGTGACATTGTTCACAGAACAATGAACAGTAGAATACTATTTTCTTATTTGCATGTCTGAAGAGAAATGTATCCAACTTTATAATTAGAAATGTCCAAAAAAATCATTTAAATTACAATTTTAATGGCACACTGACTGGCCATTTTTCAACATAAAACGAGTCATTAACTCGTAACTCAGTGATTGAAAGGAGCAATAATTCTTGCTGACCCATTCGAGTAAATCAGATGAACATTCAACATATTCAGTTTCATAACTTAATTCCTACATCTGCCACTACCTGTCCTGGGATTCTGTAGGTCAGTGGATAAACACAGTCCAGTGGGAACATTTTGAACATTAAGTTTAAAAAGGTTAACAATGCCTTATAATACAATTTGACTTTTTTTTAAAGAATATTGGAGCATTGATTATACATTATTTATGTATAATTAACTTCCCCTTCTCCTTGCAGTGGCATCTCTTCTTTTCTCTTATGACATGTATTTTGGAGTGAGGGCAGGACAACCTGTCACTCACATGAGGTCTAACCATCCAATCAATTTCCTATAGAGCATCACAGTCCCGCCCACAGCCCGAGAGAGCGCTGGTACCGGAAGTAAATTTCCCATTCATTTCTCCCATTGACATTTTGTAAAATCAATATCTAAAGAGTATTAGATCATGTCTGAGGATGACCTGCTACGGCTGAACTCATAAGCATACAACATATCATTTCGAGTGAAAAAACGAAGAGAAAATCCCAAAAAAGTCAAAGGTACAAGCCTGTGTACATATTTTCATTTCCGAGCAAAGGAACTAGTCCTCCCATAAACCACCGCGACTCACTGAAGTCGTCTGAAAGCCGCCGTGAAAGAGCCTTTTGAGTGACTTCCAAAGCTGACGACGGCCGTGTGAACTTTTTCCTCCAGTGAATTTATATTGTGAATGTGCAGGAAAACTCCTTTTCCTCGATTTACTGAAGCCTATGCACATGCTAAAACATTGAGCATCTGGCTCGCTCATTGGCTGTGTTGCGGCTACTGTATATCCAATGGCGCGGGGTCGTCTCTGAGGTGCGACCAATGAACTTAGCTCTACGTCATTACGGGATCTTCAGTCTTCACGTACCTTCGCGGGGTTTCAGACACGTGACACAACTTCCACCAATCAGATGCATCACTGTGGGATTGTTCAGTATTGTGGGTAATGAAGTACTTATCCAGTACATCACGAATAAAAGGGATTTGTCTTAAAACAAGGTTAGTGCCCCATGATCTTTTGGCGTTTATATGAGCATATACAATCACTTAGTACAGCCGTAGATGGTTTTAAGTCTACCATGTATGGTTACATTTTTATGGCTTATATCCCAAATGTCAATGGCGAAATTGTATTGATTTTTTACTTCCGGCACCGGCTGTGGGCGTGACTGTGATGCTCTATTGACAGAATCCAATTCCGTCCTACATTTTTTTCTTTGTTTGAGAAGCAGTTTTACTTGGATGTATGTCACACAGAGAAGAAAAGACTATCTCAACTTCCGTTTAATGCCCACTTTTAAATGGGTGGTTGACTATGATTTCATTAACTTCAGTTAGTGTGTAATGTTGCTGTTTGAGCATAACCAACATCTGCAAAGTTAAAGTTCAAAGCAAAATAAGATATTTGCTTTTCAAAGAAATAGTTTTTTTAAGGACTACAACACATAGTAGGGACTACACAACATTCCTCCCTGGTTAGTGACATCACCAACCCTAAAATTTACATAAACCCCACCCTCGTGTCGAGTCTGCTCAAGCTGTCACATCCATCTTTTCACATTTTCACATGCCTTACAGTAACACCGATGCATTAGCATGTCACTCTGTAGGCACCTCACAATAGTTCCCACACAAGCGATTTTATAGATTATCAGAATATGCTAATCAAAGGTTGTCACTTCTTGAGTCTCTCCATCATTGTCCGACTACAATTTAAACATAAAAGGAAGAACGGTTTCTGACATTTTAGTGCTTGTCTACGTGAGGTAATCAAATCTACTAACACATAAGCTCTTGAAGCCCTCTGTCCCAGGAGCAGCAGCTCATTTGCATTTAAAGGGACACACACAAAGAGACGCGTTTTTAAAGACCCTCACAAAGGGACAACTTTAACATGCTGTAAAAAAAAAATAGCTGTGGGGTATTTTGAGCTAAAACTTCACATAAACATTTTGTAAAAAGGGGCATTATACCATCCCTTTAATAAATATTATCTTTTCCATTTTGCCTGATATAACTTTTGATATTTAATAAACCAATACTGTTGTTATACATTAATAGACTGCAACATTTATTTTCAGTTTTGGTAGTGATTACACTGAAATGAAAAAATGAGCTGGTGCAGCTGTGAAAAAGCAATACATCAGAGTGTGAGTCTGTCTGCTCTGCTGTTGCCTTCACCCACTGATAACAATTGCCATAAGTGCTCAACATAGCGTATTCAAAATTAACAAATTGCATGACTGGATCGCTACTCATTATAATACAAAAAAAAAAAAACCAGCATGAAAACTCCCACTCACAATTAGAGGACCTTCTTCAGAACGTTTCCCTTTTCAAGCGCTGTTTATACAGTAAGGGCAAAATATGCTGAAATGTGCATATCTGTTAAAAGCTTTTGTCAACTTTCAGAAGTATGGATGTCAGCAATTTCTAAAAAAAAAATAATGGTTAATTCATTGCTCTGCAATTACATATCACAAGATAGTTGTTTTTATAGATTTTTTATTTCATTTATTTTTATTAAAGATAAAAACAGAATGGAAATTACAAATACAGCATAACAAAGATGCAAGATGGAATACTTTTAAGTACCACACTGCGGACACTTTTGTGGTCTGTGCCGAGTGCCGACTTGTGCATATGATCTGATTTTTACTGCTATGTCTCTGGATGAAGGTTCGCGTGACACTCCTGTGAAAATAGGCTTTAATCACACCAAAGGAAACCATATTGATTGATGATGTTTTTTCCATATAAAGTTGCGAATTTAACTTTGAATGTCACATTAAACATATGAGGAATAAGCACCATTTCCATCCAATGTGTTCAAGAGAAATTGGCACAAAATATCTGTAGTAAAAATGGAAGTTGCTGCAAACGGGAAGCCAATGTGGCTCTTTTTTCCCAACATCATAAATGACATGCGTCTTACAGCATGCAGACGAAATGCAATAAATGCTGTCATGTTATCTTGGATTCAGATACTAGGTGTTTGGGAATGCAGTCATATGAGGGAATTAAAACAAACCATTTTGATGACAGACTTTTGGTCAGAAATCAATTTCAGAATGGTCAAACCAACATTTGAGATGCTGTGCAATGAAATTAGTCTGCTGGTTAATCCAGTTATCCAATCACATTCACTGTTGAGGCAAATTGCATTGAGGGATTTATTTGGTAAATGTGTTTTCATTTTATATTTTTTGGTGCACATTTTTAGAATTTATGCACATCTTGTTGCTTCCATCAGTTTTTTTTTTGTTTTTGTTTTTTTTTGTTTTTTTGCGCAATATCCCTTGAAGTGCACAGGTGGATGGAAATGGATCCTCTTCTTTTACGCGACTTAATGCATGTTGATTTTGCATTGTGTTGTGCTTAGGAATGCTAATGATTAAAATAAAAACGATTATTTGTCGATAATTTAATCGCTAAAAATTTTTCATCATGTTACGTCCAAGGACGTTTATTTTTGCGAAGTACATGGTACTGTGATCTGTGTGTTTTTCTTTGTTGTTTTGGTGTCTCCTGCTCTCCTTTGGCTCCCCCCACTTTTTCACTCGGGCAGGTAGCTGATTACGTCTCCAGCTGAACCTGTTAATCAACCAGGAGGGACGCAGCATAAAAGCCAGCAGTACTATCACTGGCCCGGTTGTTGAGAGCTGTTGTGTTCCTGTGCAACACTGCCTCTTGTTGTTTTTGCCTAAAGAATTGTTGTTTTATTGCAGCTTATTGTTAATTTACTGGAGCCACTTTCTGTTGTTTATTTGTGAGACGCCCCAGTCTATATCGTTTTGCTTTATCATTTAAGCTGTTATTTATCTGATTATTTGCTTTGTTTATTGTCTGGGAACTGTAGGGAGGTGGGCGCCAATTTTGTTTTGCTATCCCCTGTTTTCTACTGGTTTGTGGTCAGGAAGGGAGACCGTGTACGTTTCTGTTATTTATTTGTATTTTCTTTAAGATGTTTAGTATGAAATTGACTCCCCCAGGCAGATTAAACTTTTATTTGTTATTTTGGCATTGCCCCCTCCTGAAGTCTTTGTTTCCTTCACAATTTGCTGTAAGGAAATTGTTGTTAACTTGAATAAAATTGTTGAAGAGAACTTTCCTGTTGTGGTGCCGTGGCAGGGCTCTGACTATTGCTCTTTAAAATCAAACTTTGCTACTTTCTGACCCCTAGACATACTTAGGGGTAACCTATTTGGGGGCTCGTCCGGGATCTTCGAATTCCATTATTTAAAGTTAAGGGTTGTTCTCTACAAAGTTATTTGTTGTTGAACTTATGCTTTGGGGTAAGGGCAGACTGCATAAATTGAAATGGAATTTGATCTATTGGCCTTCATACTTGCTCCAACTACTGAAGTTTTAAATTAGTGCAGGAAAAAAAGATTTTTGTTAATTGCGGATCTCTCTAATGTTACTGTGCCCAGAGATGCTGCCAAGCAAGTGATTAAGAAGGAACTGTATAATGGGTTGGTGATAGGGCTGGGCGATATGGCTGAAAACTGTATCACGATATCAGTGTTTCAATCCGGTCGATATCGATAATTATTGATTTTTTTTTATGACCCATTTAAAATAAGGACCAGGAGAAAAATAATATATTACATTTAAACAGTAACCTACCTCTGATTATAATCCGAATTAACCAGAAATGTCAACACAACCATGGACAACTCAAATAATTAAAATTTAAACATAAGTCTAAATTCACAATCAGACCTGCAAACTCCTCAGAGTAATAAAGGTGGCAGTGGCGCAGTGCAGCAGGACGTGGGTGGTGGGGGTTGTGGTCATACAGTAGGTGGACAACCAGAATGTCGTTTACCGCCGCGGCAAGTGCCGCGGTAAATCTACCGCGGCAAAAATAAACCAGCAGTATTTCAAAGTCGGTGGCGAAATGACCACCAGGTGGCGCAAAGGGACATTTAGCGAAAGCAAAACGTAGGTAGCCTACATTTTAAATGGAATATAGCTTTAACTAGAATATAAACTTTTAGGCTATAGGAGAACATTTTATTAATCAAAAGTTAAAATAGGCATATCTATATCTATCATAGTCAGCGAAAATATTTAAAGTGCTGTACGTGTTCCCTTGATTTTTATGTGATTGTAATATGCAAATGAAACATTTCTGAGCGTGAAATCAGCATAATTATCAAAAATCTTTGTGTGCCAACCCGAAAGTTTGTTTCTTACACATGCACTGTATCATAAGAAGTCAGGGCAGAGCACCCGGCTAACGATAAGCCTAGCTAACGTTACAGGGATATTCCACCATTTTGGGAATTAAGCTAATTTTCAACCTCCCCTAAATCCAGAAGCATGAGACAATGATATGGCGCAACCAAACTGACACCGTTACATTGCCTGTTAGCATGTCACTCCCTACTAGGTTACCAGAGAGTGAGTGCCTTTGCAACCAATCCTCCTTCGCAACCTGTGGTTTCTTCCGACGAAGAAAAAAAAATATCGAACACATTTTTTATTGAAACGATCACGTGTCTATCGCGATCCATATCGTTATCGTTTTATCGCCCAGCCCTAGTTGGTGAGTACGGGCATTTTACCTGCTGAATCCCCAATAGATGTGTTAGAGGAAAAGGTAGTAGAGGGAGAAACTTTAACTTCAGTTTTACCCCTTTCCGCTGAATCTGATGATGGCAGTTAAGTTAAAAGAGCTTGACTTGGAGCTAAAAAGACACGAGCACGATATTAAAGTAGTACAACTCCAGAAGCACAGCGTGACATTTAAGCTAAAAAATCTTCAATTAGTTCCCCCTTCCACGCTTGAGAGCTCCCTCTTCACCACGTTTGAAAGTTCACCTTCACGATCCAACACAGTCAGCGATGATGATCAAGTAGGCGATACCCAGCCGAACGTTTTGAGGTGTGTAAAGCTAGTACTACCTTTAAGAGAAGCTGAGGTAGATTGTTCCTTCACCACTTTTGAAGGTATTGCAGCAAAGTTAGGATGGCCAAAAGACACGAGCGTGAAGGTGCGCGCGAAAAAAATGAGTATAAATATAAACACCTCGTCCGTTTGGGGAGGTGCGCTCGCAGTCTGCAGAGACTCGAGCTCACGCGCTGAAGTGCAAGGCGAAAGTGTAAACAAGGCTTGACGGTCACCATGCAGGTTGCGGTCGCGTCTGACCCCAGATCATGTCATCAACATGCTTATCTTTCTCAACAAAAGTCAGTAGACTGGAGCAGAAGTTGTATGCGAGTTATTTTTTATGAAGCTTTAAGTAGCCTAGCCTAATTGATTGTCAGGTAGGCTAAGCTCTCTCACCCTTTCTCGACTCCGTGCCTTGATTGAGTTACATTTTGACAAAACCTGTCAGATCTAAATGTTATTATGTTTTTGGTTAAGTTATTTTTATTATTACTTATTATTTTGGAACAAACGAGGGTCTTACGAGGGCCAACTTGCGTTCAGTTGCGTTAAAACACTGCCGCGCATATCTTCGAATTTAGCCTAACCAAATGCCCAGTTTAACAAGTTGATCATCTTGTAATAAAGATCTAATCGAGGAAAAACACTTTATTGTTGTATTTTCATTGCATTTTTAATTTATAAAAAGTGAAATATAATAAATTTGAATATAAAAATATTATTGATTAATCGATAGTCGATCGTTAATTCTTCCGACGATCGACTAAGAAAATTTAATCGAATGCCCATCCCTAGTTCAGAGCGTATGAATTGGTTCCTGAAGCCTACTGTCAGCGCTTTCGAAAACCAGTCTGTATCTGGTGTGACCACCATGTGCCTCATGCAGTGCAACACATCTCCTTCGCATAGAGTTAACCCTCTTGAGACCGACGGCATCGTCGACGACGCCACACGTCACCTCCGATAAATGTTTGCATAACTCGATGACAGATTTATCGATTTTCTTACCGTTTTTTCCAGCAGAAAGCTAACAAGCTAGCCATCACGGGGGTGTCTTTGGTGTCTTTCTAGCCTTTACAGAAGGTTTTCTATTCAGCCTGGAACTTGTGCATCCTTTTCAGAGGTTTTCAGCAATCGCGTATATCGCATATATCAAACTTTGATACTCTTGAAGTCCATAATTTATAAATATTCCCTCATTTTTGCCGCTAGCTCGATGCTAGCTGCCATTTTGGATATCGCATGATGTTTTCACGCGATGATTTTTGACCAATTACAGGCTGATCCGTCGTAAACATTGGTGTGTGTCATTACGCATGAACCTGCACTGATATAAGCACTGATATAGTGGAGAGAGATAGAGACGCGCGAGAACACAGAGAAAAATTTATGTAAATAAAGCGCTGGCCTTTTTTGATGCCATGCAGGATTATGGATTTTCAGGAGAACAGAGCTTTTTGACAGATGAGGAACTACAGTATATTACCAGGATAGACTCAGCTGAAGTGCCATTTACATAATACATAAAAAGTATTATAGTAGAATAAAAGTGGTATAAAAGTATAAAAAGAACACAATAAATAAAAGAATAAATAAAATAGAAATGCAAAGCCTGTGATGTGGCCCTCTGTGTGATTGCTGATAGGAACTCTTTTGAGGCTTGGCACCAGTGAATTTCATGAGGCCCAAAACGCCTGGAATTCTTTTGGAAAAATGTCAATAGTTTTTGTTCTGTACAAGCTATAATGTTTCTTCCTGTGCTCCAGAACTCTAAAGACATGAACAAACTGTTTTCCAGAGGAAATTTGCTTTTATTTATTTGTGTGATTTCAAAAAATATTTGAGTTATTCAATTTCCGATTTATTTTTTCATTTGTCTTTATGGTCCCATAACTTATTTTACATTCAGGTGACATCAATGCAACACAAATATGCTGAAAGTTCAATTTGTCCTGAAAAAAAAGAGGTGTGTCAATTGTCTGTGCACCAAAGAGTTGATGTTTTACAAGCTTTTTTAGTAAATAACACCAGACAGAAAATTAATTGTAAAAAACCCTTAGGTCTCAGGTTGTTGATTATGGCCTGTGGAATGTTGGTCCAACATTGCATATGCCATTCTATTGCACATGAAAAAAAAAAACTAGCAAAAGCAACAGTTTGAGCAGAAAAAAACAAAAGCTAAAAAAAAAATCAGTGGCCACAAACATTTTATTTGATAATATGCCTTTAATAACTGAAAAACATCAAGCACTGTTTACTTCATTGGTGTCTTTGTTTCTTTGTTCTTTATTTTTGAGTATGGAATGATGATTACTTGAATAATTATTTTAGAACATGAAACAGTGTTTACTTTATTGAGAAATACGTGAAAGATACATGCTATTGTCTGAATATTTAATATATTATTTTTATTTATTTTTTTAAGCACAATTATTTTTAAATATTCACTTTTTTAAAGGGTACATATCATGCTTTTAAATCATTCATTTTTACATATAAATCATACCGTTGTGGTCTATATAAAACATAACTGCAATGCTTGGGTCTGAATTCCTCATTATTATAGCTCCACAAGCCCCTTTTCTGATGTGCGTCTTTGAGCGACCCGTTTTAATGCGTCCCCTTTAAATAAACAGGAGATGCGTCATACCCCGCCGGCTCACCAGGTCGATGAGTTCACGGTCAGTTCAACTCCCCACGTTCGGCCATTATTGTAGTTTGATTAGAGATATACGATTATATACGATACCTTCAAAGAACATTTTTATTCACACGTTAATAAAATGTCAACAACAGAAGACTTGTCCATCAAGCCTTACATATTCGAGCCATAGCGAGTGAGTTGATAAAGACGACGACGAACCTGCAGAACAACTTCTTCATATGGATATATTGGTATGTGAGTTAACTGTTTTGTGTTATTAGTGAAAGTCGACTATTTCTCTTGTTAAAACAAGCACACTGACAAGATAAACGACTACGGTCTAATCTTACCACAAACAATCTGTATTGATAATATGATACGTTTAGAAAAGCATCAGAAAACAACGCAGCTAAATGACCATTGATGAAACTCAAGAACAATAATACTGCAGACGTGTAACGTTACTTCAAAACAAAAACAAAGAAAGACAAAGGTACTGCTAAACCATGACCACCATGTGTTTTAAGAAAGTAAAGTACTTTATTTTTATTAACTATATTCACAGCTTATCGAAATGCTCTGTTCGTCGTCTCTAAAGATAGAAGGAATTTACCTCTCATTCAGACGAAGTCAATCGGCAAACCCTTCTGTATACTGGCGGAGGTTGTTGAAGTGCTTCAGGTCACTAACGTACATCCAACAACCGAACATTTTGACTTGCCCTCTCGTAACTTCTGCATCATTGAGCTCGGGACTACAAAATCGGAGCGAGAAATAATAATGGCGGATTGCTCGAAGTGTTGGACCTGTAGTCAATGTCCTTATTTGGCAGTTCCGCTGCAAATACGGTGACGTGATCGAAAAATCTAAACAGGTTGAAAAATATGACAAAAACAGAATATAAAGATATAAACGAATCACCTGAAGAGAATAATTTCATCTTTTCTGTACTTATAAACACTCCAAATATACAACAAAATGCATTTAAGGGCTAAAAAAGTGGATTTTGCATGATATGTCCCCTTTAAATAAGGGAGTGTGCTTGAATATATTTTAATTTGTCTGTTTTATTGTATTAATTTTAAGAATGGGAATCTGAAATTTAATTGGTACTGGTATTGATTATTGCAATGTTGGACAACCTATTTAGAAGTGCACTTGCATATAGCCACCATTTAAACAAAAATATCAGACATTGATTGTGACCCATTATGCAAAAAAATAAATAAATAAATAATGCTCAAGTTTTTTCTAATTTCATTCTGCAGCAGCAAACGAGTCTGTATACAGATTTGTGGTGTTTAATAACTTAACATTCGGCGACCGACTGAACTATTTAGATAAGTGATGTGCGTGTTTTGAACACCCACAAGCTTTCTGTGCCAAATTGTCCTATTCCTCATAATAAAAGAACGCCTTATGGTGCTTGACTCTGATATTTATTGTGTGTGTTATTAATAGGACTGCAAGCGTATCAGGAGAAACAAGAATAAAAATTGATATGGAAAAAAAAAGGGTTACAGCGCATGATTGACACGTCTTAAGTATCTATTTACTGAACGTCCATGGGTGTGTGTGTAAAACAACACACTCATACTAGAGCATAATAATGTTTATCTCTCTTTGGCTTGATATCAAATAGGGCCCCTATTTGCATATAAATGAACGATTGTCCTCTGCCGTTCATTTATCAAAGTATTTCATGAAAAAAAACACACTTTCATAGGCCTGTCAAAAGAGGTGAAAGGTTTATAAATAATAAATAATGAATGGACTAAATGTTTCAATACAGGCCTCAGTTTATGTGGAAAGAGCTAAATGGCTCATGTTGCGGAGTTTATAGGGTAATAAATAATGATGTATGTATTTCACTGATTACTGCGCCCATCTTAAACTGATATAGATGTATTTAAAGTGTCATATTATCCATTTTGTAGCATTTTATTTTTCTACATCTTACATATACTGTTCTACCAGGTTCTTTCACTAGAAATAGTCATAATTTATTGTTCATGTCCTTTCCAGGAAGTTAACTACGCCACTAGGGGGCCCAGCTGTTCTGATTAGTCGATTTTTTGACGTGTTAATTTCATCAGGAGGAAAGCACTAATTGCTAATGGGGGTGTTTTCAAAGCACCCCTGTTTCACAGGTAACAGCTAGGGCTGGGTAATAAATATCGATTTCTCGATATTAATCGATTCTCATTTTTACGAACCGATATCGATTCTTAAGTCTCAAGAATCGATTAGTCATCCTGTTTCATTTGAATGAATGGGACATTGTATCGTGGCTGCGCGCATCCAAAAAAATCGCAATAATCTTTGTCCTTTGTTACTATTGATATGAAACAAAGTCTCAATTTTCAAATTACGTCCATTTTATTTAGAAATTCAAAAACATGAATAGAGTTTTGGCGCTGTGGCGTGAGATCGCTCTGGCGCAGCTCAAGAGAAGCAGCAGCGCTGATCTCTCTTCCGGGTTAATAATACCAGTCACAGCGCGAAATAAACATGAATGAGCATCTGAAAGTGTGTTAAAAGATAGAGTACATTATACAAATCCGTATCATGTCGCATTGATTCGCTCAATCAGCGTTTCAACCGTGGAAAGGCGTCAGTTAAACAGCTTGTAATCAATTTCATCGTCATATTTACCTCAGAAAACCCACATAAACTCGTTAGTCAGCTAGAGAAAATAACTGTAGAGAGGAGCATTTTGTTAAATATATACACCATATTACATATGTATTATAATCTTAATGTTCTTAAATATGTAATGCATATTTGAATAAATCTGGCAAGTTTTTATGACAGCCACCATTTAATCTTCTTATTATAAAAATAAATAAAAGTGTAATTTAAGTGATTCATTCATTATTACCTTCATATTAGGCTAATGAACCCTAGTAGGCTACAACTAGACTCCCACAGTTTACAGCATTAGTTAAGAGATTTGATTCCCTTGAGAAAAATTGGCATTTATTGTAACTGATATCCAAAACAATCGATATTGAATCGAATCGAATCGTAATCGAAATCGAATTGCAAGCTTGTGAATCGAAATCGAATCGAATTGTGAAATTTGTCTCAATACCCAGCCCTAGTAACAGCCTGTCTTCAGAACACCCCCCTAGTTTTCACTTTTTTGGATTAGCCCAACCCACTGGAGACAGATTGAAGAAAGTACTAGAAGGCCTTGGTCTGGTGGCTTGCTGAATATTAATTTAATTAGCGTTTAATTTACTGTTAGTCCTCCTTTACCATGTGAAAGACATCAACATGATTTTAAGCCAGATTTGCAAATCTTTGAGCTCGCCGTCAAGTCAGTTATCGCGTGCAAACCGCAGGGGATTAGCGGGCAATGAACGCTCGCAAATCTGTTATATGAAAGAGCCAACAACGCATCAAAGACCCTCGCAGACGCCTCACAGACCCAGAAAAATATCTAGCATGCTAGATATCCAGAGCTGTCGCACGACTCAACCTCAATGATGTCACGAGCTACAGCCAATCGACGGTATTGCACAATTGCGGTGTGTGTGTTTTGAGCCAGTAAAAAAAAAGTTAATGATCTCCATACAGGTGATGATTATCCACTTATCATTATTTAATCTACCCACAAACTAAATTTACACTTTATTCAACAGATTTCAATGTAATACCTTTTAAACATTTAAAACATCTATCCGTGTTTCAGCCGCAAAGGTTCAGTCTGTCTCTGTGGGAGGACATGCTCGCACCCCACCTAGGACGGCACTGACAGTCGCAACCATGTGAGTTTGACAATTAACCATCCACTAACTTGTGATACTGTACACCTAATCTTTTAGTGCATGAACAGTCTGGTTTGTTATTATTAACTTTCACTGTAAAGAAAAAAGCTGTTTGGTAATGTTGCATTCCGCGAAACATCTCCTTTTCACTCTTGGAAAGAAAAGGTTCAATTCGTTGAGATGGAAAGGGTTTCCGATTAATCACATCCAAAATAAAAGTTTGTGTTTATATAATATATTTGTGTGTACTGCGTATAAATATTTTGTATATATAAATACACACACATGGATGTATTTAAACATCTTTATTTTATCTGCCAAAAAGCTTCTAAATAAGGAGAAATGTCTCAAATGATAGCATAAAACTTTTTTCTAGTTATAAAGTATGTATACAAGCTGTTTAATTAATAACATTTTAATTAAAATGCAATCCATAAAGTTACCATGGAACCCCTAAAAGTTTCTATAATTGAAGCACCCTGCAGAACGCTTAGTTCACCCAAAAATATGGGTATATGGGTAACCAAACAGTCGATGGACCCCACTGACTTCCATGGAGCCCATCAATTTGTTGGTTTCTTACATTCTTCAAAATATCTTCTTTATGTTCAGCAAAATAAAGAAATTCATAAAGGTTTGGAACAACTTGAGGCTGAGTAAATGACATCATTTTCATGATGATGGGTGAACTATGATTTAATAATGTCTTGCATGTTCTCTTGCCCTTCAAAGCATTGACTTACATAATGTATGTGATGTGTTTATTAAACCTGATGTAACGCCTCCCTAAAGACTCTGCCGCCACTAGCAGAGGGGTTGTGAATCAGCATCTGTAAGCAGTACCTGACCGGTATCACTAGCCTTAGGGAAACAAAGCACAAACGTACAAATGAGAAAATGAGAGGCCACTGAATAACTGAATAATAGGCCAGTATAAGTAACCACCCTGACAAATCTAGCAGCCACCAAGCATGCTAAATTACAAGCACCATAGCAAATTAATTACAACACCCTGACATCACCCTACAGAATGGAAATGTAGCAGTGGGTTTTGTAGGGAAGCATCAATCACATTTTACCAAAAAAAAAAAAAATGAAGGATGGATGTTTTAAATATATTCAGCCCATCACAGTTGCATATTTCTTTGGTAATTCATAGTTATTATGCTTATTAATTTAATAGTTAATAGATTTAGTAAAACCCAGCAGATATAAAATATTATCTTTCAAGTATTGTAGACCACGACAAATTTCTACAACTCACTTTATTTCTCAGGTATTGGTTGAACTGGTTTTACTAATTAAGACTGAGATTTCAAAATGGACATTAAATGTAATACAATTGTTTATTAGGCAAAAGTTAAAACAACAACAAAAATGCTTCAAATGTATTGATTTTTTCTGCAACTTTTGATTTATGGTTTACATGAATTTTGTGGTTTGTTTCACAAACTTTATGTACATAAAACTTGCTTCATTCTCAGACAGATGAAAGCGATGAAAGCAAGATGTTTGTGAGATGCTGGTTCATTAACTGCTCAGTGAAGCCATTAACTATAAACAGATGATTTGTTTTGATGAGCTCAAATCATGTAGCTTTCTTTTAAAAACCTTAACTGGCTATTTTTACAGTGGAAGTGTTTGGTTCCTAAATGGCTACACAACTAACTACACATTTTGGTCGACACAAACCATGTTTATCCTTACTACAAATCTTTATTTAATGTTGAATTGATTTTTAAAGGGCGAAGGCATGTCACTCAACCTATGATGGTATCTTCCTAATTTAACTAATTTCTACCAACTGACACATGAATTTCCATCAAAATACTAGAGTTTGATTTGACGCACAAAGGGCTCTATTATAACGATCTAAGTACATGGTCTGCAAGCAGACTATCTACGGGACAAGCCGGATTCCACCATATCTTTGTGTAAAAAATAATAATCTTTTACATTGTAATCCTTTATTTTTTATATATATTTGGCTAGTTCATGTGCTTCTTTGTGCGCTTCTTTGTTCTGTGTGTGTGTGATAAGCAGAGTGTATTGTGGATCGCCTATAGGCGCATATTACCAATGCGCCCTTTGAATAATAATAAAAAAATAATAATATTGCACCATTGACTTTAAACCAGTCTCTTTCAGTTGCCTCAAAATATCAACCAGTTGATATTCAATCAATTTTAAGAACACACCTTGTTTTCAGACAAGCACACCTATGAGCGAACAAATGGGCTATTTAAACAACTTGGCACAGGACGAGAAAATGATAACTGCGTCAGGCTGAAACTAGCAAAAAACATTAGCGTCGCACGTATGATAGGGCCCACAGCATTTGGCGTCAACAACGAAAAATATGGGAAGCGTTTTCACCTTTATTTTGATATCCTAACTATGCACGATTATTTCAGCATCAGAACAGATCTGTGAGGCATTTTTGAGTCAGGACCCACCAGGTCGAAACCACTGATGTAAAGGCTCAGTGACCACGTGAACCAAAACTGTAAAACAGCAAAACGCTAAGCTCATCTCCCCTGTAACAAATAGAGATGGACTTGAGAGGAACAGCGAGGAGCGCCACTCATGCGGAGCTGCTTTCCCTACGGACTGAGACGCCAAATGTTTTTCTGCACTGATTGGATCCTCCAGGCCAGTCTCACTCCCCTGAGCTCACAGAACGACAGAGCGAAATGACTGTCTCTCATGGCACACATGGCTGGGGCTGAGATGGGGTATTTGAAGAGACATCCTCCTGGATAAAAGCCCACTTCAGTTACAGCCTCATCCATCCGGACGTGGGCAGTGTTCATAAACAGCTGCCATTTCTCTCACCAGACAAGCACTCACAGGGGCCAAAGTGGCCCCGACCCCCACAGACACAAACAGCTCAGCTGTGTTTACTTGACTCTGTGCAGGTGCCCATGTAAAGCATAACCTGTTGTTATTGTATTTCAACTCCCCCGTCCACTGGCAGTGATCCGCTGTAGAAAAGGTGTTTCATTTTCACATGTGTAACCCTGCTGATCCGACCGATATCTGTTTTTCTGAGTGTGATAATGTAAAAGATCTACAGTTAAGATAATCTTACAGCTTATTTCACACCGCTTGATTGGAGATAAGATTTCCAACCTCTCTCTTCTTTTATAGTGTATTTTGTAGGTACATAACAAAGAGCTTCCTTTTGACCATTGTTAAAAGAAGACTAGAAAAGGACATATCTAGAAACCATAACAGACTAGGTCTTGATTTTTTATTTTTTTTTTTGACTTGGGCCACTAAACAACTACCTACCACCAAACAAGGACACCCTAGCAACTGCACAGAAATCAGTTGACAATGAATCAGAAAAACAACCTGGCAGCCAGTAAATGAATAAGTAAGTACATATTTATTTAATGTAGAATTTCCTATGGCAAAATAAACAACTACGTCTAGTTATTTTGCTGCTCTACTTTATTATTCAGACATCTTCCACAGTATAGTCACTAGGGGTGCACGATTCAGAAAATGTCACGATTCGATTCGATACCGATTTTTTGTCTCGAGATTCGATTCAAAATCGATTTTCGATTCAAAAACGATTCTCGATTCAAAAAACGATTCGCAGGTCTACATAAATGTAGTTTACTTTTTCCTATGTGATTGATTGCAGTAGACATAATTTAAAAGAAAAGTTTGATATTACTTTATGTCTTCATACAAAAATAAAAACTTTTGCAACTAAAAAGTGCGAAGTGCCAAGCTTTGGCCAGCTTTTAAATACATTTAATTCAAGTTTAAAATAAAACTGGTAACACTTTACAATAATGTTCATTATTTAACATTAGTTAATGTATTTACTAACATGCACTAACCATGAGCAATACATTTGTTACTGCATTTGTTCATCTTTGTTAATGTTAGTTCATGAAAATACAGCTGTTCATTGTTTGTTCATGTTAGTTCAGGGTGCATTAACTAATGTTAACAAGATTTTAATCAAGTATTAGTAAATGTTGAAAATAACATTAACAAAGATTAACAAATGCTGTATATGTGCTATTCATTATTAGTTCATATTAACTAATGTAGTTAACTAATGTTAACTAACGAACCTTATTGTAAAGTGTTACCATAAAACTTAAATAAAAAGCTTTTACATTTAGCTTTAAAGTGCTATAGTCAGATCAAACAAACAATTATGCTAAATGTGGTTTAAGGAGTAGGCCTACTTCAGCTACCAGGTTGACTGTTGAAATGTGAACTCGACTGGGCACATTGAACTTCCTAAAAATATATACTAATTTCATAGAACCCTTGCGAAAATATTTTAAATAGATTTAAAAAAGCCACCGCTACTGGTAACATCTATGGTTAGATTGATTTGTTTACATCCAGTGAAGTCGTTTATAGGCGCGTAATTTGCGGGTATCTCCAGTTAACTAGCAGAGCATTCATTTAGTTCGCTATTAAATAAGAGACCTGTTGTTTTTGAAATCAAGCTGAGCGCTCGTGTCCGCTGCAATCAGTGTCATGGATACAGTGTTCTCTGTGGCTCACGCAGTCTTCTCTTGGACGCGCGCTTCAATCTATCGCCGTTGTGGAGACTCCGGTGAAATCACAAAATAAAATGCACACAAACGTGATGAACGTATTCGGTTTTGATGAGAGAGAGAAAAAACTATACGAGTGCGGTTTAGAACCCGTCACCTCTGACACGCTTGGCAAAAGATCTACAGAACTCAAACATAAGATCTGCGGATCGATGCATTTATTTACGGGTTGAGCAGAGTGGCTGCACAGTTTGACCAGCGGGCGGCAAGAACTTGCAATGACTATTTATCAGACCGGCCCTCGCAGCCTCGAAACCATAGAAACACTACCGGACCACCGGTAAAAGTCCCGACTTACCCGATTGCCACTCCGCCCCTGCACGCCATTAAAAAATATAGCCTACGAATCGATTTTTGGAATTCTATGAATCGATTCTGAATCGGTAAAGATTGAATCGCGATTCAAATGTGAATCGATTTTTTTGCACACCCCTAATAGTCACACTTTGAGCGAGTCACACTGAAAGACTTTGAAATGTTCTTCTTTTATTTATGCACTTAATACTTGTGCCCACCATGGTGGTCATGGTGGCCGTGGTACTGTATGCTTGGGCCCATCAAATTCAAATTTGATTATAGAAGAACTCCAGCTGAGTTTTTTTTTTTCTCTCAGTTTTGTTGAGCCCATGCCCATTTCCTGTTCTCAACTGACAAAAGTGGAGCTTCTGTGTCGTCTTCTGCTGTAGCTCATCCACTTTAAGGTTTGATGTGTTTGCCTTTCTGTCAGCTTAAACCAGTCTGCAAATTCTCCTCTGACCTCCTTACAGCACTGAAGCTAAATGAATGTTTTTCGCCATTCAGTTATACCTGAATAACCCAAACAACCTCAGTCACTATGGCTTAATATATAGACAGGCAGCGAAGAAAAAGAAAAAAAAAACATATCAGACTAAACCCGATTTTCTTGTTAAATGGACTGCATTTATATAGCGCCTTCACAGACCCAATGGCCACCAAAGCGCTTTACATTTTTACCACGAATTCACCCATTCATACATTGGCAGGGGTGTCAGCCATACAAGGCGCCATCCAGCTCATCGGGAGTAACTGGGGTTAGGCGTCTTGCTCATGGACACCTCGACACTTGGTCAGGTGGAAGCAGGGTTTGAACCACTAACCTTCCGATTTGAAGACAACCTACATGAATCACTCAGCCACTGCCATCCCACATACTTGTACAAGTATTAGCAGTGAAAACCCACCCAAACCAAATCCATATGCTTGCAACCAAAGTTTTGCATTTAGATTGTTCCATCATTGGGGATGTGTATAAAACGTACTGCATAAAGCGCATCAGTTTCTCATCTAAATTCACTCATTCACACTCACATTTGACAGTTATTCATTACATATTAAATAATAAATCAGTTTGCAGTTTCAGGAAACAGCATAATGCATAAACACTGTTTTACCTACAAATGTTTCTAATGGCAGTGAAGAAGCTCCTAACGTTACTCCTACTCGTAAAACTACCGCACCCGAGTCCACTTTAGGGGCCGTTCACATATTGTGTTTTTCGCGTGCAAATTCGTTATTTCAATTGTTTTTTCAAGATGAAAACATCGTAACTTCTCATCTCAACAGGCCATATGACAATAACCAACTCATCAGCTTCAACCTTTCCGTAACAACATTGAAACGAATTTTCGGCCGAACAGCCGATCATAGCTGTACTGTACTAGTAGTAGTAGTAAAGCAAATGCAAGGGCTAGAAATCAATTAATTCTTTGCTGATACGTCCTCGTCCTCATGGAGAGCACGCTTTCTCCTTTACAAAAGCGCTTGCTCTGCCGTGGCGTCTGTCCTTGCTATGCAATAATGAACAGAGGTGTCCTGGCGCACCTATGTTTGAAATAACGAACTTGAATAATGAATGTGAACGACCTCTTATGCAGTAACGTGCAGTGAAATCTTGTCATGAGTAGGCTGTGAACTATCAATGTGGCATTTTCAAAGGGGCGTAATTTGCGTGTGGGACATGTCCCCACCACTTTTTGCTAGGGTCGATATTGTCCCCACCACTTTTTAAAACCTCTCGCGGCATGGATGTAGCTACCAATAGAAATAAATAAAATATCCCCTGCTGGCAGAGAATTCAATTCGTTCGTTTGTTAAATAAGAGGCGATCTAGCTCTGAAATACGTTGTTTTTAAAATCAAGTGATCAAAGAAGTTCTCGTTCCCGCTGCGATCGGTGGCGCGGTAACAGTGTATCTCGTGGCTCGCGCAGTCTTATGCACATGTGCTTCAATCCGTTTTGGAGACTATTTGTTCATTTCGGTGAAATGACAAAACAAAAATGCACACAAACTTGTCCCTACATAGTCGGTTTTGATGAAGAAAAAAAAACTATACGAGTGTGGATTAGAACCCAGAACCTCTGACATGCTCTGCAAAAGTCCCGAAGGATAAAAGGATATTGGAAGTACACAACTGCAGGAAATATCACACGGTGCAAGTGATTTTTTGATATTTTATTACAAAATTCCTACATATTGTACCTTTACCAAGCAGGTGTACCTAAAAAGGTGGCCACTGAGTGTATTATTTTCCAAAGAGAGGCTACAGGGCACTATATGAGAATGCTAGTTCCATCCCTAATTAAATGTCTCACCTGTCAGAAGTACAGAGGAAAGAGCAAGCTGGTCATTGATAAGGAGGTAAAAAGTAGACCAGTCCATTACCATATCCAGTGTCTTTGAAAACTAAATGTTACATGTTCACATTTGTATTCATTTAGATATCTGAAAAACCAGTAAAATGTCAATGGAAATGTTTCCAACACAGCATTATCTGACACAATCCACAGTGTGGATAAACTGCATTGTGCAGTGTGTTAAAAAGCAATGTACAATGTAAATACTTTAAGTGTTATTGTAATATTGTATATTTATTTTACTTGCTATTATGTGTTTTGTATAATAATGTTTCTTCAATACTGTATGTAAACATAATCATTTTATAATCAGCCAATTTGTAGACAATTGAAACCATAAAATTCACAATTCATTTACTAAAAATATTAAAATGCACTATGCAATACTGTGTATACTCCAAAAGGCTTTTGTTAATCCAAAGAATGTAACTATGTTTGATTTAAATAATGTAGTTCTGTTTGTGCATTAAAATTAAAACTCATGTGTTGACAAAATTAGAAAAAGTAATATTTAAAATGTACACAGCTCAATTTAAATGATTGTATTGCAGTTGTGATGCTTCTGCAGTAATGCAAAATTTGCACGTGTGCAAATGGAAAGCATGTTCAACTCTCATCCTGCAGCTCTCTTTAGACCACTATTTTGTGGGAATCCAATCACACAGAATTCACTGTGCAACAACAGGACAAAAGAATCCCCATTATAAATAAAATTGGAGTAGAAGTAATATGAGTAGATATAATTCCGAGATTTAATATAGAAGAACCAAGATTCGATTAAATCAGCAGATTGGGATACATTCAAAAATATATGTGAAGAAACATTTAAGGAGTTAAATGGGTCAACAAAATCAGTGGACTTGTGTGTAAAACTGCAGAAGAAGTGATAGGAAAAAGCAAAGGTAATAAGAAAAATAGCAGTACCAAGGTGATAAGATAAATAGATAAAGTAAAGTAAGAAATACTTTTTTTCATTTACAAAAGAGCTCAGGAAAATGTTAGGAAAATGGTTAGAATAGCTAAAATAAGTCACTGTAAATAATGTTATATTACTGTAAATGTGAGAACAATTGATATGTGTAATAATATTCCTGGTTTTGTACAGTATTTTGTGTACATTAATCTGTAATTATACCATGGTCTGGGTGAATACTCGATTCTGATTGGCTGCAGGGTGTCCGTTAAAAAGTGATAGAGGACACCTAGTAAAGTAGTTCTGGTGAAACTGCCCGTTTACCATTCGAAATGACTAAATAAATGCGCTGCCTACAACAGCTGTGAGTAACCATAGCAACAGGCAGTCAAACGTCAAAGTATCCGTTAACAATTTGCTCTATCAAAACAAACATCTAACGTTAGTTAGATATTACATAGCCTACTAATACAACAATGAGCGACTTCGTTATTTCTTTTAACATTTATGGAGAATATGACAACTTTGACAACTGGGATGCTGCTGAAGAAATAAAAATGTAAATAAAACGGAGAAACGTCGCAAAGAAAATTACACCGCTGCTGCTCTGAATGAGACCCTGCGGGAGTTTTACGCAGCAGTCCAGACAACCAAGGCAGGAGGAGAGTGCAGCGTTTCAAGCCTAAGAAGCCTGTTTGATTAATTGTTTTATGTGTAATTAAAAAAAATAAAAATAACTATGCCTACCTTTGTGTTTCATGAAAAACAAAAAATGCATTTTTGAACCTGAAGGGTTCTACAAGCTGAGCGGACTATAAATATCTCCGGTTGCTAAATAAACCAGGTGAGTTATTATTTGTAAAAACTTGATTTAGCCTAATTAAAATATAAACTAGCAGCTAATGTTTTATTTGGCAAGTGACCATGGTATAAGCGGGTTAATGCCCTTCAAGGTGTCCATTGTCAGGTTTTAATGGACTTCGGCGGAGGCAACCGTCCTCCACTGCGCGTCGGCTGGTTCACGCCTCGCCGTCGTCCATTAAAACCTGACAATGGACACCTCGTCGGGCATTAACCCTTACATAGGCAACTGTAGTTTTTTAGTTTTTTTAGCTAAGCAATAAACTGCTAAAATATGTCAGCATCACGTTACTAGTCACTCAAAATACTGTATGCTAAGGGCATCATTATAATCTATTGTAAAATTACAGTAGCAATAAAAAGGAAGATTATGCAACTGACTATGGCAAGCCGTATGAGTGTAAATGAGCGTCACCTGCACGCGACACTGGCCTCAAGTATCATGGAGGAGCTTCGGAAGGATAAAAGTCAAGGCCAGG
This sequence comes from Pimephales promelas, assembly GCF_988280905.1. Classification (NCBI taxonomy): domain Eukaryota; kingdom Metazoa; phylum Chordata; class Actinopteri; order Cypriniformes; family Leuciscidae; genus Pimephales; species Pimephales promelas. Next base: position 12,754,792 of record NC_142790.1, on the reverse strand, counting down.
CCTGGGACATTTGTGTTGTGTTTTACTATGTTTATATGAGTCAGTTGTCCATGAGGAGCTGCAACACATTACTTTCATTTTGTTGTTTGTTCATTTTATGAATCATATTCAAAGATTATTCAACTGATTATGGAATGCCACACTAAAGTGATTGAAGCCCTGTTTGTTTGAATAAAATCATGAGTGATGTTTTGTTTTTTATGTTTTTTTTTTTATATACAACCTGAGATCAATATGGAAGGATGTTCGCAAACTGCTGAGGATTTAGATTTTCAGTGTCTAAAACACTGGTAAAATGCTTCTCAAGAAATAAATAAATAACTTAAAATAACTTAAATAATTAAAGTTAAATTAAAAATCTATAATCATATGTTAGAGCAGGCTCAGAAAATTGGTAATCAGCTCAGACTCATTTTCTGTGTTAGCAAAGCCTTCACATTACATGATTTTAAAACGTCGGGCTGAACTGAGTGGTTCACACCATATGACTTGATTTCTGTGAAATCAGGAGTATTCAAGTTGTTGAGCTGTTCAACACAACGTGATTGATCCACAACAAGATGTAACGCATTACACGAGTTGGCAACTCACGATTTGTCCCCAAACGATTCTAGTCTGCACTTCATTAGTGGCAGGTTTAGTCAGCTTTTCGTTGCAAACCCTACAATGTTCAGAAACACATTAGTTGTTTTCTCATTAGGATGAAGACTTGTTTTGTTTGCAGCTGCTGTGACTAAAATCAGTATTCCATATTTATTGCTGATTTCTGAACACTCAATAGGGACGGCATGACAGACTAGAAAATGCAATCGTTTTATTGCCATCTCTGCACTTTTATACACTTTTTCAATCATAACTTCAGAGGCCAGAGCTGAGAAAGCAAGATGAAGCAGAAATGCATATAGGGCAAATCAGCCCATTAAGTGGTATGAGTGAAACAGTGTTAAGAAATATGATTTGATGCCGTAAAATATCAAATATACCAGTGATTTTCAACCAGAAGGTCAGAACCCAAGGGGCCCTCAGCACACTTCTAAAGGGTCTGCAAGATGGCTTAAATGATGTATCATTCAAAAGAGTTTATACATATATATATATATATATATATATATATATATATATATATATATATATATATATATATATTAGTGCCAGACCGATATATCGGCAGGCCGATATTATCGGCCGATATTAGATATTTTCCAAACTATCGGTATCAGCAGTTATAATGGCCGATAAATGAATATTTCAAAAATAAAATAAAAACAGACGAAACGCGCTTGAACCATGTCAGGAGAGTTGGAGTTGTATAGTTTGTCCACCAGAGGGCACTCTACAACGTCCCTGTTGGCAACACTTGTTGAGTTGGTCACGATACATACATTGCTTGAATAGCAATTAAAAGATCATCCCCATCAGTTCTCTTAACTCAAATAAGCATGACAAAACTGGACATGATAGTCATAAATTTTGCTGCTGTTAAATAAGCCGAGAGTGAAGCGGAATTAGCTAGTAATAGTTACGTTGCGTTGTTACAGTGTAGTTGACTGACTGTCCTTTTAACTTTTGACAATGTGACTGATACATTTCTTTAATAGCGCGTGACAGTTATAGCAATGAGACGTATCATTTCTCCTTGGCCTGTTATATTGAAAATGTATGTTTTACAATTTGCAGTATGACGTAATCCATTGCTAAATTATGGCTTATCATAGACTAGCTAACCATAAAGCTAGCTAATGCCACTATTCTGTTCTGACAATAAAAGAAACAAGTTTCTTTTTAAAATGCATTATCATATTATTTTAGTTAAAACTCATAAACAACTACAAATAACTAAAGTTAGGGAAATCCATTAATTTTTTGTTGCGCGTTTCCGAAAAAAAAAATATATATCGGCCGATATATCGGAATATCGGATTTTAAAACCAAAAAATATTTGTATATCGGTATCGGCCTTCAAAATCCTTTATCGGTCGGGCTCTAATATATATATATATATATATATATATATATATATAGCTTTAGGCTGACAGTTTAAACTGAACTTTTGACTTCTTCACTGACTTATTAATTCATGGCCACAAAATCAAATTTTACCCCTGCATGTCATGTGTGGTGCTCCATATACATTTTGAGTAAAAAATTATTTAAACAACCTTATATAACTAAACACTGAAACGACTGGAAAGCTTATGTAAATTCATTGGTCGTTGTGTTCCTGATTGAAGAAGACTCACTTTTTTCCGTAGCCTACTCCACATAGACATGAAGAGTGAAGATCCAAATGCAGCTTTATTTGAGGGTAGTCCAAAATCGTAGTCATTACAGCAGGGAAGGGGTCAAAACACATATAAACCATCCAAAAACCAAGGCCAATGCAGGTAACTCAGGAAAGCAGGTAACTCAGGAGAGCAGGTAACTCAGGAGAGCAGGTAACTCAGGAGAGCAGGTAACTCAGGAAAGCAGGTAACTCCGGAAAGCAAGTAACTCCGGAGAGCAGGTAACTCCGGAGAGCAGGTGACTCAGGAGAGCAGGTGACTCAGGAGAGCAGGTGACTCAGGAGAGCAGGTGACTCAGGAGAGCAGGTGACTCAGGAGAGCAGGTGACTCAGGAGAGCAGGTAACTCAGGAAAGCAGGTAACTCAGGAGAGCAGGTAACTCAGGAGAGGGTAGTCCAAAATTGTAGTCATTACAGCAGGCAAAGGGTCAAAACACATATAAACCATCCAAAAACCAAGGCCAATGCAGGTAACTCAGGAGAGCAGGTAACTCAGGAGAGCAGGTGACTCGGGAGAGCAGGTAACTCGGGAGAGCAGGTAACTCAGGAGAGCAGGTGACTCAGGAGAGCAGGTAACTCAGGAGAGCAGGTGACTCAGGAAAGCAGGTGACTCAGGAAAGCAGGTGACTCAGGAGAGCAGGTAACTCGGGAGAGTAGGTAACTCAGGAAAGCAGGTAACTCAGGAGAGCAGGTAACTCAGGAGAGCAGGTAACTCAGGAGAGCAGGTGACTCAGGAAAGCAGGTAACTCAGGAGAGCAGGTAACTCAGGAGAGCAGGTAACTCAGGAGAGCAGGTAACTCAGGAGAGGGTAATCCAAAATTGTAGTCCTTACAGCAGGTAAAGGGTCAAAACACATATAAACCATCCAAAAACCAAGGCCAATGCAGGTAACTCAGGAAAGCAGGTAACTCAGGAGAGCAGGTAACTCAGGGGAGCAGGTAACTCAGGAGAGCAGGTAACTCAGGAGAGCAGGTGACTCAGGAGAGCAGGTGACTCAGGAAAGCAGGTGACTCAGGAAAGCAGGTGACTCAGGAGAGCAGGTAACTCAGGAGAGTAGGTAACTCAGGAGAGCAGGTAACTCAGGAGAGCAGGTAACTCAGGAGAGGGTAGTCCAAAATTTTAGTCCTTACAGCAGGTAAAGGGTCAAAACACATATAAACCATCCAAAAACCAAGGCCAATGCAGGTAACTCAGGAAAGCAGGTAACTCAGGAGAGCAGGTAACTCAGGGGAGCAAGTAACTCAGGAGAGCAGGTAAATCCAGGAAACTGAGGGTTCAGAAATGCAGTGGTAACATACAAGTCTTCACAAAGAATGACTGACTGGCACATGGCTTTTATAAGGTTAGTCAACAGGCTAATGACATACAGCTGTCAGAAATCAAGGATTATGAGTCCGAGAAAAGGATTACTGGTAATGAAGTCTTTGATGGAATGACAAAAGTGTGTGATGGAGTGCCCCCTGGTGGCTCTCAAGGGTAGACAGGAAGTTCCTGTACGACTTTTGCGGTCGTGTTGAAGAAGGCTGAATTCTCAAGGACGACCTCCGTGGTCGTATCAAGTAACACAAGAAACTCTGGAATTACCCTTGTGTTCGTATCAAGGCAGAGTGAAAACTCTAGGCCAGGAGGGGTTTCTAGAGCAGCTCAGGGACAAGAGCAGACTGAACTCTGGCACTGGAGCAATCACTGGACTCTGGTCAGAAGCTGGAGCCATCTCATGGGTTGGAATGGGTTTCACGGGTTGAAGAGCAACATGCAAACCAAGCACACACAATAGCCATCGCCGTAACAGGGAGTACAGTTGACAGTGGGACCATCTCTGAGACCCCCAGGCTTGACATTACCGCAGAGATGCCAACTGCATGCACAAGTGTCCTCCAAGCTAAATAAGTCTCAAACGCCTAGGGCACACCTTAATGGCTTCATGCTCGATGTTCATGACGTTCTGGCGTGGCGGCCATGTTGACTGAAGGCTTTGGTGTAGCAGCCATGTTGTGATCAGGCTCTGGTGCGGCTGCCATGTTGTGGACCGGATGGGAAGGTAATGGAAACACAGGACTAGCAACCATTATAACTGGACATGCTGGTGGCCATCGGAAATTGATATACGTGGGCTTGATATCAAGGGCAATCCAGCTGGTGATCATGACAACTTTGTGACACTTCTGTAATTACGGTTTTGTGTAATTGTATAATTATTTTATTTAATAATTATTCAATAGATTGCACTCTTCTGTGAAAAAAAAGTGGTTTTGCCATTATAGCAGATGCATAAGAAATATCTTAGTCTTTGAAAATTGTCTAGGACAATGAGGGACCTTGTAGTACAAAGAGTGAGAAAACTCACAACTTGCCAAACCAGTTAGGGTTATGAAAGCTTTGTAAAATGTAATTGCTAATACACAGAGCAGAAAGCATCAGCAATGCAATAGCTAAAATCTTTTAAATTGCAATTCAAGGCCAAGTAGCCCCAATGTTTGATACTAGAAATTCCCCTACACAATGTCATCCTCCTTAACAACCGTTTCATTTGCATTCATGGGAGGGGCTTGGACAACCACATTAGCTCTGAATTAGAAATAACCATTAGCAAGAGATCATCATCGCATCCAATTTGCCATCGAAAAATAGAGCCACTATACGCAATAGCCTATGAAGACCTAATGAGCCACATCAAACTCTATTAGCCCTAATGGCAATGTGTCATTTTGTTTTAGAACTAAAAGATGACTGGATTTCCTGCTACTGAGCACAGAATAATTGAAAGCTGAACTGAAGTTTGTTAAAAAAAAAATGTCCGTGTGAGATGAACGGTGCTATGTGTTATAATAGCATCTGTCAGCAAACACTAGCAACAAAGGCGAGTGCTAGACAAAGATCACAAACACACTTGAAGGAAATGCAGACAGTGGGCGAAGACCAAGAGCAAAGAGGCAGTGAGGTGAGTGATCTTGCTCAGGGAACAGCAGGACAGATCTGGTAAGTGTGACAGCATTTGAGCAGGTTAAAGCTGATCTTTAAAAGTGAGGAGAGCAGAAGGTCACGTAGCTCTGACAGCTCGGCCTCAGCAGTCTGATGTTTGATTAAATGGCGCGTTGACCTTTCAGAAGACTCTGGGGTTGGATATGTCTTTACCCGCAGGCTACAGTCAAGCTCTTTTAACAGTGAACATATCTATCAATCAGAAAGGGCTTCACCGCACATCAAGTGCTAAATTCAATGTCCCAATGTGATATATGAAATACTGTGATGAGAAGTATTTTATACAGAGGAAGATGTTACACATTTTAGAAAAATAAAGAAATCTGAAAATTCAACAGTGTCCTTCAGATGTGGAAAACTAACAGACTTCAGATACTGACTGACATGGACAGCTCAAATCTGACTCACTAATATGGTTTCCATGCAATTTCTGGTGTTCACTGTGCACAGGTTTTTATACTGCCTGGAAAAATCATGGAGAATGAGGTGCAATAACTAATTGCTGGATTTTAAGAGTTTTGTTGAGTAAACAGGATATATTTAAAAAGTGCTTAGATCACTTTTTTTTTTTTTTTTTTTTTTTTTAACAAATATGATAGTCATTTCTAAAAAAATAAAGGAACCTTTATCCTAACTTGTCATGTGTAAAAATATACGTATACAATGCGAGAAAAATAATGGGTTAGACATTCTAAGGACAACATGTTGTAAAAATTAAAGCTTCAGTCTGTAACTTTTTTGGGTTACAAATTATCCAAAATAAATGTTTGAGCAAGTACATAACAAGCCAGTGTTGAAAACCATCTGCTTGCCTTAGCTCGATTCAAAACGGTAAGCTTGTAATGTTTTTAATTCCAGTGGTACTGGTGGATTTCCATGGGAGATTCAAGCATGTCTTTGTGTCATTACAGTACATCACACCTGTACACATAAAGAAGGAGTCTCGGCTAGTCAGCTATATTGCAAGTGAGGATGTTGGAGGTGGAGATTTATAGCCTTTTCTCACAGAACTTCATATAATTAAACTTATTAAGTCGATGGCGGATCCAGAAAGGTCCAAATGACAATCACAAGTGACAAATAGAGATTCACAATGCATAAGAATAAATGTAAAAGACTTTGGATTGAGAGTTTGGAAAAAGAGACTGCAACCGGGCATGTGGACACAAGGATAAATATCTGAAGGGCTTTAAATGTAGTCACGCAATGCTGATGTTGTTAACATTAACAATTTGAGAACAAAGTATAATGGTTTGAGATCACATGATAAACGATCGATAGATTTAATCAGCACATTTTACTGCAATATTTTTTTTCATTTAGTTGCTCAGAAGTACAGAAGTGGATGTTACCAATTTGTTCAGGTGACATTTTAGAGTGAAAATTCTTATTCTGGTCATACTTCCAAAAAGAATAATCTGTGATTCTGAATCAGTGTTGTAGTACTCGAGACTCGGACTCGTCTCGGACTCGGTCTCGAGACCATATTTTAATGGTCTTGGTCTTGTCATGGACTCGTGTCCATTTGGACTCGGAATTGACTCGTACTCGAACATTTTTTTTTTTAGGACTCGGAATTATTCCCGAGTCCACTCGAGTTCAATTCAAAATATTTTTCATGATTATTAATGTATGTTAATAAAATATTTCTTTAAATTGATTGACACGCCCAGTGATTGGTGATTTTCTAGTGCGCAACTGCACATGAAAAATTGTAATAAAATTACTTTTAACACCACCTACTATGTGGCCTTTTTACCCTAAACTGATCATATTTTTTAAACTCTAAGTAAATTCAGTAAAAAAACAAAAAAAAAGGATTTCTCTAAGTAAATAAAAGTAAATTAGGTAATCAACCCTCACTGGTCTCGGTCTCGACTCGGACTCGACCGTCTCTAGTCTCGGACTCGACTCTCTATGGACTCGGTCTTGACTCGGACTCGACTCTCTCTGGTCTCGGTGTCGACTCGGACTCGAGTGAGGTGGTCTCGACTACAACACTGTTCTGAATGCCAGTATCCACACCGGCACGGTGACTGACAGCCACACACTCTCCTCAAACATTTGATTCATCCGCGCTGTGCTGCGCCGAGGTACAACTCACGTAAAGTTGATAATTCTACGAATAGCTGCAATTGCAGATTTCGAACTGAGATGGCGTCAAAGAGGAAAAACTGCAGACTGCAGCTTTAAATAATATCCAAAATGAAAAAATTAATAATTGACTTTTGTGTTGTCATTGTACTTCAACCAAAATAAATAATTAAAATATAATCCATAAAACAATTCATTTGTATTGTATTATAAGCAGATCTTTTTTTCCTACAAACCATTAGCGTACTGTTAAATATATTATAAACATCCCCAAAAATGTTCAGTTCAATTCAATTTACTTACAGTGCACTTTTACACTAAACTATTTGCTAAAATGAATTAAATTAAATAAAAATTAAAAAATCATCATTATTTATTTTCTGATGTTAAACTTACTAATCCCTGCAATCTAAGTTTTTATATGTACTATAGGATAGTATAAATGGGGTGAGTCTGTTACTAGACTTGGTTTAATTGTTTGACTCTACAATACCACCATAAGTACTCGTAACTGCGTTTTTATGCAGATTCTTCTATGCTTCTCCTGGGTGTTCAAATGAGTTAAGAAAACAGCAACAAATGAATCAAACAAACGTTCAAACAATGAGTAAGTTCCATTGCAGTTCAGTCACTGTACAACAGAAAAATGAATCTCCATCAAAAACAAAAAGCCACTACAGAGGAACATTTGGTGCCTTTCTAAAACCACTCCCACTTGTCAAGTGCCAGCTTTGTGCATTCTCCAACACTGCCATTTCCCATGAAACTCTGAGAGCCAAAAGAGAGACAGTACTCATCTCCCAAAACCTGCTTCCTGTATGAAGAAACCTAATTAATAGGTGTGCCAGAGGCTCATCGACTGCCAGGGAGCATCTGCCCAAACGGTTGGATTTGGAAAGGCGGATCGAGACGCCACAGCCTGCCATTAGGCAAGCATCAGTGGCTCAATGTGCAACGAGCACTTTAGGTGAGTGCAGCCGCTCACAGACGCCATGCTATGGCCCAATATGGCCTGCGCTTTACAGTACACACTTCCTGTGCTCAGATCCCTCGCCAAAGCAGATTTCAAACAGAGATGCTTTCGACATCAATCAGTCAAAGCATGCATAAACAGTCGCTGTCGCCCCTATATGGCTTTTACAAATATTTCTTTCAAATAAAACCCTTTGAAAGTGTTTTAAGGTCAATACCTGAGCTCGCTCGGGCAGCAGTTGAGATATTGCATGCCTGACGAGTCTGACAAACAGAACAGAAGACATTTGGAAGTCATGACTCTCACCTTTACCCCCCTTTCCTTATTATGTGCATATGATTGGCAAGGCATTAGATCTCTCCAGCACTCTGGAGGGGGCCCAGTGCCAATTGAAATGTAGCACACATTCAGGCTTCAATCATACAGGTGAATATGAAACAACTGACTGCTTCAGCAGAGAGGACCTATCTCACCTCTCTCCACTGATCCATAATGTGCCCTCTGCGATCATTTAGTCCCATCTCTCCATTGACCATTCTTGGTTAAATGAGATGCGTTAAAATAGTTTAACCCAACATTGCCAATTTTGACATTGTTTACTCACCCACGTGACATTTCAAAACCATTTAGTTTTTAGTTGTTTCTTTTTCTCAGTTGAAAAAAAAATGTAGCTCTTTTCATAGAATAGTGTCACTATCCTCACAAAATAAAGACAAAAATATGCCAACAGAAATACAAAGTTCAATCATGAAACTTTAGTTTGTTTGTTAGTTTGTTTTTTTGTTTGTTTTTTTTTTTTTTTTTTGTTTTTTCTCAGGTTAATTCAATCTGCTAACAATTACATCGTTGTCTACATAGTGCAGCAGATCGGCTGTTTTTTTTTCATCAGTAGTGAATTTTCATGCTGCTCAACATTCAAAAACTTGCCAGCAATTGCTATTAGATGTCTGCAGCACGCTTTCAGAAAGCATCTGATATCAACATCTTAGATAAGAGAACACTCTTTTACTCCATATCTTGGTGCATTTTGCGTGGTCTGCTATTAATTAACTAGGCACCATATATAGCGGTCTTGCTTTCGATGCAGAAGTGAATTATTAAGCATAAAAGCAGTAGCGTTTCCGCAGTTCTGTTTACATAGCAGCAAGCGGTATTTCCTGTCATTCATTTATTGTGCCTTTTTTATTAACGGCTTTTTTACTCATTAAAATAAGAGTATAAGGGTTATGTCAATAAAATTATCAAATGACTTAAATTCAGGTTGTCGCTGGGTTTTCTTATCTCCATTAGCTTGCATTGTGATTTATATTGTTAATGTGAACACATTTAAAGAGTGCACGTTTCTAGAGCTACGTCATTTGGCGCGGTAGCCCAGGCACACAGTCATAGCAGGCCACTTGGGGGTACGATGATGTTCATCCATGTGTGGATATATGCATGTCTACCGATGCTTGTTTAAGCACGCATATAATGGCTTGTATTGTCCATTTATCGTCTATCCTACTCTGAGAGTTGTCATGACGGAAATGTAAAGTTCTGCCATGAAATTCGAAGATGGCACAAGCTGATAGTTCCTTAACACAATCTGCTAGCAATTAAGTCATTGTCTACATAGTGCAGCTGATTGGTTGAATTTGCATCAGCAGCCAATGAGCTTGCTGCTCAACATCCAAATACTTTGCAGTATTTGCTGTTAAAAGTCTGCAGCGTGCATTCGGAAACCCTCCAACTTCCCCAGCTCCACCTGTATAGATTTGCTATACAGGTAATTACATATGTTATATGTGTAGCAGCATGTCTGTGAATGTGCATGTATTGGCAGTAGCAAGTCTCTGTACTTGCACTGTGCAGCAATAATCAACAGCAGTAGCAGTATAGCAGCTCTATTCCACCAAGACCAAATACATTAATATTGCCATGTCCATTACCATGCTAATCTCTCCAAGAGTTGACAGATTAATAAATTGATAAATTAATGAGGGTCCACCCCTAAACCTCATCAAGGCGTATACAAAATATATCATAGAAATTCACCATCAATTTGCTAAAACTTAAAATAGTAAACTAAATTAAACTATTTGCTCTACTATCATGCTCTATATTCCAACTCTTCTTAAGTTTTGTGTAAGGAAAAGCCACAAATTTAACCTTCACTTCTTGTTTTTTGCCCCAGAATCTATTAATTAAAAATACATTAAAATGCACTTTACACATAAAGTGACCTAAATACACATCTTCGATGAGCATGTAATCATATCTGAATACTAATTTTCAGTTCCCTTTTGATAGGGAACTCGAACTGTGTCGAATGACGCTTTGGGGAACGCCTCAGGCGTGATAGGTGAAATCAATCAAATCACGACAATCACATTGACCGGCGACAGCCTGTGAATCATTAATTTGAATGAATAACATGCAAGCTGGAAGTATAAAAGGGCGCCTTGCAAACATGACAATAACCTTTTCGTTTTCAGGGACTGTTTTGTCTGCAATGGCTTTGAAAATCAAGTTATTATAAAAAGCTTTCAGAAGTGTGCAGACCCGTGCTCAAGATATCTGAAGCCGGGTGACACACACAAACTGTGCGTTTTTCTGTCTGGGAAGGAAAAGCGAGGGAACTGCCTGTACAAATTGTGAGCGTTTTTCTTTGTGAAGGCTCTGCTCTCAACTGTCCCTTCTTGGAAGTGAGTCCCAACATTGTGGGACATACTTTATAGCCACTACCAGATAGCTAGCCATATTAGCCCTCCTGTGGCTGGACCCAATAATTATTCTGGGGTAGTATGGTTCCCAACAGTGTACACTCTAAAAAATGATAGGTTGTTTTAACCCAAATTTGGGTCAAGTATGGACAAACCCAAATGTTGGGTTAAAAATGTTATTTAAACATTTAACCCAATGGCTGAGTTTGTCCATATTTGACCCAAAGATGGGTTAAAACAACCCAGCATTTTTTAGAGTGTACTTTTGTTGCAGTATTGACTTGCTATCAGCTAGTAGGCCCATCCAGGTCCCAGCTGGCTGGCCTTAGCAGGCCGCCTTGGAACTATCAGTGAGTTCCCTCATGCTGTGACTATTAGGCAGTACGCACCATCCAGGCCTCCCTGAAGATGAGCTCCTGCAGACTGTGGTTATCAGGTAGCAGGCCTCACCAGGCCTCCCTGAAGGTGAGTTCCCCACATACTGTGGTTATCAGGTAGTAGGCCTCTCCAGGCCTCCCTGAAGGTGAGTTCCCCACATACTGTGGTTATCAGGTAGTAGGCCCCATCCAGGCCTCCCTGAATGGGACCTGTCAGGTAGTAGGCCTCACCAGGTCTCCCTGTAGGTGAGTTCCCCAAATACTGTGGTTATCAGTTGGTTGTCCTCACCAGGCCACCCTCTGAGTGGTTTCCTAGTGGTGCTGCGTTCAGGAAGCTAGTGGCCTCTTGCTATCATTTCAGCTGGCCTTAGCAGGCAGCTGTTGAAAGCGAGCTGGCGCCTTGGCTAGACCTAAGTGTTCATTCTCTGCTACTGGTTCCCTCCCGGAACCTCTTTTTCTGCCTACAGTCTGGTTTGCCTGCCAGGCGGACAATGTGCTCCCCTCACTGAGGGTCACTATGAGCAGGCGGACTCCTGAGTCTGGTTAGACGGTTGTAAGCCTCTCGTGAGGCCAGTTAGATCAGCCTTTAGGCCTTCACAGGCATCCTGAGTGTTTTGAAACACAAACACAGGGTAAATCCGTGGATCGAGTAAAGAAACTTCCCTCGCTGGCAAGTGTTGGAAAGCACTATGATGAGTCATACTCTCCAGAATATCTTGTCTCTGAGATCCAGGCCGAATGGTTCACTGCCTGCTTTGCAGTCCCTCGGGTTGGATGCCTTACCTAAAGGCATGTGTCCAGAGGCTCTGAATACGGACAGACAGGAAGTGGCCAGACAAAGTGTCTATGTAACTGACGCCAGGTCAGGCCAACCTGGTGCCATTTCGGGGTGAGTACATTCCGCTGAATAGTGATTGGCAAGGGTTCCTTCGGGTTCCCCAGTCACATTCCCTAGAATGGACCCCTTCTAATTGGAAGCTGTGGTTCCAGGCCCAGGTAGGCCTTTCATTTAACCATGTTTATGGAGGGTTTTCCTGCAAGGCTTATAGCTTGGGCTATGACCGTAGGGAATGCTGTCACTGACAGCCTAGTGTGACCTGAGGATAAGTGGTTCTAGCATTTAATTTGAATTTGCTGGTTCTGACAGTTGTCACTGCCACCTGGCATGCACTCCCCTTAGCATGGCGTTGAGGGTATATCATTCCCCAGAGCATCATTCGACGCAGTTTGAGTTCCCTTTCGAAAGGGAACATCTCAGGTTATGACTATGTTCACTGAGAAAAAGGAACAAGTCATTGTGTCTCCTTGCCATACCTTAGGGCCTGCCTGCCAACCAAACAGTCCCTTCAGATGAAAGGATATTGTCATGTTTTCAAGGCGCCCTTTTATATTCCCAGGTCGCATGTTAATCATTCACATTAATGATTCACAGGCTGTCGCCATTTAATGTGATTGCCATGATTTGATTGTGATTTCAGACACCTGTCACGCCTGAGGTGTCTCATGCCCTGTTATCAGGGAACATAGGTTACAGTCGTAACCTGAGACATTTTTATGAGGGGCATAGAGTGAAAAAATGTCAGGGTGCTCATGGCGATCATAATGAAGAAAATGTCTCATTAAAAGGAAATATTATGTGCTGTGGAAAAAAACCATAGAGGTTTAAAATTGCATGAAGGTGAGAAAAAGAAGTCGGAATTTTCAAATTTTCAGCATACCGTGAACTAAAAACCCTTTAAATTTGGATTTTTGAAACATTTAAAAGCAATAATTAACATGCAATATTAATTGCTCCAATGTTAATTTGTAAAATAAATTGCGCCTTTTTTCCATTCAAGAAAAAAATGTCCCAATGTTTCAGCAATACTTTTAGAACACTTTTAGACCAGTCCTAACAGACCATTTTTGTTAAACGGTCATTTTGTTTCATGGCCAAGTCCCTGACCATGCTCTGAACATGGATGAAACACACCCCAGGGAACCTTTATGGGACTGGACTTCAAAGCCAGGACATCAATCTTGTGTATGCGACCCTCGACAAGGGCCTAATTTTCATTTCCATTATCTTTTTAAGCCTTTTGAGTGAATTCCTTAAGCAACAACAGACACTAAATGGCAACGTGGCTGAAATGCAAGACGCTGCCATGCATTTATAAGTTAATTTAGATGTAGTGAGTGCTCCCATGATAAAGCGCTCTCATAATGGCCGGGGAATATTCTGTTCAGGGTCTAACAGGTGTTATTTAATTTTCTGTCTGACTGCCATGCAAGATCTCATTAAAATGCTATCCTGAAAGAATGAGGACTTATAGAGACAAACGGTATATGCAAACAATCATGTTGTATGGTCTGTTAAAGTTGAATGTTATTGCTAAAATCAAGTCATTTTAGTGCTTGCAAGCCAGCACTAGGGCTGGGCGATATGGCCAAAAAATCATATCTCGATATTTTTTGGTCAAATGGCGATATACGATATATATCTCGGTACTTTCTACGTTTTCTATTTAGATAAAGAAAATCTTTATATTAAAATATATATATATATATATATATATATACAGTATATTCACATTCGGCCCAATGATATCCTACAAACAATGTTGATATTGAAGGATATGGAAACAAATATAATATAGGCTATGCAATATATTATGTGCAAAAAGCTTTTGTTTTTATATTGACTAAAAGCTAAACTAAAAATGAAAATAAAAACAAAAACAAAAGCACAAACTAATTATATTAGCCTGCATTTGATTACCCCATTATAATCACTTTCACTTTCATTAAAAATATATACTTGTAGGTTTAAAATTCCACAAATGGCACATTTATTTTCTCCAACAACAAATATTTTAGCAATATGTTTATTTTAGTCAGAATTATTGCGTACTACGTAGTACTATTCACGCGCATGCGCGCGCCGGCGCTCGTTCAAGGAAGCATGCATTTTAGCGGAGATTCACTTGCAGAAGCTCGTCCTCTTCTGACATGGACATATTTGTTGTGAAATGGACATATTTGCTTTACTTTCTAACATTTACAGATGGAGAATATGTGAAATGTAAGTTGAGCACTGAGGAAAGCACCACATCTCAAACGCATTAAACAGCGCAAGTATCTGTCAGTCAGCAACAGTGAGCATTTGACAGGGCGGCAAGCTGCCTTAAACTTGTTAACTATATCAAAGTGATTTTGACGCAATTAATATAAGCTTGTGTCATGTTTAGGACAAATTGTACTACGTAGCCTAGCTACTTTCACTGCAGCAGCTCACACTGCAACCTCCGCTATTTTTCAGATGTGCTCATATCAAACTACTGTATCGATATAAACGGTATTGCCTCATTCCATATCATTTCAAAAAATATAACGATACATCGTACATATTCGATATATCGCCCAGCCCTAGCCAGCACTGCATTGAAATTACTCCAATTATTTGTATTTTGTTTTCCTGAATTCATTTAGCTTAAACTGCTTACCATAGAGTCCCCATTCAAACGTTGTTATGTAGATCATTTGATCTCTCAGCATACTGAGAAATGATTAGGGTAAATGAAAAATATGTCTCCAAGAGAAAGAAAAAATATTCTAAAACTGAAGTTTAAAGCACAATGTGACACTTTAAACTTTAGTTAAAAAGGTTGGTTTCGTATGGTTTTAAAAAATATTTATACCATGATCAAGAAAAATTTAAATGTAAAGAGCCAAAAACTATTGCCTTACAAGTACTTACAGTGTATACATCTTAAAAATTATTATTTTTTAATTAAATATATTTTATTATTTATAAGTTAATAACTATATAAGTTAATAAATGTACATTAAAAAAATGGCATTATATAACCTAAACTAACCTTAACCTGTAATAAAAAAAAAATCTAATTATGTAATATTTGAAGAACTACTCATGAAAATATGTCTTATTCTTATAAATAATAATACAAGATTATGCCAAGACTACTTGAGACTACTACCTATGTGTTTATTTTCTCACGAAAAGTGGGTCTGGTGCAACATTTCATTTATAAAAGCTAAAACCCAAGGCTAAAGCCTAAACTTATAAAGTTTTGTAGCTGCCTTGCAAACACTATTTGCTTTAGGACATGCTAGTCACAGCCCTAAAACGCATTGTGGTGCTTCAAATCTAAATGAAATACTTTGGTTTTCTTTGCATTTCAAAGTTGAGAAAAGGTGTAGAGCAGTACCTGATTTTGTGTAATGGGAATTGATTGGATAATGAAAATAATCAGTGCATTCCAGAATGGAGCAAGGTGGTTGGAAGGGAGCGGTTGACAATGAGATGAGCAAGTTATTAAAATCTGATCAAAGATTGCAAAGACCCTTTTTTAAAAAAAAATAAATAAATAATAATAATAATAATTTGCACCCATAAATCACAATGTGTCTAAGAACATGTACCAAGAAAGTAAATGGGGTCAGTTTTGATTTCCCATTGCCTTAACTCAAACAGCTCTCGGAAAACCTGTTAAAAGCTTGAAAACGTTTTTGCTCAGTATGACTACCCACAATGCCTAGCTCTGGGGGAGACACAAATGAAGAGTTCCATTAAAAGATTTCACAGAGAGACTTTCCCAGAAGTTCCCTCACTCACAGAGACAAAATGGTGTGTATGAAAAATGGTGTGAATCAGCTGGCTGAAAAGTCTCTCTCTCTCTCTCTCTCAATTGCATGCTGGGTGGGCGGAGCGTGTTGAGTGTGGATGTGAGTGCTAGCCGACTGTGGCTGGTAAGAGTGCTTTTTTTTTTTCGCTTTTGTGAGAATAGTCTGCTTCGTTTGTAGAACAAAAGAGAGAAATTGTAAAGGAAGATCTGAGACTGAATGACTGTGAATTGAACATAGAAGTTGAATCTACTTTCAAAACTCTAATTAAAGGAAGAAAGAGTCAAAACGATAAAATCAGTAAACTGTTCCCAACTGTTTCTGTAAACTGTTTCTGCTTGTTCCCAAAATGAAGCAGTAAATGTGTTGTACAAACCTGAAGACATTAGTGTTTTTCTTCAGGAAACAAAAGGGCTAAACAGCATGCAGATTGAAGATAATTTTCCTAATCGTGCACAATTTGTGAAAGACACCAGATATTTGATAAAGAAAGTGGCTTTCTCAGATCTTGAAGTGTACTGTTTATGAAAGTTTGTAAAAAAGTAAAAACAAAAAAAAAACCGATCGAGTCAGGATATTTGTAAAAATACAGGAAACGCACAGTGATCAAAGAAATGAGGTGGACAAGAAAATAGAATGGGGAGGACAACTTTTTCTTAGTAATAAATCCTCTATTAGTGGAGGCGTTGCAATTTTATTTACTAAAAATATGACTCCAGTATCTTATGAATTTGTTGAAATTGAAAACGGTTATTTTTTTGAAAGTTATCGAAAAATGTGAATTAATTGTTATTTTTATTTTATTTAATATATTTATGCTCCTAATAGTGGAGTGGAAAGAGTTTTGTTTTAAAATTTTCTCAAAAGGCCTAAATACAGCTCTTTTTTTAGGTTTAGGTGGAGATTTTAATTTTACTGAGAATGAAAATAATAGACCGAAATCATGTACTGTATAACCACATGTTGCATCTCAAAGAATTATCAAGCAACTCGTTTAAACTTTTCATCTCTGTGATATTTGGAGAAATAAAAATGAATAAATGAAATAAATTAATTAATTAATGAAATTTAAGACAACGCACATGGGTTCCTTGTAAAGATAATTAATTGTCTGTGGCACGTCTTGGTCGGTTTTACAGCTTTAAGCACCAGTTCAATATTTTTAAATCTTGTCAAATGAATCCTTTAGAATTTTCAGACCACAGTGTGGTTCTTTGTTCTGTATAAATGAGCTACAGTATGTGAAGTCAAGCAGCGTTGGCATTCATGACAATTATCTTTGCTTCATGACAAAATTTTAAAGATTATTTTACCTTTTTCAGGGATGTTTTTAAACAACAAAAGCATGTATATAGCTATTTAAAACAATGGTGGGATTGTGGGAAAATACACATGAAAAACTTTTGCCAATAATACACTCTTAATGTTACAAGAAACCTAACTCGATCATTGAATATTTTAGAGATAATTGATTTGTATAGAGTTTATCTGAATCTACAGGCAAAAAAAATAACATATTGAAGTTCTGACATGTAATGTTAACCAATAAAGCTACAGTAGGTGGTTTCTTAAGTTTGATAATTAATCGGCTATATCATATTTATGACAGGTTGCGTTGTATTAGTAATGTCAAGTTGTCATGACTAAGACACTGACAGATTATGATGAAGACATCTCAAATAATGTCATATTTGCATTAAAAATGGCATAACTAAGCAAATGACACTTAATGACAGTTGCCACAAATGTGCATAAAACGTCCTTAACTTATGTCATGTCATGATTATGAAGGTGTCATGTTAGTCTTATGCACACCCCTTCAAGTAAAGTCTTACCCAACAAATTGTTAATGATTTTAAAAATATTTCCATAACTGGGAAGGAATGGCAGACAGAGTAACGGGACGTATGAAAAATGAAAATGGCTGCTTCCTCGGTTGTCTTTTAAGAGGCACACCCTCATTATCAACAATCTTGTGGCTTCTTCCCTCTGGCATAGACTTGCATGTGTTGACCCTCCTGTTGGGCTCCTACCAAAAACTGTGAACTGTTTTTGGGACATTTTGCATTGAATCCCTCAAAGTGATTTGTTTCTGGCTAAAGAAGATAGAGGCAAAGGTGCATTTGGAAAGTAGATGTCCAGATCATCTTCAGAAATGTATGCTGGGATCTGAAAGACTGGTATGGACACCAGTGGCTCAATGCATTTTATGCAGCATTAGTGGACTCAGCCTGGACAATGTATTGTTTTTAATGGACTCTAAAAAATTTGATTTTAGAGGAGTTCCTGCTTTCTATCGAAGTCTCTTTAAAATATGGAGTCTGTTTAAGCCTCAATAGATGGAACTATTAATGTCCCAGTACTGGCTCCTGGACTAGCCCATTATGTGTGGAGCACGTCTCGATGTATCTAGGGACGAAATATCGGGTCTTAAAGTTTTGTTGTACATAACAAGTGGATCTCTACAGTTTAAACACATTACAAATAATGCAGGTCCTGATTTTAAAGATGTAGAAGCAGTTTAAGCCTTTTTAAAAGGTCAAATCTGCATGATACATTAAACACTGTTTAGATAAACGCCAGGGGGCTTTGAATGTACAAGAGCACATTTTACTTGATGCGTATAATAAGAAATATATATATCCAGACTGCAAAGATTTCTTTCCAGATATAAGTATTGTACCTGATCTTATTCCATTTAATGATATAATCTATTGTTAAAAAACACCATTGATGTGCAAATTGACTTCTTTGAAGGGAAAGCATTGAACAGAAGTAGAGTGATGAATATAAAATGGTTAAAGAATAGAAGTGATACTGAATGGAGAGACACATTAGAGATTACTGAAACTACAAAACAGTGTGAAGGATTCATACAAACCTATCCCTAAAAGAGTTGGAGGATCTTCAATGGAGGATACTCCATGGGGCTATAGCAGTTAATACTTTTGTGGCAATGTTGAACCCAAATGTAAGTGAGAATTGACCTTTTTTGCAATTAAAGGGAGACTGTGTTTTATTGTTTTATGTTTTTTTAACACACTTTCTTTTTTGTTTATCCTTCTAGAGCTTCTTTTTGAATATTATGAGGTATGTTTTACAAAACAGAAGGTTATTATTGGTTGTATGTATACTATTAATGTCAGTTGCTCAATTTAATTGTTGGTTTTGCAAAATTAGCCATGTACTGTATATAACTAGGAGAAATAAAATTGAACAGAAAGGAAAACAAGAAGTTATATCGGTCAGCTTAAAAAAAAGTAAAATCACGACTTGTAATCGAGTTTAATTATTTTTTTTTTAAATATAAAATATTTTTTGAAATGTGGTGCTGTGACAGTGTGCTGTGTTCACTAATGAACTGGTTATTTCGGAAGTGTTGATGTGAGATTTTTTTTTATTAGATTGAAAAATGTGCGACTTGTTTTTGTGAATGTTTTTATAGTCATTTGTGCAATAAAAAAGGATTGTCAAAATTCTCTTTCTCTCTCTCTCTCTCTCTCTCTCTCTCTCTCTCTCTCTCTCTCTCTCTCTCTCTCGAGATAGAAAGTTAGAGAAGAGGAATTGCACAGTGGCTTTCAACTTCTTTCTACTGAGATGCCTATGCAGGGACCAAAAGACGGAGCGTGAGAGAAGAGATGACAGGCTGACGCGTTGATTCGGGAGAAAGTGTCATCACATTAGTGAGCATCACAATGCACTTTTCAGAAATTCTGCACGCATGTTTCAAGAAGTTCTTTGCCGTTTGAATCAGCAATAGTTGCAATTGGTTCAAATCAAGTATAAATTAACTTTCTGAAGGACGTGGTTTTCATTAGCACAAATCAAAAGACAAAGAAGTCAGAAACAAGGGGGAGGAGGATAAATACCACATATCCCATGGTTCTCTAGCATCTCATCTGCTACTGGGAAGATGAACAGCGATATCCGTGATCAAGGTTTTTGGCTTACAAAGGCATTATTTGAATGCCAACTGAAGGTTAATAAGGAAAATACCAGTGAAAGCTGCCAGTAACAGACGGACACAAAGAATGGTTAGTGTGACAATGCGAATGTTGTTGTCAATGTGATGGAGCGTGTTGGAATGTAATTCTTTTCTTATTACACAGTTGCATGCAATACTTGAATGTGACAATGTAAGTCAATCATGGTATTCTGTGGTCATATAATGTTGTTGTTTAATGTGTCTCGTATCACTTTGTGCGCTCTATCTTCGCACATAAAATTTGCATTCAAATCTTTCACGTCCATGTATTTATTTTTGTGTTAAAGGGACAATGTGTAGTTTATGTATTTTATTATTTAAAATCAATATTTTTATTAATAAATATGTCCTCAATGGTGTACAAATACCTCTGCCAATTATCTGACTTATCCTCATAAACCAAGAATTTATTATCTTTATATACATAGGACAGGTAGGTCCATGTAGTTCCGCCATCTTGAAAAACTATAATAGCAGAGAGGTATAAAAAAGTACTAGGCCAACGATTTCAAAAGAGACGCTGAAGTTGCCAGCTTTCTTCTCGACAGGTTAGTCAATGTTACAGTGTGTTACAAGCTTTTTTTCATTGTTTGGTTGTGTACTTTATTTTATAGACAGATGAACATGTATAGTTAAAAGTTGATGATGATATCTAACAATGCACGTACTTAATAAAATACTGTATATACGACTAAAGAAGACATACTTATTACAATAGTTCATGTTTTTCACAGTCAGTAATTCATACTGTAATTCGTTTGTTCATTGTGTCCGTTGTTTCAAGAAACAAGAAACCTGTTAAACCGAAGGAACACTTGACGAAGTGCTATTATAAGTAGGGATGGGTACCGAAACCCGGTATTAAACGGGCCCCGGTGCTGAATTTTGAAAGACCGCTGTATCGATAAGCTCGGACATTATCGGTTCTGCTGTCGGTACTGGAGTAATTATTTATCATTCCTATAAAGACGTTATCTTGAACATGTTTATATCGCCAGCCTTTTCTATATATAAACTATATTTTAAAGCAGAACTAAGTAACTTTTTTTACCTTAACTGAACAGCTTTGGAGTCATTGTAATGTTAATATTACTGATTTCGTGTTGAATGGTGATCATCTCGCACCCCCCTGGTGCCTGTGAGCCGCAAAACCACCCTTGCAACTTTGGGCCGGCGGCTCGCCGGCCTCAGTGTTAGGAAGTATCGTGAGATTTCAGGTCTCGCGAGGTAACGAATTGCTTTACGGCACTATACGCGCACACGCATGCGTACACTCCGGCCATCCAGGAGCCGGCTAGCTATAAGAAAAAGGTAACGCTAGATATTGAATTCTTCAAGTTTTCGTGATGGCTGATGTAAAAGAAGAAGAAGACAGCTCGGAAGTGTTTATCAGAAAAACAAAGAAGAGAAAACGGACCGGCTTTTTCAGAATAGAGAGAACTGAAAGAAACCGAAGCCTGCAAAACCGATGCTGACCTGGCCTTCTTGCTGTTGCACTTGTAAGTATCTTTATAATAAACTGTGTTTAATGTTTGTATTTCTTGTAATTGTGACCTCGGGAGTCGGGATGTTTGCTATTGTCTGTTTTTTTTATTATTATGCTCGCTGTCTGTTACCGGCTTACTAGTACGTTAGATACTGTAACTTAGATGTTAGCATTTTCATTAGCAAACAAACTTGCTTGTTTTCTGTAAGTAAGTGTTTTGTCCGTTCCTCTATCAGGGTTTATTTGTGTTTCTCAGATCGCCTATAAATCGATATGAAATTATACAAATTATGCATTAGTTTAGCTTGTCGTCAGCCTCAGAATTAGTAACGTTATACTGTGCTGCTGACTTGATAATGCATAAACCGACACGAGAGCTGCTAGCTAATAATGCAACTTTTTTATATTTATTTACCCACATTTACACAAACAGAACTATAAGTAAACGATAAATTGCATTGCAACTTCACACATGCAACTCCATCTGTGCTATTTTGACCTTGTCTATAAATGATATGTTAATAAAAGACATTTTCTTTTTCCCTTTTAGCTACAAGCGTTGGCAAGTGTTATCAACTCCGAGGCACCCCAGACCACCAGTAGTACCACCGGTCTCAAGCTTCAATAATAAAATAAACAAACTTGTAATAAACAAATTAAACGTGTTTGACTTTCTTTGGTCAATCGTTACGATAGACAACTCGGATCACCAGAAAAATGATGAATGTAACGTAACATGTATTTTGATAATGCATAATCAAAGTAGCTATAGCTGTTGGCTAAACTAAAAATAAATAAATAGCGGAAATATTTCTTATAGTATTATTGATTTTTAACCATAATGTTACTGATAACGTTTGGTAACACAATAAAAATATACACTATCTCAACATTTGAATAATATTGTTTTGAGAATCATACCTCAGTGGATATGGCTCGGGCGTCAGTTTGGTTTGAAATGTGCTGGGGACAGAGACGCATTCGGAAGGGCATTTTCAAAAGTGCTGGGTAACGCATTCATTCTTTTTTCTCTTTCGATAGGTAATGTTTTGAACGACGATGTCCATAGCTTCCTGATGCACATAAATAAAAATGAGCACAATACAGTGATGGTCCGGCCAGAGGTTCCGCACTCGAATAGTTTTTATTTCCCCCTCATCAAAACCAATAATGTTTATCAGTGGTTGAATTGATATAATGTTTATCAGTGGTTTTATATGTTTTGATGAGTGGGGAAAAATATACGAGAGAGGAATTAGAAACCATGAGAAAAAGGGACACGTTTGTGTGCATTTTGATTTGTGATTTCACCGGAAAGAATCTCCGCAACGGATTGAAGCGCGTTTCTGAGAGAAGCCAACACATTTCAGTGCTAGATCGCCTGTTATTTAACAAACAAATGAAACGAATGCTGTTAACTGGAGATGTTTTATTTGCATTGGTACATCTGTGCCGCGAGATGTTTCAAAAGTGGTGGGGACAAAATCCGTTTGTTCGCCGGCTTCTCTGAAAACAAATGCACATGGCCTGCCTGAACGAGATGGGAGGGGGAGTTGACAACGAGTTTACGACAGTTTTCTCATATATATATACTCCGAAACTGTAGGGGGAGCTCGAGAGAGAAACCTGCGAGAAAACAGCAAAGAAGTTTCCAGTCTTACTGAGCGCTACTTTAATTAAACCATTTGTCTGTGATGCAAATTTGAAATTCGCAGTTCAGCAGAGAGAGAGAGAAGAGAGAGAGAGAGCGATCTCTCACGCAAAGCCACAGCACGCGCAACACGACAGCCCTGCTTAATGAGTGACAATGACGACAGAACTAAACATTCAACGTGGTTACACTTTAGATGTGGGATATTATTCTAATATATTTTGTATTTCGGCTTCCAAAGATTATAAAAAGAAGATATTTGAGATAAAACCGTTAAAAAACAAGACGCATGATCTGTCCAGCTTAACTTCCTTTACTTCACAGCACTGCGGAGCGCTGTCAGTTCTTCCTAAAACCCAAACGTACCGTCAGAATCAGCACGATCGGCGGAAACGATCGGATCTGCAACGAGACAAGAAGAGTAGCCTATACTTTGGGCTTTGTGTGTCCTCCTTAACTATCAAATATACATACAAATGTCAAAATGACCAGCTCTGAGATTCGCTTAAACACAGTTTATTCACTTAAACACAATTATGTCTTAAATGGACGTAAATAATAGGGAGAAATTGATGGTGCTTCAGTTACCGGTTACCGATTAGATTTGCTCTCGGTCTTAAAGGGGCAGCAGTCTAATAGCCTAAACCTGCTGACGATTCAGCCATTAATGCAAATCAAACAACAAAACAGCTTTTGAATAAGTAACTTTAGATTTAATAAGCATTAATCTATCTATGATAAACTAGTGCTACTTTATATTTGATTACTAAATTAGGTTTCTTTTCAGACAGAAACAATTACCTGAAAAGATATGTTAGTACACCTTCCTGAAATTAAAGCACTTTTGTATATAATTTGTATATTTGATTGATTTTATTCTTGTGTTTGTACTTGTTTTTTTTTTCTTATGTGTCCTTTTTTTATATAAAACAAAAAAGCCTGCACATTGCTGCATAACAAAAATATATTTTTCTTCGTTTTGCTTTTTCTATTTTACATTTCAAAATATAGAGTTTAATTATGTTCTTAATTCTTAAAAAAAAAAAAAAAACCACCAAAAAGAACCGATAAGAATACCGTTAAAGTACCGGATCGATAAGCGGTATCGGTAAGAGTAGTAATACCGATAAAACCTTAACGATACCCATCCCTAATTATAAGACATCCTGTCATAGCTTTTTGGTATATAAGGGCTACCGTAGATGCAACGGCCATTTAAAAAAGCGATGCGCTGAAGAGCACAATTTGTCTGAATGCAAAATACATTTTCACCACTAGATGGGAGAAATTCCTACACATAGTCCCTTTAACATGTAATAAGTAGGATAATGTACAGTCAGTCGGTTATTATTGCAAAAAAAATAAAAATACATTCATGTAACACGTTAGGCTTAAAAATAACATTATCTAGTAACAATGTTTCAGAATGTGTGGGGTCTCTCTCCTGTACATATCACTCAATACCCACATCTCATTGGCACATTTAGCGCTTTACTCTGCTGTCACTCACCATCGTCCCTCCTGACTGAGATACAGCCGGATCTGGTGGCTCCTGCATTGGGCCGTGGAGATTACACATAATAAGCACCTCCAGCTTTATCATTCAGTGGGCATAGGCCAGACAATGAAACACAATTACACTCAATGGTATGAGTGAGTGGTAGAGGGGAGCTTATGACAGCAGATTCCTAATGAGTATAGCAGAGGGAAATCATCATTAATGCTGCTCACAAGGCAATTTCTTCATCATGCAGCTGAACTCCACCCCCTCCACTTTCTCCATGTTAACACAACACCCAAAAACGTGCAACCAAACATACTTGAATCAAAGGAGTTCAAGTTTTCTACAGTATAGGGATAACTCAGACTAGCCACACCTTTGAGAAAAAGAAGTGTGCATAATTGTTTTTTAACGTGCACAATTAGTTTATACTTCAAATCTTAAAAGTATATTTTAAAAGCTGTACTTACCATTAATGGCTTAATATTATGTAATATTCATGAAAAAAGGCCATACTTAGAGTACATTTGCATGACTATGTTTTTACAAAGAACACATTAACCCTCCTAATGCATTAAAAACCTGTATACACCTTTTGCATTCCCAGGTGGAACGCAAGCTTATAAAAGAGTCTTAACTTCATATTTTTTTCAACTAAAACCATTGTATCTAATCAGTAACTTCTCATTAAGGACTGAATGCAAAAAAGTTTAAACATTTTGAATGCTGCGTGCACATGCCATCACCTAATTTACCCACTTTTTATTCATCAAAAAAGAAGCAATTTATTTTTATGAGAAATCTTGAATCTTGTACTTTTCTTTCTTTATTTTTTTTTTTAAACTGCAATGAGCTTGAATCTCTTTATCATGCTGCAATTGTTCATTATTAGGTGGCAAAGTGACATTTTCTTTTCTTTTCCAAATCCTATTTCTTTTTTTTTTAGACTATTGGATTAAATACATTTGCTCTGCAAACATATAAAGACATTCATTTGTTTGTCATTTTATTTCAATTTCAGAATCATCTTGCATGCACGGACATGTTTATAAACCAAAGCCCCAGTGGGATGTGAGTGTCTAACTTATAGATCTTTTAAAGAATGTGTAAAGCACAAACGACCCGAATGCAAAAGGTGCATAATTTAGTTGAAATGGTTATATCTCTTACTAAATAAATAAAAATAAAAAAATTGTGTATTTTTAGAGTCTAAACACACTTACACAAATCTTAAAACGATGGATTTAAAAAAAAAATTATGTATCTCTTCTGTGTCAAAACGGAACAAATGTCAAATTAAGTTTTACACTTACTGTATGCATGCACACTTATTTTGATGTGTTAACTAACATAGTACAGCACAAGAACTGAACATAACTATGCAATATTACATTTATCCTAAAGTTAATTTATTGTAAATGTACTAAATTGCAACTCCATGATTGTGTAATTACAAACATACTTAAATACATACATTTAATTTTAAATAGAAATGAAAGCATGCTAAAATGTACTTATTTTTCATAAGAACAAGCCTGAACAAATTCTTCATCATCCTGATTTGTACTGCATTATTTCACGTTTCTCTATTGTTCTTGTGTGTAATAAATTAATAATATATAGCTAAATGACTATCACTTGACGAATTTCAAGTGCAACAACATTTCTATTTCCTAGTGTACTCTTTATGTCTTCACACACCTTAGCTGCCTGCCAAATTTGCATCACTGTAGGCTTCATATAATAATTGAAAATAATGAAAATTACATAAAATAGCAGGCTTATATAATGGTTATTTTTGAATGATATAAACTAGAATAAAACAGACAGAAATTTCCTCAGTATTATGTCTATTAAATCACATTAGACATCTTTTTTTAAGCAGTAAGAGGAGGCCTGTGGAAAATCACAGTAGCAATTAATTATCAGTATTATACATTATATAATGTGCAGTCACATGTTTTATATCTGCTGGCTGGCTGTGCCATAAAAATAACTTGATGCTTAATAAATCTTATTTTGAGTTGAATGATTAACTTTTAATAAATTATTGTTTATTTTCTTAATCCACACCAGATGTTGTGAAACAAAGGACTACAACCTAAAATTGTATAACCAGTACAATCAGTGGCATCCATAACCGTATATGCATTACCACTAAATACCAAGTGGCAAGAGGAATTCATTTTAGCAAAGCCTCAAGCCATTTGAATCAATTATAATGTATTACTAGTATCAGCTCATCTAATCTGTGTGTGAACAAAGGCATAGGGTGAGGCAAAAGGCATGATGAAATATTCATCTATTGTAAACTCATTATTTTGCTCGCAGACTGGCCCACAGTTGTCTTGGTGAGTGGTGATGGATGGCTTTGGACCGGAGTGCCATTGGAACAGACAGAAATGTGCGGCATGGGGAAAGAAATGCCTTTATATGAGCAGGATTCTGTACATGGCACATCATCCATCCAATCCGAATTGCTCAAGCAGAAGAGCAAAGACACCACTCGGAGCAAAAATACATCTTCCCAAGTTAGCCTTTAACATGAAAAACACTTTAAAAGTTCATGTTTTTAAAACAATGTGTGTTGATGATAAATATATTCATGAGAGGTGATGATACAACTTTACATAATATGTTTCAGAGTCATTGAAACAATAGAATAGACACATAAATATAAATCACAAATGAGATCTCAGTTGATTCGCTTAGACAGCAATGATTTTCAGATCAATCAAAAGTAAGAGATCTCAGCATGAACAGCACGTTTTCATCGAAATCTTTCAAGACCAAGTAAAAAGTTCTGCAATCCAAATTAATTGTATACAGCTTTATAACAATCGACTTTTAATTCCTATTTTTAAGAGTAACATCTGAGACAAAGTTGATTGAAATGAAACACAGCTGAAAACTCACTTAGATCTCCTGAAAGAGCAACATCTGAGAAATACTTGTTAAAAGAACCGCTTCCTTTTAACTTTGAGCCAACTTTCAGCCAAAAACGTCATGCTTTTAATCTCAATCTCTTCATATTCAAATTAAGTAAAGCTTGCAAAATATGCAAATATGTATGCATCACTATGGCGTGCAATAGCAGCACAATATTTCTCAACGAAACTTTCAGCATTTGAAATAGTAACTGGTTTTGAAACTGTTGAAGTTTATATGTATGTGTGTGTGTGTGTGTATATATATATATATATATATATATATATGCCTTTAGCAAATGCTTTCTTGTCTCTAATACAAGAATCTATGCACCTCCTCATCAACTCTGTTTGCTACTTTAGTTTGATGTTATGGCTTTAAACATGTTTTTGCCTATTTTCTACGCCCATACGGTCATGATGTCAGCTGAAATTATAAGTTTTTTTTTTTTTTTCAAAGGCAGAGGAAGTAATTCTGGCGAATTATTTTTTTATTTTTTTATTTGGAATAATGTGGGCACATATTTATTCTGTCAGTGTTTGCAATGTTACAGATCATGTAAATGGTGCAGAGTGAAAGTGGAGCGGGCAATGGAGCTGTGTGATTTTGCCTGGAGCAAAGAGTGGATTTTTGAAAGTCAAACTGTTAGTGTTTGCACTAGCTCCAGGAACGCTCTGAGCAGGGGTTCTCACTATTGAGAGCAGAGTGGGAAATGTAAAATCTGGAGTGACATTGAGTTCAACTCACTTTCTGTGTTCTTGGCCAGCCCATTCTCACTCCCAAGGCGTCACCAAACTGACGCCTTGGAAAGCATATGACCATGCTTCAATATCTGACGCTTTAGGCGCCCTTTAGCGTCAGTTAGACGACGCCCTAGGATCGCATGTACCCTACCCCCACCCCATACCTAAACCTAACCGCGTCCTCTAACTGACGCTTTCCTTTAGCGTCAGTTAGATGACGCCGTAGGATCGCGTCATGTAAGTGACGTTAAAGGGCGCCTAAAACGTCAAATATTGAAGCATGGTCAAAGGTGACACCTTGGGGTGAGAATGTGTTGTCTTGGCCGGCTTGGCAAAAAACAAAGTTTGATGCTTTGGCTTTAATTGGAACAGTTGTATTGGTTGAGAAAAAAAAACAAAAAACACCTACAGTCAAATCACAGCTGTGTTATTGCTATTAAAGGAGCAGTTCACTTTTGAAAAAAAAAAACTTTTGCTACTCACCCCCATGTCATCCATGATGTCCATGTCTTTCTTTCTTCAGTTGAAAAGAAATGAAGGTTTTTGATGAAAACATTCCAGGATTTTTCTCCTAATGGACTTCAGAGGGAACCAAACGGTTCAAGGTCCAAAAGACACTTTCAGTACAAACTGCAAACTGTTCAAAGGGCTTTAAACGATTCCAGACAACGAATAAGGGTCTTATCAAGCAAAACGATTGCTCATTTAAAAAATAAATAACAAAGTTTAAGTTTTATAAGTTCAAATGCTCGCTTTGCTCTGTTCTGTGATGCACATTTGTGACTCTCCTGTTCGAAATGAATCTTTTTCCGAGTCAATACGTTTGTTTCGTTCGTTGAATGAACCAAATGACCCGGAAAAAGATTTGTTCATTTTGATAAACGAGTTCGAACAGGAGAGTCACAAACGTGCGTCACAAAAGGCGAGCATTTGAGCTTATAAAACTTAAACTTTGTTTTTTATTTATTAAATGAGTGATTGTTTCGCTTGATAAGACCCTTATTCATCGTCTGGAATCGTTTAAAGTCCTCTGAACAGTTTGAAGTTCGTACTGAAAGTGTTATTTGGACCTTGAACCGTTTGGTTCCCATTAAAGTCCATTATATGGAGAAAAATCCTGGAATGTTTTCATCAAAAACCTTCATTTCTTTTCGACTGAAGAAAGAAAGACATGGACATCTTGGATGACATGGGGGTGAGTAAATTATCAGCAAAAGTTTTTTTTCAAAAGTGAACTACTCCTTTAAAGGTGCCATCTGGAACTAAAAATCAAAAAATATTCCATATTCCATAACAGATGGGGGCAGTATACCTCCAGAAAATGTGTTGTGCCGCTGCCGCACGCACTCATGTCTTCAAACAACACAAACGAGCGCTGTTTTGCTCTCTTTCTCCGCATATTATTCAAATCATTTGACACGATAGTAAAAGGTTGGAAGACCGCAGTTTCACGTGGAGCATTTGGAGATTTTTAGAGATCAGAGACTAAATGAACAACATCAACACTAAATGATGAAGACCGACTCATAGACGCCTGTCTCAAAAACAAGCTGTTGCATTTCGACGATATGGGAAAATAAAAGCCTGCAGGCTATTATTTTAAGTTTACGGTATTCGTTTTGTTCATATTACACTTTTATTGTTAGTTTGAATTAATTTGACTGACAGTATTCGCTGCTGCCAGCTCTCACGAATTCACCGTGAGACACATGCAATTAACACTTAGCAAGCAGGTTAGTTAAGCTCTCCGATTCTGTCAATTTTATTATGAAATTCAAACAATACACCACCGATCCCTAGCGCACGTGAACCGATCATCTCTACTAGCTAATGGAAAAAGAACCTGAACACTGTTGAAAGATACAGTATGCTACAACTTACCAAAATGTATTCCTCATGCATAATGTCAACCAATCATTTTTTGAACTCTTCCCTGAACTGAAATGTAGTATTGGGCTGTATTTCCACACGACTGACAGCAGGTTTAAGTACACACACAAGCCGGCGCGAGCGCGACTCACTCGTGTAGTGCAGTTTGGCTGGTGGTAACGTTGCCCGGCCGCATACCGTCTCCCATGGCCGGAACTGGTATTACGACACCTGCCGGGCCGGGGCTAGTAATTTAGCATGCTAATTTAGGTTTATATCTCGGCAGCACTATAACTTGTCAGTTTTTTAATAACATCATTGCACTTATTTCTTCTCATTCTTTTGATGCGTGTAGCTCATTTTTTGGATATTTTTACCTCAATTATTACATATGGCACCTTTAAGTTACTGCTTAATTCATTACTAAACTTTCCCACATGAAATAATGTGGGAAAGGTTTTATTTCATAAACATATATTTTTGAGTGGGCTCATATAGCCTGCAATGATGTGGAATGGTTTTGATTGGAATTAGAAGGATGAAAACGCTTTGAGATGCTAAGAAAGTAAGGACTCAAAATATGACTTTTATGACTGCTAACAATGTTAGAAAGGGTAAAAATCTCTCTGAGAGCAAATGACTGTGTGTTCATGCATGAAAGTCTGACGGTCGTGGAATATAACTTGATATTTACGTGTGCGTGTACCTCTTTAAATTGCATGCAGCATTGCATTGAGAAAAACATTACAGATGATGGATTCCAGCAGGCCTAATGAAACGCTGCGGATGCCAGATCTAGCTTTGAGAAACGACGACCCACTTAAAGGTCACTATAAATCACGGACCTCTTTCCCTGCTTGTGTGCTGCCCTCGTCCAGCGGGCCAACCCCAATCAAATAAACTGCTCCGTGGATCCAGGGCGCTTGCAAGCCTGCATTTACCAGCATTAACATGGCGCTTTATCTGGGCTTGAAGACAGACAACCCTGTTCTTTAACTGACACAGACATGTCACATGCATCAGTCACACTGGTTATCTTTCAATCAATCCCAGATCAGGTGTTACAAGCTGCATGATACACACACACACAAACATGTTCTATTTAGCTATGTCAATATGCCAACTCGCTCCTCTTTGCCACTAAGTAGCCAAAGTTCCCATAAGGCCACTGTAATGCTTCAATTACAGTAATCAAAGCAAAGTATGTTTGTTCTACATGGGGAAAATAACTCAGCCAATCGGACTCCAAAGACAAACGACCTGTGGATATACGACCACAAAGGCACTCTTGACTCTGAAGGGAATAACGGACACTCAAACCATATCAATTCATGCTTGAAATCATATTTTGTCTGTGCTTTACACCAAGAAGGCATACTGTACCCATTAGCATTCACATTCATCTCAATGACATTTGCTTTGATGGCACACGCAGTACGCAATTTACTACTATCTTTGCTCATCTGGAGGAAAATTGCATCATGACTAGATAAAAAAATGCACAAAAAAAAGAATTCATCCCATTAACTTTATGGAGTCGACAGTCCTTCAGTCAAGGAATATAATCTAAACTGTTTTTTTGTTAAGCAAATTTACATATAATTTTATTCCTCGCACTTATTAAACTATTTCTTAGTATTTTAGAGTATGTAAATAACTTCCCATGTCAATATAAAATTCATTGAAATCTACTAATCAAAGTTATCCAAAAAATCTGTTCATCAATCAGTGAATAAAGTTGAGGCTTATTATTCAGTCGGTTTGTATCTTTAACCATCACCACTGATCAGACATCTCTTTAGATCAAGCTTAGGGTCTTTGTCTGAGAACACAGTGTAGGTTTGAGAAATTCAACCATCTCGAACTCATGAGCATAACAAAAGCAGACAGGTTGTCAGATAGGTACATGGCTCAAACTG
This sequence comes from Pimephales promelas, assembly GCF_988280905.1. Taxonomy (NCBI): domain Eukaryota; kingdom Metazoa; phylum Chordata; class Actinopteri; order Cypriniformes; family Leuciscidae; genus Pimephales; species Pimephales promelas. The sequence continues at coordinate 12,722,679 of NC_142790.1, read as the reverse complement.
ACATTTCTCATGGTTTGCTGGACAAGGATCTTGTTCCTACATGAAGGATAGAATTGTGCATCTAGTAGTAAAAGTCACTGCATGAAAAGTGGGATTTTCGTCAGTAAGCGGCACTGTAGATTGTCGTGGAAGTTCAGGTTTACGACTGCACACGGCAATTTACAGGTAACACTCAAAACTGCTGTGAATTGCCGGAAATTGACGTGGGCCTTGCTTGGCAGTTGTCCCCCCATTGTCCCCCCTTCTCCTAAATCTAGAGGAGGCTTTGACATGTAAATGAAAATGCTGTGAGCTATACACATGCAAATAAGGGTAGGGGAGTTTCACCCCAGGTAACATTTTTCTGAAAGGTATAACTTCATTCTAAGACAAGATCAGGCTCAGTATAACCTAATTGCTGTGTTTTTTTTTTGTTTTTTGTTTTTTTAACATTGCACATAATGCACAACAATTACAACAATAACATGACATCCAAAAAGATAACAATCAACAAATAATAATTTCACAATAAATAAGAAACAAATAAAAATAGGACAGAATTGAACAAATGAAATAAAAACAGGAAAGGGACTATCTCTATTGTGTATAATATTATGATTTAAGAGAAAGTTAGAAACCAGTAATTTGTACTATTTAAAGAAAATTAGCTTCAATTAGCTTCAATATTCTTTAGCAAATACAATTGTATCACTACATTTTTATCGATACATTTGAGAGACAGAATATACTGAAAACTAAAAATTAGACCAAAAAAAAAAAAAAAACTTCAAACAAGGTTTAGAATTATTCATTTTACTCTTATAAATATGAAATTTTCCTAATAAAATTATAAGATTCATCATAACATTTACGGAAGCAGTTTTCAAAATATATGATAACATCTTTGATGTTAATTCACAGTTATAAACAGATGTTTTTTGTTTTTGTTTTTTACAATTTTTTTGACTGGTTTATTTAATTTAAGTAACCTAATAAAGTTATTTATTTATGCATATATGTATTTTTACATTTCATGGTAGCCTATTTAGGTATATCCACCTTATTCCTAATTTAAAATGAACTAACAGCAGCAGAAAAGTCAAAGGACAGCCGACGACAGCCTTTCAACCTGAGTCAAAAACCAGTGAACGTAACTCTGATTGGCTGAGGCAGCATATCGTCATAATCCAACCTGTAACGTCAGCCACTCTGATTGGCTGAGGCAACGTGCCAGGCATGTGGCGTGTTTTTTTAAGCAGAAAGTAACTACACAGATATTCAGCCTGCTTCGCCGTCATGATCGCTGGGGAACCCATCTTTTCCTCTAAATTGAAGGTAAGTTCGTCCAGCTTAGTGAATTCTATGTCCATGTCTACTTATAGTTTTTGGTAGTTTAGCGTTTTTGTCTTAAACTTCACAAATCGGCTGTGATTACTGCCGCGAATGTCCAAGGGTGTTAACCTAACGGAACAGTTTTTTGTTTTGCGTTAGCTTGCTGCTCTTAATTCTTTTTTTGTTTCATTTCAATTTGAACAAATTTGGGACACTAAACTGTACGTTGGGTTGCACGTTGTTATCTGGCTGCAAGTTAGCTACCATTCTTTGATAGTAATCAAACTAACTCATTTACTCTGAATATCGTCAGAAATTATGAAAAAATAATAAGTGCCAGGGTCCTAAAACAAAGCGCGTAATGTGCTTGTATGCTCTAGTGTAGGCTATCCTTGTTTGTAAAATTGCATCACTTTGTGTGATGAGTGAAATCTTCAGATGTTTGTGATTTGTTTTGTCTCTCAGGGGCTGTTAGGAGTGAGGTGTCCTTCGCTGATGGGAGAAAAAACACCTAAATAAGGTAACGTTACGTGTTGTGATCTCATCCTCTTTTCTTTTGAACAGACCCCAGTCAAATAAAAAGTAAAACTAAACTAATTTGGATTAACGTCTGTGTTTATAGATGACTTTGAGCGTGAGACAGTGGTGAAAACGCCAAAGAGAACTGGAACATGGCATGTTATATTCAGTTATAAATGTTTGACCAAGTTTTTAAATATCTTATAAATCTGTTCAGTTTCATCATTTGATAATAACTTTTAAAACACATTTTTTTGTGGTATAGATGCAGTGACTGAGACTGGGAGATGCAGTGACTGAAACCTGGTGGTAAGTGTTGATCTATTGGCAGTGGAGAAGACACTTTTAATAGACACCTTCTCTCTTGTGAGCTAGCAAACTTTGTTATTCTAATTAGAGCATTGTAAACATCACCAAATGTGTTCGTTTATTTCAGTGTTCCAGAAAAAGGTCCTGAAACTACTGGTCGACATCCGCCATCGCCTGAAGGAAACCAGGTAGTGGATGCAGAAGAAACATATTTTTGCTTACAAATGTGGGGACTTGGGGCAGATTGCCTTTGCATACATCTAAATCATTTGTCTTTTTCAACTTTGCAGAAGGGGTCATGAAATTCGGTTCCACAGCCACTGAGGTGTATGTACATCAAGGTGAACCTCAAGCACGCGTCGCAAAGACTTGGATTCACTTCGCCCTGATGAGCCAAGCCTACAGGACTTGAATTAAGAGTTTTAAAGGGATAGTTCACTTTGAAATTATTTTTTGAAATGTTTTGGCTTACGTCAAGGGCATCAGTCAGTCATATAATGGAAGTCTATGGGGATCTCTTAAAAGAGCATGCACAGAGAAGTACAAATTAAACATGATTTAATGAATCATAACTGTAAGTACACCTTGATGGCTTAAGATACGAGACGAGCGGTTTGTGTGAGAAAATGAACAGTGTGTGTGTGTGTGTATATATATATATATGATCTGCGCATGCGGTGGAAACCGCCAGAAGCGATCTTGCACTGGTACGTCACTCATTGTTTACACAGATTTCGGAAGTTTTACTGTGAAGATCTAAACATATTAAGATGTATTGCATTTTGTGTATATCTATATATATATATATATATATATATACACACACACACACACACACACACATTTATACAATATAAATACTGTTCGTTTTCTTTCCCAAAACGCTCATTTCGTGTCTTAGTCAATCATTGTGTACTTAATTTATGAGTCATTAAATCATGTTTAATTTGGTCTTCTTTGTGCATGCTCTTTGAGGTGGTGACCATAGACCTGCATTATATGACTGACAGACAACAACAGTTTGACCTAAAAATATCAAAATTGAAAATACTGTGGAAACAAAACCACCTGCATCTTGGATGCCCTTGAGATAAGATAAAACATATCAAAAATTTATTTCAAAGTGAACCATACCTTTAAATTACATCCTTATTATTCGTTCATAATTCTGGCTCCACTGTACATTGTGTTTGATATATCTGGTGCCCAATTCTGATGCCATTCAGGGCAATTTATTTTTGAATAGAGATGCAATATATTATTGATTTATTTGTATAACTGTAGTGCTGTATGTATGTATGTTGTCCCATGTTTCCAGAGGGTGGAGGACATGTTTTCTGTGCTTTGAAAGATGTTCTCCTATGCTGTGTACATAGTTTTGTGTTTGTTCTAATAAAGCTATTTCTTTGAATAAACAGTATGTGGCAAATGTTCCTTTCCTCAATAAATTCATGTCCTTGATGGTAATAATAATTTAGTCCATAGGATAACAATGACATGAATAAACAACATAATAGCATATCATATGAATATGAATATATATATATATGATTATTATTATTATAATTTTATGTCGGCTGACCAATAGTAACAGATCTGCCAACCAATCACGAGTGATTTTCTTGTTTAAATGTAGTGAATTTCAACCAATACTGAGTGAGGAAATTCAAGCCATTCTCTGGCAAGGCGCGCGCAGTGCTGCTATTCATATGCTAATTAGGGCCATTCACACCTCCGCGAGCGCTGCATGCATACGTCATGGTTCGTTTCCGTCAATATGTGGCACAGTGGAACGCGACGTTCACAGTCTGTAAATTGTCGTTAACTGCCGAAAATTAGGGAGATTTCCGGCAGTTTACGGGGACGAAAATCCCACTTTTCATGCAGTGAGTGCATTAGTGGAGGACACTCTTTAAAATGATGTGTTTTAGCCTACAATAAAACAGCATTTTCTCTCAATTAACAGTACGCTTACAAACATGACACCAAGTATTTATTTTAGCCCATATTCCTGTTTGTATATTGTAAGTTTGGGCACTTTCAGACTACATTTCTGTAAATATTCTTTTTCATTTTAAAGAGGGCAAATACTTCCATTTCTCTGGCATGGTTGCAGAGTTAAGTTATTCCAGTCTTTGGTATCAGATCAGTCTCAGTTTCAAGAATAAAGCCTGGCGGACCTCAGTCTCTGCAGGTCAGTGACACATCGAAGTTGGCGCTGCAATATCCCAATATTCCACTGTGCTTTGGGTGCAATCAAATTTTAATGAATTCTCTCTCATCTGAACTCTGGACACTAAAGGTCACCTCTGCGTTTAATGCAGGCTAAAGCCCTAACATAAATACAATCCCAGGTGTACTGCTTCACTTGACTTGAAACATGTTTAAATGTCTATCCTGCAACAACTATTACACTTTTCAATCATTTCTTATCTACTTAATGCAGGCTGCAGAATCACTTGCCATTATTATAAATAATAACAAAAAATAAAAATAGTCTATAAGTTCTTGTAGCTCAGAGCACCAGCAATAAGAAAAGCACCAGTATAAGAAATAAGAAAAAAACAGCACCAGTATAAGAAATATTAGAAGCAGCACTGAGAAAACCTACAACGGTATAATGATACTACAACAATAACTTGACATACTCTAAATGGTGCCATGCTTAATCCTATTTGTTTTTATAGTTTTTTGTTTTATAAAAATGGCTATAGCCTATGTGCCAATACTGTGATTTTTTTCTTGGCACACTAACATGTGCTAGCCTCTTTACCAAGTTGTTACTATGTTTTGAAATGTAAAAACAAATTTAGATTTGTTTAATGTCTTTTTTAACAAGGCAATATGTTTTTGTTATTTGAACATCAATATCAAGTTTATTTGACACTACTCTGATAATAACGTGTTTTGAATAATGGCGTGTTTGTTGTTATTTTAATAACTTGATTGGTTGAATTCAGTCATAAAATATGATGGTATTCGTTGAAGCACCTTGAAGTACCACTTGGAAGGTATTATTGATAAATTAATCATTAGATATCATCAGTCATGTTAGGATATCTTATATAAGGACCACGGTACTTTTTTGTTAAGGAGTGCAAAGTAGTAAACACTGCTCATTGATTTCCGCGCGAGGAAGAAAAACAAAACAAACAACGCCAAACAATAAAATCTATTATAAACAGAAAGTCACTTTCAGGAGCCTATCTCATCTGAAACACACACATCTGATAATAAATGGGTTCCGCTTACCATCATATTCCCCTGCATTTTGGCCGTTTCGATTAAATTCTTCTCCTTCATTTTGTGTCTTCGGTGTGATGTATGTCTGTGTCTCGGCTGGTTCCGCCCGGTCCGGTTCTTCTTTCTCAGCACCCTGTTGAGCGCTCCGACACTAAACTGCCTCTACAGTCATTCGCCGTCGGCTGTTATAGACGCCAGTAGCGGACGTTAGTTCTCAGCAAGCCTCCACTGTGGCGCAGGACGGTTATTTGGTCGTTTGAGAGAGGGGTGAGCCAGCGAGCGAGTGATGGTTTCTATCGCTCTCCGTGAACTCGACGCGAGCAAAGAGTGAAGCTGCACATGACAATCCCGCTGCTGTGAGAGGAACACACGCCTCGCGCCTGTTACGGGATATATTGCCTTAACTTTACTGTTGAGATCATTAAAATATCTGAATGAAAATTAATCGATGTATCACAAAAACAAAAATACATATTTGAAATTACAAAATTATTTGAAAATACAACATGTTATTTGAAATAAAATAGCAATTACAATAGCAACTTTATTTATAGTGCAATTAAAACAACACAAGTGACGAAAAAAAGAACAAAAAAAAGAAAAAAAACCTCACAGAACATCGACATCTTGTTCAGAAACTGAGGGTCTTGTTTTTACTGACTTTTCATTTTAATTGTTGAATAATATGTCTGTGTGGTTTAAACTAGTGTAAGCACTCTAAAGGACAGACTAACTGTCATAATCTCAAATCTCATTCAAACATTATTCAGGTCAAAAACGTTTTGCATAAAAGGCATAAAAAGGAGAAATCAAAGGATTCACAAGCCATTTTATTTCTGAGATCCCTGTTCACAACACCAGCAGTCATAGAATGAAAGTCTCTGGTCATGATCCAAAGTGGCCATTGTGTTGTTGCCAAACCTTTCAAGATCAAGTAAAACCTCTTTTGCATGGAGGATTTACTTGCATATAGAGCTTTATTATTAATAGCGGATGCCAATATTTCAACCCGATCTCATGAGAATTTATAAGTGTTGTACAAGCTTAATGAATTTGTGAAGTGATGCATGACTTGGTTTACTCAAACCAGAAAATGTATCTATTTTATGAGGTGGGGATTTTGAAATTACACAATGCGATTTGTAAAGAAAATACATAGCATAACGTTAGAAGAAAAAAAAATTGTAAGCATCCACCGCTAACCCCACCCCCTAAACCTATAACTGTAAGGCATAAGAAAACTGTACAAAAACTTATGAATCAGATCATGCAAATTTGCCATCAATTTGCCAAAATGTCAAATACTTATAAATTGCAACTTTATGGTAATGTACACTAAAGCGCCTATAGGCCAATGCTGAGAATTCAACACATAGGCTACTTACACTATTATAAATTGCAGTTAGACAAAATGTATAAAGGCTTGTGTAAGTGTATACTTCAGGTCAGTTTCACTGTATTCTTTATAGAGGACAGGCAACTTTCTAAGCAAAGAAAATCTTCCCATTACAAACAGGCTTTAAGGTGGTTACAATCAATTACTACAGCAAAATTTTGCTAAGTAGGAGTTTTTCCGGTCCAACGGCTGCACAGTCAGCCGTGCTGGGTCAGAAACTGGGCCACCTGCTCAAAAGTACAACCTGTAAAGCTGAAGTGTGTAATTTCTGGGCCACTAGCATCACCGTATTGCAAAAATAACCAGTTTTCAAACAGTCGGGTGTGTTAGATTAAAGAGACATCTAAAATCCGCAGTAATTTAAAGTGCAAATTTAAACACAGCAGTCTAAATATGAATTTAAAGGATAATTAACATTCTTTGTAGGGCGAGCAGACACGTACTGTATGAAAATGAGCCATTGGCCATTTGTACTGCAATGAATTGCAGACTGAACATAAGGAGCGATAAAACAAAATATAAGGGAAAAACAGCTTGGAGGACGTATCCTGAATAAATATTTTGTTGTTAACAAGGCTATTATGCTAATTTAAGAATTGAGGGACACAATCAATACATGGCAACATTGTGAAATGACTCCCACAAGGACATTAATTAAGTCTGCATACACAAAATAGGGTTCGCTACATGGTTGGTTGGGGAGAAGGGCGATGATGGTGAGAACGAAGGGCGTCATTTTAAAATGTTTTACTAAATCTCATGGTTACAAGCAAAAGTTGACTTTTCCTTGCAAAGGTTTATTCTGCAACAAAGCATGTTGAATCCACCTGGAATTTATGATCTTGCAAGATTATTGTGGTAAGTGGGATAATAGTACATTAATTTCTGTGTCTATGAGTTGCGTCAACATTAAAAGCCACATTCAATTGAATTCTCCTCTTTCTTGGTTTGGATCAAAGCAGAAAGTGTTTGCTGTAATTCACATCATATTTTAAATGTTTTGGTCATAATTGAATCAAATTAATAATAATAAAAAATTTAAAAAAAAAATGTTCCAGTTGTATTGTTAGCACTCTCCTCAACAAGCTGTACAGTTTAAGGTATAATGTCTGTAGCACAAAACATCTTAATGAATCAGCCAATCTCATTAGAAAAACGTACCTGTGGCATTTTTTCCAAACACAAAATATGTTGTGTTGTGCAAGTTTCGCGGAGGTTTCAATGAAATGTCCAGTGAGTGGCGCTAAAAGCAATGGTGTTTATTTTTTTCCGGAACAGATGAACGTGAATATAGCAATTTTTTATTACGTTGGAGTTATCACCACAATTCTGAATTGAAATGTCCTCTGAGTGGCGCAAAAAGTGCAAAATTTCTGCCACTGGAACATTTAAGTTCATGGGTATAATTATCGGATCTATGTATTTAATCACGTGAAAATTCTCACCACTAACAACATATATTAGATCTCATTAAATGACAAATTTAACACAATGTACTAGGCTATTGTATACTATGTAACACATCAAGCCATGTCACGCTCTGCGTGAGTGGTATTTACGACAGTAACGTTAAATACAAGTACTCAACAGCGACACTAGGGGTCGCTGTTTGACAAAAACGGAATTCCTGCAAGGTGTCCCTTTAATTCATAATCAGCACCTGTAATCATAATTTTGTGTGAAAATGATTAATGCCAAGTTCAGACTGCATGATTTTCAAAGTAGTCGGGTCACTGTTCTTTTCACACTGCATGACTATCTTGGCTAGCATTCAGTCGCTGCTGTGTTCACATTGCACAATGGATCAGCGACAGAAGGTTTCACACTGCATGACTTTACAATAGGAAAAACCGCCGACAACTCTGTCTAGCATGCTGCGCGCAAACTACGTTTCACAACAAACACACGTGAGATGTGACAAGGAAACAACGTGACACCACACGTGCAAGACCAGAGTTCTCACGTGAGACTTTTTTTCTTTTTCGACCCAGTTGTGGTACAGCTCAGAAGAAACGTCAAACAGACACGGGTGCTTCTGCCAAGTTTCTACTAATTTTTCTTACATTTCTTGTGTCCAAAAATAGACAGAGAAGAAGCCTTTTTTCTGAAACAATGCCATGCATGTTGATATGTGATCTATAACTCCTCCCCGAACTCCCCGCTGCTCTGTATCTTGCTCTCTCATTGGCTGTCGGTAATCGGCGATGTAGTTTTCAGTCAGAACACGTTTCATACAGCAGGATTTTGAACGATTCTCTCAGATCGCGTCTTTGCTCATTCACACTGCTTTATTGTCACTCGTGTGAACGAGCGCCGATTTGCCTGTGATTTCGGGTATTGGTCGGCGATTTCTCAAAACCTGTCGGCGAGCCAAAATGTTTTACTGCCTCTAGTGTTCATTTATGTTGGAAACTGCAGTGATATGTACATATTGGTACATATTTTGTGTTTGGCAAAAATGTTGCCACAGATAAGTTTTTCCAATAAGCCTGTGTTGGACTAAATTAAAAGCAACACATTCATTTACAGACTTTACCAAGGCACCATTAAACCCATTATTCACAAAAATTAAGCCATGTAATGCCGGGCTCGAACTACAGGAGTTTATAATTCTTAACCGATAGTGAAACCTGGTTGCATTACGCACATAAGAAGAATCTTCACAGATTTGTGTCTTTCAAATTTCAAACCTGCACCTACAGTACTACAGAATTTGAAAATTGTAGCACATCACACACTAAAAGATTTTCTTAAGATAATAATGCCAGATTTAGCACCTCACATGATCTCACAGGGAAATGGATGTAAACAAAATGGATACCGTGTCGCGTAAACTTGCTGTAGAAATTATACTGTATGTTTCCACATTTCGACCAGCCGTTCCTCCACCTCCGGACATGTAGCAGCTTTAAACGTTCGCCATTTCAAAAGTTCCACTTCCGTCTCTTTTTAGACTTGACTCTCATTGGCTAGTGTGTAGATCAGTCATAAATCGGCCTGAAACCCCTGTAGTCTGAGCATGGCTTAACACCATTGTATTTCCAACTCCAAATGTTTCTATTCATTAAATATTTCCTAAAAGCTTATATGACTTGGTTCATAGCACATGCACTTATACACACGTGTGATGCGCATAAAGATAAAGCACTTCGACAAGCACAGTCAACATTAGAATTCCAGTCATATGAGCGCTCAGAATTGATGGCTGTCTCTGCACTGTTGATTAACCGGCTCATGTGTAACGTCTTGCGGGGTTCTTCAGGAGTACTTTGTAAGTAGAACGAGGGTAATTTAGAAGAGTCAGTAGCGCTGACCTTTCGTGCCGTGCCCTGTCAGACGTAGACAATTACTTCAGTTAATGAAGACAGGTCCAGACGAATTGTGCCCAAATGTGTAGAACGAACGTGACATCATAATAGTGCTCAAATATGAGGTCGGCTGATTTCCTAACAAGTGCTTTACTCTTATTTGAACATATTGGATCCCTGCCAGACATATTTTGCACTCTTTAAAACTGAACTGCAAGACGAAACATGAAGAGTTAAACACTATGCATTGAAACTAATAACTATTCTGTGAAACTATTCAAAGTCCATGCCCTATTTATGATTTAATGAGTGAAAGAACGAATAAGTCTTAAGCAATTACCAGTCTTTTAAGACACCGCCTGTTCCTCTGAAAGCAAAGCACTCAGCATATCTGAATATTAATGGTGTTTCCTGGGAACAGCAGACATATGCCATAAACGCATATTAAATCCATCATTTTAACCTGCTTTGCTGGGGAGATGAATGATGAGGTGAACTTCCAGAGCAGATGTTTTTCTACCTCATGGGCCAGGCTGACAGGAGAGAAGAACTTAAGGAAATGTTCCAGAAAAGTTGCCCACCCCAGAGCGGAGTCAGAACGGATGGCAGGGGAGGTCGTAAGGTGCTGCACGCTGGGTGAGGAAAGATACAGCAGCTGTAGAGCTCATACAACAGCATTTGTTTCGCATTGCTAAACAGGTTTATATTTAAACTCACTTTTAACCAAGGATAATGCCAAGAGAATACATTTTCATTCAGTTCAATGGCATTTTCTTGGCTGACGTGTCGAATTGATTAAAAGTGACAGTTGACAGTAATATTTCTTAAGCATCAAATCAATCCATTTTATTCTGCTCTAAACAATGCGCGCAGCCATGACGACAACTCCGGTTGTCAACTTCCGGTTCTAGTCTGGTCTATGCTTTTTTGCCATGTGTTTTAGATTGTGTCATCCTCACATCGCTAAACTAAATCGAAAAAACATTCATCAAATGTGATCTGATCATGTTATTTTTTATTAAATCACAGATAAAAACAAAATGAACGTTTTTCATAACATCCAAAGGATAGGCTAGCTGATTCATGACTGCACGATCTCCCTAATCCAGCACGGACATCCGACAGTTTCTATCACCCCGACTGCTGCAGAATAACAGGACTATAAGGTTAGGCTGGTTAGCCCTTTACTGTCTACCTCTGCTTTCAAAGATGCATAGTCTATATTTTTCTCAGGCCTGTGAGGTTAGCGTTACGCCGAGTTTCATTCATGAGACCAAAGTCCAGTTTGCGTGCTGTCGCCTCCGTCATGATCTACTGTTTACTATACTTCTTATTTATTAAAACCAGTCAATTGGTTGATGAAACATTGATTTAAATTAAATCATCCAGAGTCGCGGGCAAAGCCGAATCGAACGACCGCTGTTCGCCAGCAGCAGCAGCCATTCTTTGTTTTCAAGTAGTGAACCGTCTAAACTCTGTCGTCATTATGTTAAGCCCGCCAGCCGACTCTATACACGATGTGATTGGCTTGACTAGAGTTTGTTTTTTCCAGCTCGAAAGTCAACAGAGAGTTGCTAGACTACACTGGCTGCAGCCGTTAGGGGAAGTCTATATTTCTAGGCTGCTTGTTTGCCCCTGTGTATATTTAGCCCTTGTGTTTCACTTGTTCCATTGTCAGTTGTAATGGTTGGTTCTGGTTCTGTTCCTTTGTTCCTTGAGTTCTTTGTTCTCTGTTCAATGTGTTGTTTTATTAAAAACACCTCCATTCAGATACTCGCGTTCTCCTGCATTCTCCGGCTCATTACGCTGGGGGACCCACTGTCCTTCTGAGTTTAGATCTAAATCTAATCAAAAACACCTGAACCAGCAAATCAAGCTCCTCAGCATCACAGACATATTAATACTATATAGGCGGCCTCACTTTGGCCCTCTGCTGCGATGCTTCAACAAGTCTGCGATATTGAACTGGGCAAGACTGCTCTATAAACAAATACAATTAAACGAGAAGCTGTTTTTTTCTAGACGAAAAGCACAAAAACTTCAACATTTCTCAACTGATTCCAGTAGTTTATATTCTGTGTGGGGTATGAAAAAGGTTCTGTCTCCGGTTATTAAAATCTAGTTAGACCTTGAAAAGTATTCATTGCCATAAGGAATTGTAAGAACTCACTCTTAGATTTTTCTTGGTCAATAATTGTATAAACATCCCGAATGTACATGAAATGTGTATAAAGCTTTTCATTGCAAAATTAATTTCTCTGTCTTCAACACCATCACTTTAGCTTTTTCACTTACACCTCCAGGTCACAACACAGCTTGTTTACTTTGAATTATACTGAAAAAGCTAATAATGAAACACTAAAAACTAAAAAGTTTTAAATCTGCAAAATCATTTTAAATGCTACATGTGGATTTAGGCAAAATTATAATAAATAATATGGGAAAAAAATGTGTTTATTTTTAGATTTGCTATAGATTAGGCTTAATAGTGTATTACAATTATTATTTTAAACATTAACTTTAAATGATAAGCATTAGATGACAACAAAGACAATGTAAAAAAGAGGAAATAAGTATGCACACTAACATACCAAAAATTGCAAGAGAAATATCTACTGTCAATAATTTAGTTTATAAATTAAATAAAAGTTTGAGGTCAGGAAGATTTTTTTTTAAATATTTAAAATATTTTTATGCACACTAAGGCTGCATTTATTTGATCAGCCATTACTATCGTCACATGACCTTTCAGAAATAATTCTAATATATCCACCTTATAGGCTATGTGCACCATAGATATCTACATAAAGGCTAGATGTCTCACGGCGGAGTATTTATCGTCATCACCGACGGCCATCTTGTCACAGACAGGCTTTCTGGCGGGCTCTGTGGTATCTGATGTAAGAAATACTTTTATCTCGTTGAAATCTTGACGGATTTACGAACGGTTTGGTTTCTTACAAACGTTATTAACGTGGCTATAATTCTGGATGATTATTTATTAATACACTTATTATTCATAAGTATGCAGTATCATAACTACACCTCTGCCATTTATAACAAACCAGACCGTTTGAAAATCTGTTGAAAATTGAGCAAGTTATGGTGATTTAAAAAGTACATGCACCATTAAAACAATGTTACCAGTGACCGAGCTGCCTGTGACAAGATGGCCGCCAGGTGCTGACGTCGACCCCCATTGGCCAGCAGCGCGGACGAGATATCTAGCCTTTATATAGATATCTATGATGTGCACAGGTGTAGTTTCAACTTCCGCTTTTGTCAGAGGTCAGCATATCAGTTTCCGGTCTACGACTGTTCATCTGCATCCGCTAATAAACAAACAAGATGGGTGCTTCTGTTGTACGAAAAAAAAAGAGTTCTTAAACACATCTAACGTCCGTTTCACACCCGTTTGCAGTGTGTGTTGCGGTGCAGGAGCAACGCGTGCTGTTAGTGCTTTCACATATTATGATGCGTTTGCAGTGAATAACTGATCCGCGGCTGTAAGTTACCACAAACACATACTTACTCTTTTTTTTTTTTTTTTTTTTTTTGCGCGTCGCCCAAAATGTTTATTTTGTGCAGCCACTGCGCACGAAGGTTGGTGTTTATCAGGAAGCTCAAATGGCTGTTAGCGACTTGAAACAGAGCAAAGTGCTACACAGCTGACTCCTAACGCACCACGTTAACAGGTTAGGGCTTTCACTTTTCACTGGTGTCGTACATGTAACAGCAGCACAGCGATCGTTTCCACACCCAGTCTATTTCTGCTGTAGGCCTAATGCAAACGCTGGTGATCAAAGTGATAAAGATTGACGTGAAAATGTAGTCATTTCACCATGAATGCGTTTAATTAAATAAAATGTAGTAATCTCACCATAAATGCACATTTAATTAAGGAAAAATACAATTTACTTCAACAAGGCGACAGAATGAACAACTCGTCTCAATCGTGGAGGTGGAAAAACAAGTTTTTTCTGACATACAAGATCTATTGTTTTAAAATTGAAATGCAAAAGAAAAGGCAAGTCGGCTGCTTTTGTCAATATCAAGTTTTAATTTAAATTATTTGCGATTTTAATATAGTAAATATTTGACCACTTGCTTGAGCAACTTATATGTAATGCATGGAATAATAGCCCTAACTTAAGTTGTTTAAATTGTGTTTTTAAATAAAAATAAAAAATATGTGTTTGTGGTACAGCCGTGGATCAGTTATTCACTGCAAACGCATCATGTGAAAGCACTAACAGCACGCGTTGCTTCTGCACTGTAACACACACTGCAAACGGGTGTGAAACTGACGTTAGATCCACCTACAGTTCTAAGGCCACGTTTACACAAAGCCGGGTATTTAGCAAAACGAATATTTTCCCCCTCTCCATTTTCAAACAGAACATCCTTCACACACCTGCATAAATACGCCGTTGAGCACCATCATAACTATCCCAAACCTATTGGCGGCAGTGTAGGGGTTAAGGATAAAGCCATGCAAGCCAATCAGAATCCTCAGAATCGACAAGAGAGAACCTAAAATGCCGTTTCTCCCAGTTCACACGGCAACACATACCCGGCGTTTTCAGAAATCTCCACTTTGCCCGGAGTTTTTTGAAATAATCGTTTTCTGTCATAAAAACTGCGTTTTCGTGTAAATGAGAGGGCAAAAGGCAGAGAAATATCTGCGTTTTCCCATCGTGTAATCGGGGCCTAAGAAACTTAGATGTGTTTAAGAACTCTTTTTTCGTACAACAGCAGAGGATGCGGATGAACAGTCGCAGACCGGAAACTGATATGCCGACTTCTGACAAAAGCGGAAGTTCGAAACTACGTTTGTGCACATAGCCTATTGTGTGCCCCTTCTATTTCCCATGATGCATTGCGGTTTCAACTGACTAAACGGTTTTCCACTTCCTGTTGAAGTAGTTTACACAGAATGCTAGCACTCAAGTCCAGACCACTCATCTATATACAATGATATATTATATAGATCGGTGGTCCAGACATTAGAAAAATATGCGTTATATATTCACGGACATGACCATTATGAAAGCGACTTTAAAACTTTCACAAAGATTTTAAAGAGAAACCACAAAGAAACCTTTCTTTAAAGTGAATTATTCGTTTTTTATTAATTGAATCTTAAAGGTGCAGTGTGGGATTTTTAGCGACATCTAGCGGTTCGGTTGCGAGTTTGCACCAGGTTTGCACTAAGGACTCAGCCCACTGCTCACCCCTCCCTTTCGAAGAAGCTACGGTTGCTAAAACGAGACAAACATCTCGTCGGCTGAGACAGCAGAGAATAGCCAGAGAAAGCCATTGTCAGATGACGTAAGCCATTGTAAGAGTGTGTAGTAAGCCATTGTAAGAGTGTGTAACATTGTCACTGTGTCTGTACCACAGTCCATTATAAACCACATCATGGAAACAGTTTACAAAGCCATAGTCAGGTGAGGATAGAGGGTTTTAATATATAATTAAAGGGGGGGGGGTAATGTTGCTGTTGGTGCATGAACAGTATCTGCAAAGTTGCAGCGCCGAAAGTTCAGTGTAAGCAGAGATATCGTCTTTTAAAAATCAGGAAGTATATTGCCTACAAAAACAACTCGATTGGGACAACAGCTGGGTCTTAGACATCACTAACCCACACATTTGCATCAACCCCTCCCTCCGGAAAATGCAAGAAAGGGCGTGTGCATACTGTATTTCGTCGAGTGTGTTGTGTTCACCCAGCTGTCAGGTCTTCTGTGATCGAGCTTCCCACGGACGCTGTACTTCGTCAACAATGGATACAATTTAAGTTTGATTATGTTCCTGAAAATGACGATCGTAATTTAGCTCTCTGTGCTGCGCATTTTATGGAAGACAGCTTCCAGAATCTCCACGAATTCAACACCGGATTCAACAAGAAACTGTTACTAAAACATGAAGCAGTTCCAACTTTAAAACCAGAGGCAGCAGTTGTTGGGCCCAGGCCCGGCTGCAGGATGAAATGACTGAGGGGGCATGTGAAATTGTTAAGGGGGCTTAACTTTATACCATCAATGAACAATCAATATACACACCTCGCTTTGGAACAACAGATTTTTAAATGCAGTGCTCCATAACACACTCCATATGCAACCACGTAATAAAAAGATAAGCCAGCATAATTTTTTATTCATATATGAACTCTTTCATGCTTTAGTTTAAAATATTCTGACTTACTCCCCAGAGTGAGTTTTAATTTTCAGAACGTTCCCCCTTAATGTTTCCATGGCTACGCGTCATATTTGTCACGTGCCACCATAGCCACAATAATGAATGACAGAATGTGTATCACTTTTATTTCGTTTTTCCTTTTTTATTTAAAATATTCACAAACTTGCTTACCATGTCATCAACTATCTGATATTGCGATTGTCAAAAATGTGTAAGTGAGTGTGGTTGGTCGTTTAAAACCTTTATAAATAATCTTGATCTTCATCTATAACGCGAGATGGACGACACGTTTATTTGCGCCGCAGTTCAGAGAGTCCTGTCGGTCATCATCAGTTTCTCCCGAAATATATGTAAGAAAGTGGCCGGAGAAATGTGAGAAGAATAAAGTAAACTTTATTGTCATTTCCACTATGTTTGTCTGATATGAATAACACACGTTGGCAAATTATATTTGAATAGATTGTTATTGCTGCTTCCACAGACATCCGTGTGTATTTTACTCCAAATGTACTGTTTTACTAATGCTTAAGTGAATTTCAATGTCTGAAACCTAAAATAAAACATTATGAGGTTGAAACACTGCATAGTTTTGATAGCCTATATGACAGCGCTGTCCGTCTCTGGCCAACCAAAGCGCAAATCTGGTAGTGATGTCACGTCACTGAACATTATACATCCCATATGGGACTGTACCGCTCTAAAGGTTAAACATTTCATTTGTAACCATGAATACAAAAATTAAACTGAGGGGGCACAAATCAGATCTGAGGAGGCAATGCCCCCTTTTGCCCCCACATGGCGCCGGGCCTGGTTGGACCACAACCTGTAAGTAGGCTAAGACTTCATCATTTCAAATGTATTTGCATGTATAATTCCAGACGTAGCCTTGTGTTTTTACATAAAAAAAAATAAAAAAATAATTCCAGGCGACGTTTATCCCGCCCTTAGTATTGAGCCCTGTCAATGGTGAGTTCTCAGACCTAACATCCCGATGTACGTCTGGCATGCCAGACTAGAAAACAAGCTTAACAAGGCAACAATGAAACGAGAGGAAGACTAATCAACATGAAAAACTACAATGAACTCCAGACATGCCACTAGGACAGGAAATACAACAAAAGTCCAGACTAGACATGGGGAATATGACAGCCAGGAGCAGGGTTTAAGACCTTTGGCTTACATCTAACATTACATCAACCATGTAGGGCTCCTACTGTTACAAAAGAAAGCCTCTCTGTATCGGTTAAAAAAAAAAATCATAGCAATCTGATCTTTTTTATGTTTATACAGACCAACAGAAAACAATAGTGCATTGCATCAAAGGGATTTTTTTAATACGTAAGAAATGGTGGGGACACAATGAAATTATGTTTTTAGATATGAAATTAAAGCCAGCCACCAGTAGGTGGTAGCAAGTTACTGTCTTAATTAATGAGTGAATCTCTGAATAATTTAAGTCGTGCAAATGTACCAATTTATCCAAGAATAAAGCAATTGACTGATTACTTTATGAATAGATCATTGAATACGATCTGTTCAAAAAGTGGATTCATTCAAAAACTCAACACTACTGTGTATTGCTTCTGGTGTGGATTTGTTTGGAACTATTTTTGTTGGTGGAATGGCAAAAAAAAAAAGAAATTTAGTGTGTCTAAAATGTACAGTAAGTCACTAAGGCTTGCTTTCACAGACAGGGCTCAGATTAAACTAGCATTAGTTCAAATAGAACATTTAAAGGGTGATGAACTGAGAAATCAAATTTTCCTTGAGCTTTTGACTAAGAGTTCATGAATAGCCTGTAAGTTTCAGAACTGAAAACGTCCTTGTTAGTCCAATAAAAGCTTTTGTTGACACCAGCCCCAGCAAACGACTCGTTTTTCAAAGTGGGGAACTATGACGTCAAAGGAGATAAAACACCACCCCCTGCAGGAGAAGATCAATGCCTGCTTCAACATGGCAGTTTAGCCCCGCCCACCGATTCGCGCATTACACGCATAGATAAATAACATAAGCCTACCTTGTGATGACAAACCAGGAGTGAAACTCATTATAATATGCAAAACTGTTATCCACTCACAGCAGTGGGTGTTTACTTCCAAGTCTTCAATGCCAGACGCCCATAAAAAACTAGGGTAGAAAAAAGCCTATTACTATTATTCATTTTGATGGGTTTTTTATAGGGCTGTGCAAAAGTTAATTGCGATTAATCGCATCCAAAATAAAAGTCTGTGTTTACATAATATATTTGTGTGTGCTGTATATAATTATTTTGTATATATATAAATACCTATGCATGCATGTATATATTTAAGAATTATTTGCGGTTAAATTCTGTATATATTTATAAATACATAATCTATATTATATAAATATAAATATTTTATATATGAATAACATATTTTCTTAAATATATACATGCATGTGTGTGTATTTATATATACAAAATAATCATATACAGCACACACAAATATATTATGTAAACAGAGACTTTTATTTTGGATGCGATTAATCGTAATTAACTTTTGCACAGCCCTAGTTTTTTAATGTAAAAACCAAGCGAACGTCATAAGTTGACCTCAGGCAACAATATACAAAAATTTTAAAAGCCAGTTCATGACCCCTTAAATTAGCTTTTATAAACCTGCCTTAGAAAAAAAAAACACTGGTGTGCATCTTGAGACAAAACAATGTCACTGACATATTTTAAGATATGCATAATATCAGTTTAAACAGATCAAACATTAATTTTATTCTGGGACTAGACTTAAGCCTTGTCAGACAAAAACCCTGGTTAAATATAATTTATTGTGTCTTCAGAATGATCAAAACATAGAACGCGTGGTATAACTCTTTTTCTTCACATTTCCATTGTTTCTCTGTAATGTCAGGCAGTTTTGATTTATATGCTGTTGAATGTTTGGTGCTCATGTTAGCTAAAACTATCCACTACTTTTGGTTTATGCATATTTTTTCTTCCCTTGATGCTGGACTCTTTCAGTAGATACGTAATAGCTCCCAGTAAAGACATGGAATGCCGGAATAACATGCCAATGGCGGGTAAGCGTTTTGTAATAAATGACAGAAAATCAATGGCAAGGAAAGAGTTAAGAAAAGTCATGATATTGGCTGCCTTCAGATGTTCTATTAACATGACACTCTCTCACCCGATCCAGACAGCTGGTCTAGGATTAAACCTCATATCCCCACCTGAAAGATGTAGTGCAGGAGAGAATATGCTTTATGGGCTGTTACTGGGGAGATATACAGCTCATAACTGATCCTCAAGGTGGTTTCTGGGGCGACTGAAAAGAGCATCAATCAATTCGTGTAATCTCATGGACAGTGCTTTGCGAATGCAAATTGTTGTCACCTTTACCAATGCTTCTCCAAGCACCACACTTATTTCAAAGGTCTTGTAAATAATTAAGAATCCATCCAGATGTAGGTGTCGAGGGTGAAGCAGGCTCTTTAAAAAGGCTTTCTAAGACAAATCTGCCAAAACAGCAATAAGTTAAGACTCCACGTTTAATATAACTAATTTTGATTTTATATGCTGTTTTTGCAATGACTTCAAGGTAATTGGTGTCAACAAGGTGTTGAATGTATGAAATCAAGTTAAAAACTTTCTCTCAAATTTAGACTAAGATGGTATTTAAAGGAGTAGTAGGATTTCTCTCCATATAATGGACTTTACTGGGCACCAAACGGTTCAAGGTCCAAAAGACACTGTCAGTACAAACCGCAAACTGTTCAAAGGGCTTTAAACGATTCCAGACGATGAATAAGGGTCTTATCAAGTGAAACCATCGCTCATTTAAAAAATAAATAACAAAGTTTAAGTTTTATACGCTCAAATGGTCGCCTTGCTCTGTTCTGTAACGAACGTTTTTGACTCTTCTTTTCGAACTCGTTCATCAAAATGAACAACTCTTTTTCCGAGTCAATATGTTAATTTTATTCGTTGAATGAACCAAATGACACGAAAAAGAAAAGTTCATTTTGATGAACGAAATCGAACAGGAGAGTCATGAACGTGCATCCTAGAATGTTTTCATCAAAAACCTTAATTTATTTTCGACTGAAGAAAGAATGACATGGATATCTTGGATGACATGGGGGTGAGTAAATTATCAGCAAAAGTATTTTTTTTAAAAAGTGAACTACTCATTTAATACCTGGAAAAACTATTTGCATTCCTTTTCTTCTCTAAAGGTCTGGGCATACTTTTTTCTGCATTCCACTCAGTCTCGTGCACATTCCTGTCCACACAACTTTCATGAATGCCAGCTAGTAAAATGCTGTGCAGGTAAACCTTGTTATCTTAGCCTCAAGAGGTGTGCTAACGACCTTTAGCATGCCTGGAAACGCCGGCTGGAATCCCAAGATTGGAGGGAGGTTTAGGGGGGTGGGTGTAACGGAGGTCAGCTAGCAAAGAGCCTCACTCTCCTGGCCTCAAGAGACATGTTAGAGGCTGCAGAACTGGAAGGGTAACACTGGTGCCGTGACCCGGATTGGAATGAGGATTTTATATATATATATATATATATATATATATATATATATATATATATATATATATATATATTATTATTATTATTACAACTACAATTAATTACAATAATATATATATATACAATTAATTACAATAATATATATATATATATATATATATATATATATATATTAATTACAACTTCAGTGCAAGAACACTGTTTTCAATTATCTGAAAATTATCCATTCATGCCACGTGACTAAGCACAATGTATCACAATGTTTTGTTTTCATATTGAACATTATATTCTGCATTTTGTTTTATTTCAAAACTATTTCAGTAAAATGTTTTTTTACCTGAAAAGTGTGCTTGTGCTCAGTCTTTAAAAAAAAAAAAAAACACTTTTACCTAATGTAATGACCAAAACTGTCTGGGGTGACTGTATATTTCTAACGCACAACTAAAACACAAACAGAAGACATTTATAGTCAAAAGAAGTTTGACGATTTCACTGACATAGACTGATCAATGAATAAAATTACAAACACAGCATATATTCTGCAAACCCCCAAGATCTGTGGTGACATAGATAAAATGCCTCTTCACTTTTGATAGTGTCAATTGCTCTGGAGCGAACACCTGTCTCATTATTCTCCAGATGACAAAGCTCTCTTTGTGTATTATGTAATTCTTCACTAGTTATGCGTTAACTAAATCAAGGCATTGACAACCAACACTGCAAGGTCTAACACCTGCTCATTATAACATTTAAACCCACCACAGAATACTCTTTTCTACACACATTGTTTATGTATGTAGTTACTTACTTATTTGATAACAAACAATTATGTCATTTAATCAGTTTATCTGGAATGCTAGCTTAATTGTGTTTGCTCTGCTTCCGTTCATTTTTCAATGCTTTTGTTGAACTATATTGTAAGTGAAAAGTTCAAACAAAGTAATATAGCAATAATTAAGGATAAGATCAATAAAAGGAACAAAAATAGGAAAGGAAACACTTAACTATCAAATATTATAGCTCAAAACAGAAATAGAAAATAATAGTAGTAACTCATGGTTACTAGCAAAAATTTAAAAAAAAATAAACAAGATGGAAAGAAGAAATGAAATGGGCATTATTGTAACTGCTTGTGCTCATATCCAGCAACATTCAAAGGAAATGGTCTCCTTACCTTATTTTGATTTTAATATCAAAATAATTGACTCAGGATAGTGAACTTATTCACAATATTTAATAGATTTAACTGTTTAGTGTAAAACACAAATTTCATATCAGAATTTCAGCTATTCATCTCTATTACATTTTAAATGCAAAACTGACAAAGAATATATTATGATGCTTACATTACATACTATCTCTATCAAACTCATTAGTTAACCTCTAGAAGGTTTTTAAAAAAAAAAAATGTAAATAATGTGACTAAATGTAAATAATGCCATGTATAAAACAGTAATTTGACAATTTGCAGACTGATATTTAACCCTGTAACCCCAAAATATCAAAACTGTAAGATGTTTAGTACTACTTAAACATTGGTTACAAAAATACATTCAGCCCATGAAACATTTTTTTTTTTTTTGCAGCGGCAGTTTATGACATACAGATATTTGATTGGAATGTTGTAAAAATGTGGTAAAAATAGTAGAAATTCTAATAAAATGCAAATGAATAAATCATCAATAAAGAGTGAGGCCATTCCTGAATAGGCCATTAATAATTCCACGTTGACCACAAGGTTGAACTTTACTTTTAGAGTATAGCCCCTTAAGAGTTTAGAGTTTATCCGTTTATGCTTTTGTAACCACACAGACGATCCTTGGAGCAATCATTCATAATGAATGTCAGTGAGTGATTCAAAAACATCTGATTGGGATGATTCTACACCCATAAAACCATTTTTATGTTCCATTGCATGGCATTCCCTGTCACATCCAAACGACTGCTCATTTGCACTCTTGTACGACATGAGTGAGGTTTAAGTGTGGTTCATACTCAACAAATCATTTCTTTTAACGGCCATGGCCATGTGGGTTGTCTCGGCACACACAGCAGGTTATTTGCCAGCCATTTTCAAATAGTCAATAAAACACTCAGCTGCAGTTATAGGAAGATGGCAACACTGTGCATTTCAATGAAAGGATTCCTATTCCAAACACTAAGCTGAGGAAGCACTTTGGGAATGATATTTGAGGTAAGACCAGGGGGACTGTACTATGGGAATACTGTCCAAATACTGTCCAAATATTTAAGGACAATATGTTAAATGCATCTGATATTCCTACTGTGAACAGGTCAAAGGGACTGTTACTGAGGCATAATGCATTCAGTGTGCCTGTTCAGACTGCCTTATGTGCTGTGTGAGTGCATTTGATTCGTTAAAAGTTTCACTTTGAGAACTTTCTCGAACGGTAGGGTGTATTGTGACTGGCTATATTTATTAGAAGATGGAAGGTTTTCTAAGCCTTATCTCTTGTTCATCAGTCACTTCAAATCCAGGTCGGCTTTGAGGTTCCACAAAAAAGGATCTTTGATGGGTTTTCTTTTTTTTTAAACTAAATCAAAAAATAGGATGATTAAAGACTTGAAACCGGTTCTTAGACTAATTAGATAATAAGGCTCTACCTAGTTGTTTGAACCAAAGGAAACGTTAAAGGGGTCATAAGATATTTCCTGGGGTGCACTTATGATGTTAATATGATATTTACATAAAAATTGTCATAATTTAGAAATAAAAGGCATTTTTCCTATCTTGATTGTAGCCCTTTTTGAAAGGGCTTGTCTGCTGTAAAACTTCAATGTAAATGCCCACTGCTGATTGGCTAACATCTTTGCATGAAATAGCTATGTGGAACTCTCTCGAAAACTTTTAGCACATTTTAATATTAATATTAATGAAAAGTGTTGATTATAGCATTATATTTAAATCCTAAATTGGACATCCATGCTGTTTTTGTTAATATTATTTGAGCTTTTTACACAATTGATCATTGTCAACTGCTTTATGCTTTAGCTGGCATGAATCTCAGATGACCGCTTTGGCTCAGTGTAAGGAGCTGTCTGAGTAACAGAGAGCAAAAGGTGAAGTGGGGCTCCTGTGTGTCTAAATCCTGTCCAATTTCATCTGGTGTTCCTCAGGGGGGACTTCTATCCCCTCTGCTTTTGTCATCTCCATAAATTCTCTATAAATTTTTGTCTCTTGGATTCTCGCCTGCCTCCTTTAGTAATTCCGGTGAAATATGCAGATTATTTAAAAATCACTGAATCTTTAAATGGATCCTTACCAAGGTTAACTCAGAAGGTCTTAAATTCAGGAGTTTCCACCTTTAAACTGCTTGGAGATCAAATTTCTTCTGATCGGTCATGGGACGCCCACATTAACTACATGATTTCTAGGTGCGTCCTAGAATCCACTAGCCTGGCATGCCAGACCTCCAGACCTACATCTCATCATTGACAGGGCTCAATCCGAGGGGCGGGATAAACAGCGGAGCAAGTTCTTTCTTTATGAGCCTCTAGTCAGTTACTGTAATAAGCCTGATGTATTTCAAGTTTTTCTGTGCAGCTGTTTGACTCCACCTGTTTTTTGTTTAATTTTATTTTTTTTAAGGCTGTCTTGAGTATGTGTTATGTTTGATACATTTCAGGATTTTGTTCTTCAATATTCTGCCTTCTCAAACTCAAATTAACCTAGCCACATTTACAGCATCATATTTACTGTAGATCGTGGCATGAAAGGTTGCAGCGATGAGCATGACAGACATGAATGCAGTGATCTCGTCATTGTAGCTCGATTTCTGCACTCTCGCGAATGCTTTCATCATAACTAACAGTGCAAACATAATGTAAATGAGAGATTTGTTGATTATAACGGGAGTTTTGGCGAGAGTCCAAATAAACTATTGCTGTTTGATTGACAGCTCCAGCGATTGTAAAGGGAGTGTTCTTCGATCGCTTTCTATATATAATTTAATCACAGTTTTAATTACAGATTATTTTCATCTTACTATTTTCATCACTGGTTTGATTTACTGACACAGACTGCAATCAAAGATTTTGAAAAAAAAAAAAAAACCCTGCTGAAATTACTGGTCACTTGTGATTTTGATTAGACGTACAGATAATCAGTACATATCAAACAATCTGTAACAAAGCAATTGTGACACAGTAAAAACTTTTTTTTTTACCACATAAGTTCAGTCGCGGCGTTTCACAAAAACCTAGAGTATGGCATCTGGCATAACGTTACATAGAACAACGACATTACCGAACGATATACCTCACATTAACAAAATGCAATGCACTGTTAACTTGTAACGCGTTGTGTCAGGAGGGAAAGAAAATAGGGATAGCTCACAGCTTGTTAGACCAGACAGATACAGCATTCTCTGAAATGGAATATTAAATCCATTCATGAATTTTGTAAAGCTGCTCACACCCACAAAAAAAAAAAAAAAAAAAAAAAAAACGTTGTTACGTGTTTTTTTCCCCCCTTATAATCAGAGAAGTCGGCGTTTAGACCAAGAGCAGCGCAGCGCTCATTACTTCATTATCACGTGTTTTGCCTTCGGATTTATTATCAAATTAATATTATAACAATTTTTTAGCAACCTTATTGCACTGAAGTATAGCAAGAGTATAAAAAATCACAAAAGTCTCATGTCGGACTCGTTTATATGAAAGGAATTTCATAATTAAAAAAATAAGCCCAGCTTTCACAGTGGGAAACCGCGTTTAATTACTCCAGCAGCATTTAATGTAAACTGCATTTATGACAAACAAAGAACTAAACAAATGTATATACTATAGGCCTACACTGTCTATTAATAAATGCATGCACGTTTTCATCATAGTCAGTAGCTAAAAGATTTTCATCTGCTTTTGTTCTGACGCTGACGCTGCGGAGAAGCCGGTTGGCCGGTTTCGTGTGACTTTTAAAAGTGACGACTGACTGAGCGATCATGAAACACATTTTTTCATGATCTAATTTAGGATTATGAAAGGATCAGGATCATTTAGGATCATTTAGGAATTTAGGGAGTTCAAAAAGCCCTCCTAACGAGCATAAGCCCCCCTGCATAAGTTGCGCCATTCCGAAAGCACAGCATTTTTTTTTTTTTTAGTCTTTCTACAAATCCAGCATCAAGTTGTCCAGTGACAGTGTTTTTCCACAACCTGACATTGCATATTTTGCACTCTTAAAAGGCATGGGTGGTCAATCCAGTGTTAGTGTCTGTCACATATGCTATTTACTAGTTCATAATCAGTGGGCGGGGCTACACTGGTAACAATGTAGGCGTTGATCATCTTCTACCTTCCTTCTTTCAGCTATCTATTACGTCATAAATGGGAACATTCATAAATCATTATATGGGCTTGGTTTCAATAAAAGCTGTTTTCAGTTCTGAAACTTATAAGATATTTGTAAAGTATGATGACGTCTTGCATGTCAAAAGCTCAAGGAAAATTTGATTTCTCACTTCATGACCCTTTTAGAATAATTACACCAAGAAGGACAAATATTAAATAAGAAACTTTAGATATAGGTCCTGTTTCCATTATATAATTACTGATTTCTTCATTAGCATTTGTGTCTATTTGCTAGGTACAGAGCAATAATATTGCATTTTTTGAAATTACTTTAGCATTTTAGAAGAGTCTGTACTCCATGTAAACATCTGAGTGCTTCATGTTTTGACAAACTGCAGTAAGCATTTTAAAGAAATTAAATATTTTTATTTAAAAGTTTAAAAACTGTCTGTACCTCTAAATGTGACTTGTAGCCCTGCAGTGAGTTCCTCTCCTTGAGCTCGAGTCAACTTGAGTGTGCGAAATCACTGGCAGACGGACTGTCATGACCTCTGCGTTTAGTGGAGACGGCCGTTTACTCAGAGGGCAGAGAGATCTGTGACTCATAGCACTCCTGCTGTCAATCACCTTCACATTGAAAACACTACAAAATCAAATTAAAACCACAAAAAATGACAAGTGTATAGATACTGTAGATGAACAGGCAAATAGATAGAGATGGATGGATGGATGGATGGATGGATGGATGGATGGATGGATGGATGGATGGATGGATGGATGGATGGATGGATGGATGGATGGATGGATGGATGGATGGATAGATGGATAGATGGATAGATGGATAGATGGATAGATGGATAGATGGATAGATGGATAGATGGATAGATAGATAGATAGATAGATAGATAGATAGATAGATAGATAGATAGATATTACAGTAGTGCTAGAGCTAAACCACATCAACTGATCAAATAGTTTGGAGATCTGCTGTTGCAGCAGAATCTGCCCACACAATAAATCACATCGTCCGTCTAGTGGTTTAACGACAACATTGTCCCAGCGGCGGTCTACCACAGCAGTGATGCTACTCATCCGCTCCTCTCTGCTCTTTCCCATGAATAAGTATCACCTCCATCACCCTCTCTCCCGAGCAGCAATCTGCATTAGCTTACAAAAGTGTCACTAATCACTATTAATATGAGGCAGAGGTGGAGAAACGCAGGGCAGGAATTCATTAGGCAGAGTTTATGCAGCCGATCCGCTGGGTTTGAGGCCTCAATCAGTCGTGTTTGTCAGCCTGTGGTGACGGCAGTGAATTGGTGTGTGAGACAGCAACATGCTTTCCTCTGTCTGAGTCAAAGCCAGAGAGACCAGCCTGGTCCTGGCTTGCCCAATATTCTTCTAAATGACCATTATAGCCATTAGTTAATCTTGAGAATTAAAAGTGTAGTTCACCCAAAATAGAAACTTCAGTCATCACTTACTCACCCTCATGTTGTTCCTTCTTTTTTTTCATCTCAGGCCAGGACATAAAAGAAGATATACAATCACCTAAAGGATTATCAGGAACAACTGTTCAATTTTTCATTAATGCAGTTATCTAATCAACCAATGGCAGTTGCTTTAGGGGTGTGGTCCTGGTCAAGGCAATCTCCTGAACTTCAAACTGAACGTCAGAATGGGAAAGAAAGGTGATTTAAGCAATTTTGAGAGTGGTATGGTTGTTGGTGCCAGACGGACTGGACTGAGTATTTCACAATCTGCTCAGTTACTGGGATTTTCACGCACAACCATTTCTAGGGTTTACAAAGAATGGCGTGAAAAGGGAAAAACATCCAGTATGCGGCTAGAGGTCAGAGGAGAATGGGCCGACTAATTCAAGCTGATAGAAGAGCAACTTTTATTGAAATTACCACTCGTTACAACCGAGGTATGCAGCAAAGCATTTGTGAAGCCACAACACACAAAACCTTGAGGTGGATGGGATACAACAGCAGAAGACGCCACCTAATTGCATTAGGTTGATAATCTCCACTACAAATGTGAAAAAGAGGCTACAATTTGCAAGAGCTCACCAAAATTCAACTGTTAAAGACTGGAAAAATGTTGTCTGGTCTGATGAGTCTCGATTTCTATTGATACATTCAGTTGGCAGAGTCAGAATTTGGTGTAAACAGAATGAGAACATGGATCCATCATGCCTTGTTGCCACTGTGCAGGCTGGTGGTGGTGTTTTATTGGCACACTTTAGGCCCCCTAGTGCCAATTGGGCATTGTTTAAATGCCACGGCCAACCTGAGCATTGTTTCTGACCATGTCCATCCCTTTATGGCCACCATGTACTCATCCTCTAATGGCTACTTCCAGCAGGACATGCTTGAACATGACCATGAGTTCACTGTACTAAAATGGCCCCCACAGTCACCAGATCTCAACCCAATAGAGCATCTTTGGGATGTGGTGGAACAGGAGCTTCGTGCCCTGGATGTGCATCCCACAAATCTGCATCAA
The DNA here is from genome assembly GCF_988280905.1 of Pimephales promelas. NCBI lineage: Eukaryota > Metazoa > Chordata > Actinopteri > Cypriniformes > Leuciscidae > Pimephales > Pimephales promelas. The sequence goes on along the minus strand of NC_142790.1, from coordinate 12,694,060 downwards.
CTGCAAGATGCTATCCTATCAATTTGGGCGAACATTGAACATTGCTATCAGCACCTTGTTGGATCAATGCCACGTAGAATTAAGGCAGTTCTGAAGGCGAAAGGGGATCAAACACAGTATTAGTATGGTGTTTCTAATAATCCTTTAGGTGAGTGTATATAAATAATAATAATTCTTCCATCACAGTTGTTTGTTGTTGTTTTGGACCCCACTCACTTTCATTGTATGGACAAAATCAACAAAAACATTTTTCCAAATATGGTGAACCCTTTGAATAAATGTGCCTACTGAAGATTTAATTAAAAAAAAAAAAACATGGACACCACTGGGAACTTGATCCTTTTGCTTGAATTTGAAATTGGATTTAAGACCTTTTAATTATAATCTCATTCATATTCCATGTCATCAAGTAATTTAGAATACTAGACTATTAATAGTGTAGTTATATCATTCCATTAACATTTGATTCTTATGCATAAATAATATGATACCGAGAAATGGTTCATTTGCATTTGTTTGAACTGTTGGGTGCTTGACATATGCAAATGTACAAAACAAAATATGTTTTAACTTGCTCTATGAGACTATTACAGTTGCAGATTTTCTAAACTAAAAATGAAAATGAAATGAATACATTTCACATTCACGTTTTTTAAATGTACGCTTTTAAATACACCAATACTCTTCTTCATGATCTCAACTAACAGATTCTACAAAAAAGTGGAAATCACCAATTTTGTGAAAAAAATAAAAAACAAAACGCTTCTTTTTCATTTTGCCCGTAAGTTGTGCTGCCGAATCGTGTCACTGGTTTCCGTGTCGGGTCACATATTATTTTTAGCTAATTTATAGCAAATCTGTAGTAGTTGTTTCACCTGCATTGCAAAGGGACATCTGGGTAGAAATACAGTAGAAGCCATGCAACAAAATGCCCTGTTCCTCACCACTTATCATAGTTGTGATTGATAAGGACAAACATGTAATTGATAAGGACAAAGATATAGCTTTTATCGCTTGTCACTTCATCAGGTCACGTCTGGCTAGAACACAGCGTTAGTTGACATGCAGAAAGTTGCTTGGCTAATTAAGTGTCTGAGCTTGTGATTATAAATGGTCTTCTCTGTCTCTTGCTGTGTCTCTATACTCAAGGTCTAATTCCCATAGTTATCTGTGACTGTGCCTTAGTGTCTTTCCAGTCTCTGGTGAACTGATTCTTAAGGGTCTCGTTTACCATTGCCCTGCACAATTTCACGAGTGAAATCCAGTCATTTCAATAGGAATCATCATGTTTGAGTTTGGCTTGGGGGCTAAAAAGGTTTCCCACGCAGATTTTGTTCAAGTTCACTCCAGCATACACCGCTTTTTATTAGGTTTAATAAAAGCATAAAGTAAAAATTTAGCAATGAACACAGGCATGGACACAGTTATTTTCATGGTGGACCTTATTGGTTATGCATTTGTTGCAAGGTGCTTGCCTTTCAGACGCAAAATGTATGGGAGGAGAATATTTAAATAAAAATCATGCAACATGAATGATTTACTACGGTTTGCAGTAGTTTTTTTTTTTTACATGTATTAAATGTATTAAAAAAAGTTTTAAAACAAAAATATAGCTTTTACTAACATATTTTCTGAAATATTTTTTAAAGGCATGACTCAGTCAGCTTTACTGAGCATTGCATTAGGTTGATAACGTGGTTTCCCCTCTCCAGCCATTGAAAAAAAGACTTAGTTAATGAGAATGAAAACACTTCAAAAGCAATAATTAGGCACATTGCAAACAATAAATTAAGTACTCCACCCCACCGCAGACTGCTCTCTAAAATCAATGCTTATTTCAATAAGTTGTGCTATGGAACCTCCAGTGATAACTATAGATTGGAGCAGACTGAGTAATGAATTAACGCTCGATAGCTGGCACGTTTGAATGAACTCACTGCTGCGCTGTTGGATAATCTTGCCACTGTAATTATGGGATACACTTCAATGCAAAACACAGCGTGACTACCATCACCTCTGAGCCCGGGTCAAGTCCCTACTTTCAGTTGAGGTTAGTAGATTAGTTGTGCACAATCAAAAGATTAAAAATAAATTAGATAAGAATAGATTTTTCCTCGTTTTTAATTTTTTTTTTAATTACAAAATTAGCCTTAAAAAGAAAATACCAAAAGTACAACACAGTTTCTTTTATTGACTGCAGAACGTTTCCAATTAACAATAACCAATATATGAGTCTATATCAGTGAAGAGTAATTCATGTTTTCATCCTATCTCAAAATAAAGAGGTAAAATTAAACATGCATTATTTAATAATCATTTTGCAATGAAGAGAGGATAAAAGCGTCTATCCACTCTAACTTTGATGGTCCACCATAAACTTCAATGAGCTTATTAATGGTGTTTGCAAAGCTATTTGTCATGGGTCATGTCTTTGTATTCATTGCTGTTGTTGTTTTGTAGGCATGGCTGACTTGTTCAGCATCTATAGCAATTTATCAGGGATCCCCCGCAGGGACCCCAGCCTAAGATCGCGCTAAAGCCCGAGCCTGCAAAGTCTTCCTAGCTGTTCAAGGGAGGAAAAGACGGTTAAGCCCTGCTGCGGCCGGGCTGCCGTCGCCCCGTGGACTAGTTTATTTCCCACGATCTGAAAGACGCTTACTATCAGATTCAGATAATACCCCGTCACAGGCCATTCTTGAGATTCCTTCAAGACGGTCTTCAACGGTCAGGTATATCAGTACACCTTCCTGCCATTCGGCCTGTCTTTAGCACCCCGTACATTCACGAAGGATAGGCTCTCGCTCCCCTAAGGGGTCAGGGCATGCAAATTTTGAACTATTTGGACGATTGGCTGATTCTAGCACAATCAGAGGATGAACTTATTTCTCACAAAGCGTTGCTTCTCAGCCACCTGGACAGCCTGGGTGTCACGGTCAACTGGACCAAGAGCTCGCTACTGAGACCCCTTCTTGCCGCCTCAAAACATAGCCTGTCCAGATGGATAGTGGGCGCTACCGCAGCATGGCCGGTGATAATTCAGTTCAATTCAATACATTTGATTGTCCCTTATGGGGAAATTATCTGGTGCCCACATACACTGACCAAAAACAAACCAATCCATGAACTTTATAAATAAAAAGAACAAAATACATAAGATGTATTGGTATAAACCACAACTGCGTTGTGTTACGCAGTTTCTATCTATTGTTCTGGCGATTCACCTGTTGCTGTCGAATTCAGTCCTCTCACTGAGCCCGGGAAGCCATGCATCGGCCACCGCTACAACATATGGGATTTTACGTTACACCCGGGACCAACTCTGGCAACTAAGGGATCTGCACAGCGGAAACTTCCCAGTCGATCTGCCTGAGGAGTGTACACGGACATCCACAGCACCGAGGAAAAGAGGCCGGCGTGGGGGTGTTCGGCGTAGAGTTCGTGCACGGGGGTGCAAGCCACCTCTACCTACGGTCATTCTGGCTAACACCCGCTCCTTGGTGAAGCAACTTACGGAGCTACGAAACGCTGTGAGGTACCTCTCAGAGTATCGGGAAAGTTGTCTGCTGTGCTTTACGGAAACATGGCTTAAAGACACGACTGATAACTCAACACTCAGGATCACAGGGTTTAGCGACCCGATTAGACTGGACCGTGATGTACAGGTAACCGGCAAAAGTATGGGTGGGGGAGTATGTGTTTATATTAATGAGGGATGGTGTGGGAATTACACCGTCAGAGACTCTCATTGCTCGGAGGACATTGAGCTATTGTCGCTCTCGGTAAGACCTTACTATCTACCTAGGGAATTTGGTCAGGTGTTTGTCACTGTGGTATATATTCATCCCCGCGCTAATACTAAGGTCGCGGCAAATAGGATATATGACACAATGGCTAAATTAGAAGACATGGCACCTGATGCGCCGAAGTTTGTTCTCGGAAATTTCAATGGATGCTCAATTAAAAGCGTGTTGCCCAATTATTATCAATACGTCAAGTGCCCGACAAGGAGGGAAAAGACACTCGATCTATGCTTTGGGAACATTAAAGACGCTTATAAGGGCTATGCAAAACCGCCCCTTGGAGACTCAGATCACAACGCAATCCAGCTCGTCCCGCAGTATAAACAAAAGCTCAAAACCAGCAAACCCGAGATAAAGACAGTCAAACAGTGGACTGATGAGTCTGTTGAACGCCTTAGAGGCTCTTTTGACTGTACTGTGTGGGACATTTTCACGAACACTTGTAAGAACTTGGAAGAGTTGACTTCAGTGGTGACTGACTATATTCGTTTCTGTGTGGACTGTATAATCCCAGAAAAAACTTTTAGAGTTTTTCCAAATGACAAACCTTGGGTAAACAAAGAATTAAAAGTCGCACTGCAAAGGAAAAGAGTAGCTTTTGAACAGGGAGACAGGCTAAAAATGAAAGCAATTCAGAAGGAGATTAGACAGATAACAACTAGTTGCAAACAGAAATATAAACTGCAGATTGAGGCGAGAATGAGGGGGAATAACCTGAAACATGTCTGGCAAGGTATGTATACAATGATAGGGAAGGCAGAGAAGAAAAGGCATATAGATGTGTAGATTTAAAAAAACTTCTTTTGCTTTCCCCATGAAAAGAGACACCAGTGATTCTGCCAAGAGATCTCTCGAATTTATTTATAATATTTATAAGACATAGGAGGAAGAGAAACAGAGGTCTTCATTCTGCATCGTTACCATCTCTTCCTACTTTTTGAACAAAGGGTCTCAGTCTTTATACCACTGACCAAGAAAAAAAACTGCATCACCATAGTAACACATACCTTACCACAAGAACATATGGTTTCCATTTACTATGGAATGTATATCCATCCCTGGTGGAAACTATACACAACATAAACTTTCTGTCTCACTCCAACATACATTCTCTCACACAGTTTAACTTATCACAAAGTCTCCTAAAGTCTCTCTCTCTCCTACATCTTCAAAACATTATAATCACAAAATGCAAAGATTACAAATGATAATGTGTGTATACATGTAATAAAACAGATACATATTATGAATATTAATACAAAATAATAATAGTACTAAAAACAACATTAAATGAAGAGATTTTGAATCTTCAGTCCCTCCTCTGGAACTACGACAGTCAGTTCCACACCATCATCCCCAGGTGGCCAGCCTATTGAAGTGATAGTGCTGAGGAGAAATAGTAGACCAAGACATAGACATAGAAGACAAAATAATTGAAACAGAAAAGAAAAGAAATAACAAACAAAAACCCAACCCATGTTATGTCCCCGTATGCTATGTGTCATTTAACATCTATGTGTAAGCATTTAAAATGAACCCCAATCATCTAAGAAAAGAAAAACTAAAAAAGTCTTCTGCCCGTGCCTGGACTCATTAATTAATTAACTCGTTAATTAATTAACTCCCCCAGTTCCGAGCCAAAATAAGAAATTAAAATAAACGTTGATGTTAAAGGGTCCTATCCCTTGGGGTTGTAAATCAGTAAGCGGGTGTTCATTGTTTGTGAGGTTGTGTTTTGTATGTAGTGTAAAACATAAAATCTCCTATTTCACACCATATTTCCCATTCTCGGTTCTATCCATTTTGTCTTTTATCAAGAATAACTTACAACCATCTCTAATTAATGTCAATGAACTTGATTCCTGAAATGGAAACAGAAAAACAATTAATCATCACTTTTCCCAGTATTTAAAAAAAATAATTCTTAAATTTGCTCAATCTTAAACCATAGGCCATCATCATTTTGTTATTCACTAAGCAAGGTTTAACTTGTAACCAATGATACCATCTATCTGTTCCTACACCCTTCCCTTTACAACATGCTTGACAATAACAAAACTGCCTAACTCAGGAATGTGTGGAATATCAGTAGTGGTGTGTTTTCATCCCATTGCTGTTGAATTCACTTTCTATTATTGTCTTTGGTAATTTTGTCCAGCATTGTGAAATAGCATCTTAATTTCTCTTGAAACAAAGTAGAGTCTCCTCCTGTTTCTGCAGGTGGCATAACATCAGGAAGTAGAACCATTGCTCTTCCAGTAATCAGTTACACATAATTCCTTCAATGAGCTGACGAACTTGTGCTTCAGTCCACGTCCTCCCTTGAGAAGTTTCATCATGAGTTTTCACAATGACTTGTTTAAAAGATGGACCTTGACCTTCTGCTCCACCTCCTTTAGCCCAACAGTCTTTTCGTAAGTGTCCATGCTTTCCACAGTTGCTGCAAATCTTCAACCACCTCTCTATGTCCATGTTATATTGAACTGTCGCCACTCCTCTTTGGTTTGGCTTGTTTCCTTCTTCCAGGTTTGATCTCATCGCCATCTCTAGACGGCCAGCCCATTGCATAATTTGGTCATATGTTTCGCCTGGATTGACTCCAAGTGATAAGGCTTGTTGGTATTTAGAGCTAAAGCCATCCACAAGTGTGTCAGTGAATTGTACATCATCTCTGTCAGGTTGTTTCTTTGCACAGAGAACCCATCTCTCATAAGCGTTCCACTTACGCAGAGCATATTCATCTGGAGATTCATCATCCTTTTGCTTAATCAATGTAACTGAAGTGAATGGAATTTTACCACTTCCCAAGATTTCTTGGATTTCTTTTCGAAATTCGTCTAATGTTTGCCAAAGACCCAGGTGTCTTTCCTGGCCATCAACCCCAAAGTCTACCCATTGGGCTGATGTTATCACTGCTGGCAAGCGTTCCCATCGGTCTCTTGGGATTTTAGCTTTCACAATGGTGTGAATGTCTTTTAGTGTCATTTGATGTGCTTCAACCAGAGAGTCTAATTCTCGCCAAAACTCTGTGTTTGGATCTTGTCTCTTCAGAGGAGGCAAGGCTGAGAGAATGGCTTGTCGTTCTCCCGGAGTAAACGGTCTTTCTTCGGTCATCATCTCAGGTTGCGACTCTTCCCTTTTAATCACAGGTGAAGAAAATTCAGGACCAATCTTGTCAACTGTGGTCATGTCGTCATCCCTTGTCTCGTCACCCCAGTCAGATCCATAATTATGAGCCGGTGTACATCTCATCATGTCTCTGCTTGGCTGGGCTGATTTAGATCTTGTTATTATTGGAGCTGCTTGTGCAGATGCAATATACATTTTGTCAACTGGACCTCCGTTTGATCTTGAAGCTTGAGGCTGCGTCAGAGGTTTAGATGAACTTGTGTATTGCTCAGGCAAAGGTGGATAAATTGGTTTGTAAGGTGGAGGCGTTACTGTTGTCGCGGATTTCACTGGTGCTTGTGAATATTTCCTTTCAGCTTCAGTTATTATATTTGTCCAATCTGGATCAAATAAATCATCACTGGTTGTGTTTTCCTTCTCTGGACATGTGATGATTTACTATGTATGTATGTGCGTCTATGTTCAGAAACTGCAGCCTATGTGATGCGTCTGTGTGTGTGCTCAGAGCTGCAGGCTGTCTGTATATGTGTGTGTAAGTATGTGTGTGTGCTCAGAGCTGCAGGCTGTCTGTATATGTATGTGTGTGTAGGGCTCCCTGCCTCTCTCCCTCACCAACTGGATGTGTGTGTGTGAAGGTACAGGCAATTCTGAAGGGAGGGGCTGCTTCGCTCTCTTTCTCCCTCACTCACAGAACAAAAGAAAAATTTAAAGAAAAGTTAACTCTAATGCTTTTCAGTATTTTAGTTTTCTTTTTAAAACTCAAAATGTTTCCTTTTTTTTTTCTTTTCAAATATTTTGGATTTTATCTCAGATTAATTTCTTTGGTATTTATTTTTTCCTTAAAGTTAACTCGGATCAGTCTCCTCAAATATTTGAACAGCTTTACGGTCAGGTTCAGAATGCCCACGATCCTAGCTAGTTACAAGGGCGCCTTTTATACTTGTATAACTCTAGCGTGTTACAATGTTTTAGGGATTACTCTGCCATCATTTTTAAAACAGTCCCGCCACATTTAACCGCTTTGGTCAATCAAGTATCGCTCGTGTTAAACTTCCCTCGTCTCCTACTGAGAACGAATCTTCGGTGTGCTGGATGTTTTAGGGATTACTCTGCCTTCTTTAAACAGTCCCGCCACTATCCAACCACGTCGCAGTTATAACCAAGCAAATTTTACCAGCTTAACCGTTTTACAGCTAATTCCAAATTTCTGACTAGATGGTCTTTTTTCTAAAAAAGATCCACCTCTATCCCAGCATTTCAAATATTATTTGAGGTTTACTTTTCAGAGAACCTAAATAAGCCAAATTCAATTCAAATGACTTAATTTTTATTCATTTTGGTATTTATATTTTACTATGTCTTATATTCATTGGCAAAACAACTGGTACCTAAAATCAAACAGTTCTTTCAGCAGTTTCAGTCACTGTCTCTAATCATCAGGCAGACTTAGAACTTTTTATAAAGCAAAAAGTCTTACCTGCAATGATTGAGACGAATGCCTGGACATGCATCCTGTTCGTGACGCCAAATTGTAGATTTAAAAAAACTTCTTTTGCTTTCCCCATGAAAAGAGACACCAGTGATTCTGCCAAGAGATCTCTCGAATTTATTTATAATATTTATAAGACATAGGAGGAAGAGAAACAGAGGTCTTCATTCTGCATCGTTACCATCTCTTCCTACTTTTTGAACAAAGGGTCTCAGTCTTTATACCACTGACCAAGAAAAAAAACTGCATCACCATAGTAACACATACCTTACCACAAGAACATATGGTTTCCATTTACTATGGAATGTATATCCATCCCTGGTGGAAACTATACACAACATAAACTTTCTGTCTCACTCCAACATACATTCTCTCACACAGTTTAACTTATCACAAAGTCTCCTAAAGTCTCTCTCTCTCCTACATCTTCAAAACATTATAATCACAAAATGCAAAGATTACAAATGATAATGTGTGTATACATGTAATAAAACAGATACATATTATGAATATTAATACAAAATAATAATAGTACTAAAAACAACATTAAATGAAGAGATTTTGAATCTTCAGATGCTAATGGAGATGATCAAGCATTTGCAGATGAATTGAATGATTTTTATGCACGATTTGAAACATCAGATTTTCTCATGGAGCGTGATACCATTAGACAGCAGTTACAGTCTGGTACCCCCCCGACTATTACAGTAGATGAGGTACGTAGAGTTTTTAACAAAATTGATTCTAAAAAAGCTCCAGGCCCTGACCAAATAAGTGGAAGGGTTCTGCAGAAGTGTAGTGAACAACTTAGCCTAATCTTCTGCCAGCTTTTTCAAGAGTCATTAGACACACACTACATTCCTAAAGCCTGGAAGTCCTCGCTCATTGTACCAGTACCCAAGGTAGCAAGACCAGCTGATTTAAATGATTATCGTCCCGTTGCCCTTACATCAATAGTGATGAAGAGCCTAGAAAAAATTGTTTTGAGACAGATTCTAAATGATGTGCAATGTAATATCGACCCTTTACAGTTTGCCTATAGGAATAAGCGTAGTACAGATGACGCACTTCTGTATATGCTTCATAATATCTATCGCCATCTGGATAAGCCCAAACGATATGCCCGGGTTCTCTTTATAGATTTCTCCTCTGCCTTTAATACCATCAGGCCTCACATTATGATGGAGAGGCTGGGGCAGTTAGGGGTAAATCCTAATATAATCAGGTGGGTTGAGTCCTTTCTGACGGAGAGAACACCGTGTGTCAGGGTAAATGAAGTTGTGTCTTCTCAGATTATGACCAACACAGGATCCCCACAAGGCAGTGTCCTCTCACCAGTATTGTTCACTCTTTACACCAACGAGTGTAGAAGTAATACATCTGAGCATCTCACAATAAAATTTGCAGATGATACTGCAATAGTGGGGTTAATACAGAACTGTGATGAGACCAATTATAGGGCCTGGGTGAATTCATTCACAGACTGGTGCAGGTCCAGCTGTCTTCTTCTAAACATAAACAAAACAAAGGAAATTATAATAGATTATAGAACTGGGAGCCAGCCACACCAGTGCTTGGTTATAGATGGAGAGGATGTGGCTATTGTTGCAGAGCACAAGTACTTAGGCACAATAATAGATCATAAGTTGCAGTGGAATAGTAATACCGACACCATCTATAAAAAGGGGCTGCAGAGACTGTACTTTATGCGGAGACTGAGACAGTTTAGAGTGGACAGAGATATGATGTTACTTTTTTATCACTCATCTGTGGAGAGCATGCTACTTTTCTGTTGCGTTGCATGGTATTTCTCTTTGTCAGTGACCAACAAAAATAGATTGAGCAAGATAGTTAACCTGGCCAGTAAGGTTGCGGGGCATAAACTAGACAGTATGGCTATTACCTGTGAAAGAAGAGTGTTGAAGAAAGGTATAGCTATTAATAAAGATACGTCACATCCCTTATACCGGGCATACGAGCTGTTGCCATCAGGGAGAAGGTTTAGGTTACCTTATTTCCAGACAAATCGAGCCAGTAAATCATTTATCCCAACTAGCATCACTCTGATGAACAAGAATTTACCTGTAGGACTGCACTTTACATAGCACTATCTAGCACTTTAAATAGCACTAATAGCACTTTAATTAGGTTTCTTTGAGTCTTTTGTCCTGATATTTGTAGGGGTGTGGTGGGGATGAGGGAGGGGGGTGGTTGGGGTGAGGGAATGTTGTATCCTGTCATGTAAAAAATTGTCTTTGTATATATGTATCAGGCGTGCTGTAGGTGCAGAACAATTTTCCGTGAGGATAAATAAATAACTATACTACTAAACATACATTGTTTAAGCATTGATATTAACAATCATTCTGCAACATTTCTAATACAGACATTAATGATTCCTCAAATTGTGCAGCTTGATGATGTCATTTGATGCATTACTTTAAAAAAATATATAATGGGTGTAGAAATCCCATTGACTTACACTGAAGGACAGACTTGAGCCATATCTATAAGCCAGAATATCACAGAGCCTTAAAGGTAGGCTCTCAACCACTCAAAACAGCCTGGCAACTGCATGACAAAATGCTAACAACCACTCAGGAATACATTATCAAGGCAAATAGCAGAGCAAAACAAAACATTTATTTAAAAAAACCCAAATCTAGGTATATTTTAGTCAGAGTGAAAACCAAAAGAGATGGAAGTTAAGAGGCTTCCATCTCTGATTGTCACAAGTGGCTATATTAATAAAGTGCATGATAAAGAACTCAAACAAAGAAAAGTCAATCCAATAATCCACAGTGGGATACACAGAAGATCATAGGGAGCAACACAACCACATAAATAACAAAAACACAGAAGAATGAACCTACAGAAATTAAGGTTTAAATCACATGGGTAAACAAGGAAACTAAATGAAAAACAACTCAATTAGTGACTAACAGGCAAACACTATGACACAAGGACAACATACAAATGGTAGGGAACAGGAACAGGACAGAACCAAACCAAAACACAATGAACTAACATAACTGAACATAAGACTGATAAAAAACAGTTTTAGAAAGAATGGGAAAATCCAAATCAATTCTGTTTTACACAGTCTATTTAATGAGTCATCTCACTTAAACCAAGCATCTAGTAGAAAACAAGGAAATTTCTGGGTGTAATTTTGCTTAGGAACTATCCAGCACTTCAGCACCAGGACTCAGCAGCACTATGGATAGCGCCATACAAAAAAAAAAAAAAAAAAAACATAACTGTATAGCATTAAAAAAGGAACTGTAGGAAATGCAAATGGTATTTGCCCTTGCAAATTCACTGTCACAATGCCCGAGTGTTGCTGTATGGTTGCTAGGTTGTTCTGGACGGTTACTAGGTGATTATTTTCAGTTACTAAGAGTCAAACCTTAAGTCTCTATTTTCTAGTCTCCTCTGTCAAGGATAGTAGTTTGAAAGCCTGTTTTATTGATATATATCTCTGAATTTGAAAAGCCTCTGAACATGCCACGTGAATTGAGGTAACATTCAAGTATAATTATTACACCTTTACTCTGTGAAAACCACAAACTCTTCCACAAGCCAGTAGCCACCACTTTCCGTTTATCATGTAAGCAGTGAAGCACTAATGCTTCCAATCTCTGAATGCAATCAAGAAAATATTACATACAGTCTCATGGTGAATATACAACTCTTGTGAACTTGCCTCCAGGTAAAACTGAGAATGAAATGGACTGTGTGTCTTTCCAGGGAGAATAAAGGAGGAACCACTCAGGTTTACAACCGCAATCTTTTAACAGATGTTGGGAAAGTCATGGGAGACTCAGATTTCCTCAAGCAGGTGTTCTTTAGTGCTCGTTTTAAAAGTTTTGGGAAAGTTTGGAGTGCACTCGGGGCCACTTCTTCCTCACCACAGCGGGTGTTGTGTCTTATTTTCAGAGGAAATTGTCTAGACATAATTACTGAACACAGTATGACAGCAAAGATACCCTCTCCTATACACACTCCTGTTATGCTGATTTGTTGGGATGCTTGTCCTTTCCTCCGACAGCATAAACATGTTCCTCCTCAACCCTATTTTAAAGGCAAGCTTAGCTATATAGCTCAATATATGCACAGTCATGCACAATGTTTACTTCAGCGAACGGCTGTAATTCAGCCTTCACATAATCAAATAAGAATCTACATCTCTTTATGTGAGTTTTTATGTACATCGGACTCAATTGATGACATACACTCACAGCCATTTTCTTATTAAACTGTCACATCCGATAAGCAAAATCAGCATATACTGCAAAACCATGTCTTAAATGTACAGTACCAAACCTTTCCCTATATGAATGTATTACAATAGGGACCTCTAGTGGTTAACTGCTGCTACAGCTTGCCAGCAGGGGCAAAGAAAAAAAATTGTGCAAGCTAGTATTAACCAAAGTGCAGAATAGCATATTGTTTTCCACCTTTTGATGAATGAGATTCCACAACTTTTCAGGTTGTTTCCTGGATAAAAGTTTTAAAAATCAATTCAGTGTACTCAAAAATAGCTATTTTTGACTGATGACATATTTTAAAATATACATGGAATCTTTGGGGAAAATATTAATTAAATAATTTGTTTTTTTTTAATGACTTTTCCAACCTGAAAAATCACACACATAATATTTCCAGGTTTCACGAATCCCTGCACTAATCAAAATATAGATAACATAAAAAATTAAAAAAACACACAGTATGAAAAATGAACCCAATAAATTGACCCAGACCTTAATGCAAACAGTATAAAAATTCTGCCTTTTTCACACATGGCTGGCCACCAATCATTTCTTCTTCTTGCCTTACTAAAACAGGCAAACCTCATGGGAGAGCCAAAGGTCCTGTCCCAAACGGCACTCGCATGTATCTGAACAGCAGTCAATATTGTAACATATAGGCTCTACCATCATTTAGCAAAACTCCAGAAACTAGCCAGAAATATACCTTCTGTATATAAAATTCACTGCAGTTTCCAGCTAAAATGAACAATACTGGCAGTAAAACAATGATTTATTTACACATTATTGGGGTGATTCCATGAAATCAAATGATCGGTTCTAAAGTTGGTTTAACAACAAAAAAAATTGAAATTTAAAAAACTTATTCTTACTATAGATCATATGCAACAATATAATACCAAGTAAAAGCCAATAAAATATAATTTTAAATAATTAAAATCACATATTAGATTATTGATTATCAAAGACTTATTTTTTTGCACACTATATGATATGACCTCAAATTAGCTTTACCATAGTGAATGTTTTGTAAACTAATAGCCAAAGTTTTGACATTTCCTTCACATAACTAGCTCCACATGTAGCTTTTCTGTGGCTTTACTGATGTAATAAACTTTCTCAATAGCTGTATCTGGTACAGTATTGCACTTGTGATGTGGAGCGCTTGGGATTGAGTCTGAATAAAAGAGCTGAAAGAATTGTGGAAGTAAGATAAAATGACATGGTTGCCTCAGCAAAAGCATTTTTATCTCATGTTTGACTTTGATATTGGTTAGGTTTAGGGTATGTTTGAGTGTGGGTGCATAAAACAATTTCATGTTAATCTTATTTACTATATAGAGCAGTATTGCATCCTTCATATCTTTAGATTTATCTGATTTATAAAAGACCTGTACCGATTCTTTCCGAAAACAGTCGAGATCCTGGAAGCGCGCCGTGGGCGGAGCTAAAGAGTCACGAGCACGGAGTGGTTTTAGAATAAACTAAAGGAAATTTATGGAGGAGAGGCTAAACAAATGTATTTAAACACACACAATACATCATCACATTATCCCTGGATAACTTTTGATTCACTATACGATGATATGTACTTGCGCACTGCCAACAAAACAGACATTTTACAGACATTTTATGCAGTTTAACCACCTGTGGTTCTGACTTATGACCGGAATGTTTTTTTGTTTTTTTGACCGGGATGTTTGATTTTTACAGTTTCAAGCATGCAAATCCAGCGTTGAACTGGGCCTTGTTGCTGGTGTTGTGCCGAAATTTCATGCTAAATTACTAGCCACGGGCCGACAGGTGTCATAATACCAGTTTCGGCCATGGGAGGCGGTATCCGGGCAACATAACCACCAGCCAAACTGCAATACACGAATAACTCAAACGGCTTGTGGGCGTATTTGAACCTGATGTCACTCGTGTGGAAAGTACAGCCCACTACTACATACAAATTGACAGAATCTGAAAGCTGAGATTTTTTATATCATAACTAACCTGCTCTGTCTAGTCTGTCGGTCTCTGTGTCCTCTTTGCTTTGCAAAATTGATGTGTGACGTGATAGCGTGTGAAAGGTGTCAGTTGCGCGTGAATTCGTGAGAGTTGGCAGCTCTAAATGGCGCTAGCTTGGTCAAAATCAGCGAATGCTGTCTTATTAATGTATTGCTGTATTGTAATGCTGTATTAATATAATTGAAACTAACAATAAAAATGTAATATGAACATGGGGCTGGGGGAATCGGTAAAGGTCCACGAGCCAGGACTCGAACTTCTTATTCAAACTTGAATTTTAAATACAATAAAGATTTTTTTTTATATACTAGGGAGTACAATATTCTCTATGCATGAATCCAGCTTTTCCTTTATAAAGATGCTGCGGTCTAGTGTCATGACATGTCTTCTACAGAACAATTTGTCAAACTCCTCTTGAGCCTCATTTAAGTGGAAACACAACCCACACAATGTGACACTCTCCACATCTGTCCACAGTATACACTTAATCGTCCAAGGGTTCAGAGATAATACAGGTTTCCCCTCATACCTCTATGTCCCTGCCATTGTCACACCTTGTCATGAAGATAATAAGAACATGATGTGTGTCCTACCTTAGGGACAAAACTGATGGTGTTGTCCATACATATACCTCATTACACTGTGAGGAACAGTGGCCAAGGCTGCCATCAGCCAATGGACACAATGGTCTTGGCAGTTTCAGCCATAAACATTCCTGTAGACCTCAGGTAGAAGAAGTCTAGAACTTGATTTTAGGCAGTACAAAGGCTGAGCAACTGTAAGGCCAACAAAACAACAACAGTCAATTATTCACTCAGCTAAATAACTACCTATCTACTGCACATATTCAAAACCCATCATACAGTCGGCTAAACAGAAGTGTCTGTCAGCAGAGGATCTTTTTAATTGCTTTACAAAAGCATTCAGTGAGCATATCCATTAAAACACTTTCAATTTTTTCAAAAAATTAGCAAAAAATCCATACATCTACATCTATTTTTTTCAAAACTTAATTAAATAAATAATCTAATAATTTAGCTGAATTGATATATGTACATTTCTGCAAGAATATTCAATATCTAAAAAATGTAATAAAACTGTCTTGTGAAAAAGAAGTATGATTAACTGAATTAAATGTGAACTTTAAATCTTAAAAAGTATAAAAAGTGCTAGCATTTCATATATTACTGAAATAAAACACACCTGTATATAACACCTGTATATAAAGTTTACTTAAACTTTACACTTTGCTACACTTAATTCACGAGAAGATTACACGGAGAAGATAATTCTATTCAAAAACCTTTTTTCAAAAGTTTGCGTTTTCAGGCCCACAAAACTAGCCTGGTCCCACCAGACTCTCGTAAATTTCATTTGTACAAGCATTGACTTCCTTGAAGGCAAGTTACTCTGTTGAAGTGCAAAACTATTGGATCTGCCATAAACAAATCGTTAACATTTGGTCGTGACGTATGACGACTCAAACTAGTGCACGACATCAACGTCATCGTTCTCAGCCACTTCCTTTGTTCGCAGATTGGACCGGTACAAGAGAAAACCAAAAAATACAGCACAATCCCAGACGTAGTCCTGAAGGAAAATGAAAATTGAGTGGAAGTACTACCCCAAAACAATACTTTCGTGAAAATGAGCGGCAAAAAAACACAAGACGTTTTCTGCTCATAGTTGAAAATAGTGTCCTGTAAACATCCCCATAGAGTTAATATATTTAAATGTACTAAACTTCAATAAGTTGCAATAGGAATGGCATTTTAGTTTAGCTTGTCAGTACATTCAGCAGTACACGTTAACCATTCAAAGATAATAATTATGACATTGATAATAAAGATGTTGATTAAGGATAAGTATTCATGCATTTGCCACTATCAGACAAACAATGACCAAAAATGATGTGCATGACAGGACAGTAAGTAGAAAGCCCCTGTTCTACAAGTAGAATATCCCGCCAAAAGTTTTCCAGAGACTATGTGATTTAAAGCTGCAATACCTAAGATTTAGATGCCGCTAGAGGGCGCTACATTCAAAACAACAACAATGGCTTTGCTTGATGACGACGTGGAGGAACGCGGAATGATGGGAACTGTTGTTTTCAACGCCACCGTGGATAAATCAGTCAGACGGGAATCGAAAATTAGTTGTCATGGATGAGGTAAAGTTCGATTTCTATAAACGTTGCGTTTAATGACATGCTTGTTTTTCATTAAACTGAAATAACCGCGCAAGAAAAGTCAGGTTTAAAAGTAAATTAGTTATCACAGATGTTACTGGACGAGTCACTGGACGAAGCTATGGTGGAGAGGGTTTGAAGGGGCAGGTCTCTTGCAAGGAGTTGACGTGGCTGGTCCTCCTTGGTAACTTTATAAAAATAAAAAATCAATTTAATGTACATTTGACACATCTTTTTAATGTCGTGTAAGTATTCAACCACAGCTACAGTTTCACAAAATTAACGTTAAGGGGGTCGCACACCGGACGAGAAGCTGCAGCGCCGCGTCGCACCACATAATTATTCGAACACATTATTATCTATAAGTGTATACATACTGGCGGCGCCATTCGGCGTCTGTCCGCGGCGCCCAGCAACGCCTCAGGACCCTGTTCAAAATCCTGCTGCGCCACAGAGCACCATTTACACAGTTTTATACAAAATTTTAATTATTTCTGTCTCAAACCGTTGCTAATGGATCCTGACTTTGCCCTATGCTGCAATATGCATTTAGTTTTGCAGTGATTTACAGAAATTAGCTGCTTGAATGACAATTGCTGATGTTATTATTAGATTTTTCAGGTGAGATTCTCAATTCATTCAGTTAACGGATGCTCTGAGGTAAAATTTTCAGAATGCAGACTCAGCAACGATTGTATTTAATTGTACAGTACAATCATAACATAGAACAGACATTATCTTCATTTCCTGTCATTAAACATTACAATATTGCTGGCCATACACTGATGAGAAAGTGCACGTCCGGTGTGCGATGCTGTGGAGTTGTCCTAAACGTGGCGCGGGGCTTCTCGTCTGGTGTGCGACCCCCTTTACAGCCAACAGTTCACATTCCGAGAATAAATGAAAAGAATAATTGTGCTCCATTCCATAACAAATGCGCGAAACAAGCTGACGTTTGTTTGACGCGAAACAAGCTGTCGTTTGATAGACGCTAACGCACAACTACCGCATTTGTCCAGGACTACACGTAGTAAGAGCGGAAACCGAGGTAAGCGGATATGACGCGATTGACTCGCGACTCCCAGCTCACCCCTGCTCACACGTCCCGTTTCCTTGGTTAAAATCTCAATTTTCTCGCGATTTAAACATTGTTTGAAACATATGGAATATTGTGAGTTAATATCTTTACTAAATGTATAAGACTGGCCTTGTGATTTTGGGATATTTTAATGCAAAAATCTTAGGTATTCCACCTTTAATCAGACAACTGTAATAATGTTTTGCAAGAATAATTCAAAAATAGTACTTTTTTTTTATTTAAATGAAAAATGCTTTCTCCCAAAACGGTATGAATGTAAATGAATGCTACATGGCTGCCACTGGACCAGGACGTTTACCATCTTTGATGGAACAATGAACTCTACATTGTGTTTTGAAGCACAAAATAAAGTTACAGAAAGACAACTAGGTCTACCACTGAATGGTAAAAGCAGAACAAGCGAAGTGGTAGTCAAGGTCCTGACCGAAACCCAATAGAAGTATTATGGAAGGATCTGAATAGCAGTTTGTGCTAGGAAAACACTCAACATCATTGAGTTCAAGTAATATTGAAGGGAGCATTCAAGCTGATGTTCAGGACTGATTCATGTTTGGTTGCAGTTATTTCTTGCTCAGGGAGATCACAGCACACCACAAAATGAAATACTTATAGAAGATGATTCTACTGAGGCTATGTTTACACGGAAACGATTCTGAAGAGAAAACGCAAAAGTGACGTTGCGTTATCACTTTTTATTTTTCGTTTAGACGTTTTGAAATTCAATGTAGTATGCACTTCATGCGACTAGGTGGCAATGTGGAGCAATGCCACACAACAACACCAAGTCCGTGCGCCTGCATACAACCTTCAATGACAAGCAGACTTTAGCGTTTTTTACCATTTACACAGGAAGGTGGCGGTGGAGCATTTTTAAGATTTCCACTCAGTAGGGTGGTTTCGCTTTTTTGTATTTTTTGCGTCACATCCGATAAAATATTTTTACGTTTTCACCCGCAAGTGTTCTCGTGTAAACAGGGCTTAAGGCCCCATCCATACTACTGCGTTTTCGTTTAAAAACGGAGACCTTTTGCTACGTTTGCACCTACTGTCCAGACTAAAACGGAAAAAACGAAGACCTAAAATTAGTTACGTTTAGAAACGCTGCAGCTCCGTTTTGCGTTTGGAATCTCCGAAGGGGCGTTTTAGTGAAGACGGGACTTTAGAAACGCTGACGCAGAGGCTCACGCTCGGCTCTATCATTGGGTGATTCGTCAGCCACCGTCTGGTGTGGATAGAGATCATATTCATTTTAATTCTCCGTTTTTAAACGAAAACGCAGTAGTGTGGACGGGGCCTAATAAGACTTAAGTCATTTTCACACCAACACAAATGTTCAGTAAAAAAAAAGGTGTAATGTTAAACATTTAAATTTTAAATAATTCACGTGGGGTCAATGCAACAATTCTTTTTACATCCAATATATTTTATATTGCACTGCAGGAAACTGAACATTTGATCTCAATATTGGTCAAATACATGCATAAAATATAAACAGAATTTTTAAAAAATCCTAACAGTACTATACATCTGGCAGTCTCTCCTTTTTTTAGAGAAAGTATTTTAACTTCAAAAAAGCCGCTTTAATTGAGTCATTTTCCTACTGTTAATTATATTTTGACTTCAGCCAAAATGTCATGTTTACCTGCTAACTGTCTCTCCCAGTTGTCATTATCATATCATTGGCTGAGAAAATGTCACAACCACAAACACACATAATTGTAATTTGATCCAAATGAAACATGACAGTTCCACTCTCAGAATCAGACAGGCATCTCTCAGCAGTGCAGACTTCACTCTCCTTCAATCAGTGACCTTTCAGAGCATATGCAAAGCAAGAGTGGCATGTATGCAAATTAATAAGCAATTTTGGGGACTGCAGCAATAAATAAACCATTTAAATAAATTATTTCAGCTTCATGATACTAAATCTGTTTGGGGAACCAGCTCTAGTATTAATACGTGTTGTTTGAGGGTGTTTAGCAATTCTGTGATGAGCATCGATGATACCAGAAAGAGTAGCCAGAGCAGGAAAGATCAAGATCAATATAAACATCTCTTACTCTGCATTGCAGTGCACATAACAGAAATTCTGTTTTAACTAGAACAGCGATCATTGGTGGGGGTCCATCAATCAATAAGAATGAATGAAAGATGAGAATGTCTAACAAATGTGGGATCCAAGAAAATTCACTTCAATCACACAGCATCCAGTTGCATCATGAAACCAAATGTATTGTCAGTAAAGATCTGGGATTGCTAAGAGAACAGACTGAAATCCCAAAGCACTGATGCTCTTTTGGGGAACTCCAGCAGAAAATTCAGATAGCCTGAGGGGAAACTGTGTGTATATACTGCACATACAACATTCCATATACAACACTCTGTTTGTGTATTATTTGCTATCAAACTCCAGAAGAAAAAAAAACCCTATATGCACATTACAGCCTCCCTATCTACAAACATTAACTTTGAGAGCAATCCCCTCTATGAACCTTCGTTGTATATCACTCTGGTGGCTACTAAAGCTCGTACTTCGTTTGGACGCCTCTCCTTCCAGTTCTCTGCTGCCAATGATTGGAATACACTTCAAAAATCTTTGAAACTTGAATCCACTGTCCCATTAATCACTTTTAAATCATTGTAAGCAAATTTACTGTCGGACCATTGTACATGCTAACCTGATCTGTGCACTTGATCTACGGATCTGTATTAATCTTCTATGTTAATTGAGTATTACTTTGTCTTGTAATTTTATGTGTAAAACTTATGTTTTTGTACCTCGACGCTTTTTTGGCCAGGTCACCATTGTAAATGAGAATGTGTTCTCAATGTGCTCACCTGGTTAAATAAAGGTTTTATTATTATTATTATACAGGAGCAGGAGTTACAACTGTGAGGTGCAGATGTGCTGTATGTTCTGGGCTTCTGTGTAGCTGTTAACAGCGATTCCTTCTTACCCTGGTATGGTGAAGACCATCCATTCCTTGTCTCTATTTTACTGTAGACTGTGCTGTGACTGTGAATGATACTGAATGAAATTATGTGTTGTACTCCATTGTATATTTAAAACATGTCTGATATACAGAAGTCAAATAATTAAATAGTTCAACCAAAAGAAACTTCTTTTTGCTCCAAACTCATATGCTTTTTTTCCCCTTATGGAACAAAGAGACATTGTCCATACAATGGTTCATATTGATTACAGCTAAGATAAAATATTTGCGGATTAGGCTACGTGCTGCGTAACTCTTGAGAATAAAACTCATTGGTTCTTGCTGAAGCTCAAACGTGATGCATAACACAAGATAATTAACCTCATTGGTTCTTGATGAAGCTCAAACATACAGTGAACACATGAGAATGAAGCTTATTGGTTCTTGCTGAAGCTCAAACGTGATGCATAACACAAGATAATTAACCTCATTGGATCTTGCAGAAGCTCAAACGTGATGCGTAACACAAGAATGAGCCTCATTGGTTCTTGCTGAAGCTCAAACGTGCTGCGTAACATGAGAATGAACCTTATTGGTTCTTGCTGAAGCTCAAACGTGCTGCGTAACATGAGAATGAACCTTATTGGTTCTTGCTGAAGCTCAAACGTGCTGCGTAACATGAGAATGAACCTTATTGGTTCTTGCTGAAGCTCAAACGTGCTGCGTAACAAATGAGAATGAACCTTATTGGAACTCTCACACGTCAAGCGAAAATGCTTGAGCTTCCGTTAATCATATAAAATGACCGAGTCTCTTCAGAAAATTTGAAAATATTTGTTGTGAGATGTATGCATGGTTTAAATTGTTGTAGGAAAGTTGAGTGAGTAGGTGGTAGGGGAGCACAGGGCAAACCTAACACGGGGTTAAATGTAACACGGACCTTTTACAAAGTTAGTCAGGATCAAGCAGGTTGTCTGTCCGCTCTTTTTCTCTCACTGCCAGAAGACCGTCTACCGCGAATTTGTGGAAAGTTTTGATGATATTTCGTGAAGATAGTGGACAAAGAGTGTTTTGACACCATGCAAGTACATTTTTTTCGGTTTCTGAGTTGGGTGTATACGTTTCCAAATCTAACTTTATATTGCCTTAATCACTGTCTTGTCAGCTCAAACATACAGTAGCACTGTTTTGAAACATGACAGCAATTCCTAGCAACTGTTAGCTGGGCTTAAAATATGTAATACACAGCAGTTAGTTGTAACACAGTGTTACAAACAAGCCACCAAGTGTACAATGATAATCAAATGAAAACAGGGAGCCACACAACTTTTCAGGTTTGAGTATTATTTAAACATTTAACTTTGTTGGTCTTTCACAAACAATGTTGGAATTTAAAATGCTTAAATTTTAGTTTACAATGCATTCATCACTTGTTTATTTATTAAACATATGGTCTGTTTTTAAAGCAAATATGTTTGATTTTGATTTTAAGTTCATTTGTATTATTATTACTGTTATTATTAATAATAATTTTACATGCAGCAGCCACACACAAATTGCAATTACAATTTGTATGGTTTAATTTATTGCAAAACTGTGCAGCCCTTTCCTATATCTCTATCCATGATATTGATCCATAGAAGGATGATTAGATGAGGGAGGGATGTATGGATATCTACCTATACAGATGCACAAACAATATCAAACTATACAAATAAAATAGTACTGAATGATGTGTGTTACACACAAGTGTTACAACTAACCCCTCTGTCTGTTACAATTAACCCTGCAGATGGGGTAAGTTGTAATATTTGCACTTCTGTCACTTTCAGTGTAAAAGTACAAAAATGGTAGGCCTAGAATTTGTAGCAGAGATGTGTATGTTGCTTGTGTAAAAAAAGCTGAACCTAACTTTTTTTTTTTAACAATTGAGCCAAACCCAGAATGTGTGTTAGGTTGTGCCCCGCTCTCCCCAATATTTTAAGCATTGTATATTTCCGCATATTTGTCCATAAAAGCACTTTCAGTGTAACTGTAGGTGAGTTTGAGCCAACATCTTATTTGTTACCAGGATACAGCTTCAACAATTGTCCACATTGAAATGTGACTGTCAACATTCAAAACAACTGTCGGTCCATGCATCCATAGAATAGCTTTTAGTGTGTATCGCACATTTCATCTTTTTTCAAATGAAAGTATAGTTATCCGCGACTTACTTTTCCTCCTTTTGAGCATCTTCTGTAAGTGTTTGTGGCTCCTGCAGTTTGATTCATTTTCGACAACTGGAACATAAGAGGAAAAAAAATCAACAAACATCCCATTTCACACCAACATGACCCGTCGCGTCTGTAACTTGACGCGAAGGGTCAAAACCAGAACGCTGCAGTTAACGCTAGTTATTTTGTTTTTTTATACAAATGAAAAGCATCTCGCTGTTTTTATAACGTCTAGTGTTGGCGCATCAAGTAAACATAGCCTAGTTTTAAAACACATTTTGGGAAGCCTGCGTTATATTGAGCAGCGTCCGATTTTTTTGAACGCAAACGCGTCCCTTGTGAAACTATCTTCGCTTCAAAAGCGCACAGAAGCGTTCTAGTTTACGCGTTCAGACACGCACAACTACAGCGTATTAGAATAAGAAACAGCGTTACCTGTGTGTTCAGTCTTCTTTGAATGCCTTTTAAGTCTCGAGGATTTTAATTCAAACACTCCCCCTGGATATTCCCACTGATAATCAAACACAGTCTAGAGAAAGTGTATCAAGTCAGTTGTTTCCGCAAACCAAAGGAGGCGAATGAAACTAAAACGAGTGTTGTCCTTTATTGTTAAATCCTCAAAAATCGTTCGATAAGGAGTTATTATATGTCAAAGTGACTTCAGAAGACGGTGTGCTCATAAATCAGATGTGGATGAAGCAGAAGGTTTTCCTGCACATGGCTTTGAGAGATTGCTGGAGTTATTTGCTCTCCTCGTGCGCTCCTTCAGAGAGGAGGAAACCACCAATTAAAACATTGCATGAATCCCCTTACATACGTATGCATCTTTGAAGAATATTCATATAATGTAAGTAGTATTCCATAGGAATGCAATTGATGTGGTTCATTTGATTTTTACAATGATTTAATACAATAATGTTCTGAATGACACAATATTTGATCGGACAAAAATGGAATCTGCTTCAAATTTGTTTAGAATCATCTATTTTTTTCCCACTATGCGATGTAAACTAAACAAGATGGTTTGGTGTAAAACTTATTTATTTTGATAAGGCATTGGAGCTCGTATATGGTCTAATTGATATAAGCAAGTTTATCTTTGTAATCTTTTATTGAAATAGCCACTTGTTCACTTGTTCTGCCCCATGACTTTTCATATGATATAGCTATATATATATATATATATATATATATATATATATATATATATGTTAAGTTTTGCTGGTAATAATGAACCTGTTAGATTAAATGAACCCCTTCAGGGAGATGCGGCTAGGTCTTTGACCAATCAATAGTAACTGTTTGACTAAATTAAATATGTTTCACACAACATAAAACCACCACCACAACCATTAAACTTTCATTCAGCCTTCTTTCTTATATGTAGCAATTAATTACATCAAGCTTACCTTTTTTTCCTTTAGGTTTTCATTTAATCTGGAAATATGTCACATTATGAAAGTAAAATGGGTTGTAAATGCCATATTGTGATGATTGTATTCCCTCCAAACCTTTATGAAGTTCTATGATCTCCAAAACATAAAAATCCTACAACAACATGTTTTTTTTATTTTATTTTATTTTATTTTATTTTTTTATAAGAGACGTTCACAAGTCCAGATACATACAGTATGATCTTTGAATGGTAGAGGAAACAAACATTGATATGAACTGTGTAGGGCTGAAGTAAGTGGTGGCTTGGCTTCCTCTAATGCGGATTGGATGGATGAAATGGAAAAAAAAAACAGCTTTGCCCATGACCTATTGACACTAAGTTGTATGTAAAAATGCACATCATTGTTGAATAACAATTCAGTTTGAAACATCCAGCTAAGCAAATTCAAAACTTCAAAAGGAATACCAAGACTAGCTTCAAAAAATGAATGCTTTGTACTTTGGCACCCCGATTCTGTGGGCTTAGCACCGAATTCTATCATCTACAGTTCAGTTTGACTTCTAAAGCCATATCGATCCCAATGCTTATGATGTTTGTGTGTGTGTAGTTTAGTGTACATCAGCAGGTGCACAAAGGATCAGATTAATCAAACTGCAGGGTAAATCTATCCCCTTATCACAGACCAGGAAGTGTTTGGCTCTCAATCGGTTCTGCTACATTTAAGGGCAAAACATGGTGAGCCTGTCCATCTTAGATAACTGATGGCGATATCGTGACAAGTATGATGTGCTAAGCCATGAAAAATGGCAAAACTACAAAACTGCTATCAATCTTTCATTGCTAAGAATACTTGGGTGAGTTGAATCTGACATTTTCTATATACCTCAGAAGATTGAGGTATTAAGAATCTCAAATTGTATATAGTATTATTGTCAATAAAATATGATGGATGGAAATTATTTAAGGTATGTCTGTAGGATGTGTAATCTGATTGTTTTGTCTCTTGTCTTCATTTCAAAATATGACACTTGGAAAACACTTGTAAATTTAAAGTCACCCTTAAATTTGATTTTTTACATTTTTTATTGGAATATGGTGGTATTTATTATAAATGATTTATCCTTGAACATAATTTATTTTTATTTATGTGCCTTCGTAATATTTAATACAAATATCTTCCCCTGCTTCTCTTCTCTTCTCTTCTCTTCTCTTCTCTTCTCTTCTCTTCTCTGATATGTTTAGAGTGAGGGCAGGGAAACCTGTCAATCACATGAGATCGCAGTAATAGCAAACCACAATTATCCAACCATCTAATCAATTCCTAATGGACATGTGTTACCAATTCTAGCCCAACATTTGTCAAAAAAAGGGAAGAAAAGACTATCGCAGTGTCATAAACTATAGATACAGTATATACAGTGTTGGGAAAAATTATGTTTAAAAGTAATGCATTACAATATTGTGTTACTCCCTAAAAACTGTGTTACTTAGTTACTTGGTTACTACTGGAAAGTAAAAAGTATCTGTGATGTTTCTTTGTGTTTTTTTTTTTTGTCTTTTCACCTGATCTGGGCTAGCTTGATTGTTGAAAAAAAAAAAAAAGTTCTGTCTTTGGCAAATGTATAGGCCCTGTCACACCAAAAGTGAAATTAATAAACCTCATGCCAATGGAAGTGCAAATTCACACCTGTACAGTAGAGGGCGCTGCTCAAACAATCCTTTCAGCAGTGCTGCTATTATGGACTCCATACCCTCAACTAGGGCCCTGTCCCAAATGGCACACTCCGGTCTTGTGGACTTCCACACTCTGGTGACGTCATGTAGTGTAGACTATAGGGCCCTTAGCGTGAGTCCGCGAGGGCGCATTGCGGGGTATTTTTGGGACAGACTCGATAGTCACGCCGGAAACAGGAAATCGTTCCTCATGCCTGTGAAAGCCTTATCCCTCTCCATATAGAGCTGAATTAACTTAAAGGTCATCTCATCAGTCCCTTTATTAGAAAAATATCACTAATATCATTACAAAAAATCAATGCAATGAAAACAGGATTTATTTTATTTTCCCAAATCTTATGTCCATGTGAGCCACACAGCCTGCTTTTATAGTTATATAATTGTATATGCCACCTGGGCGTTAGAATAGATGTCATGGTTATGTAAATGATAAATACAGTTAATACATGATGTTAAATTTTAACACACAATGAAAATGAGTTTAAGAAAAATGTATAGGTTTCAATATTCATACTTTTTTATGACGCCATGACATTCGGTTCTATTTATGTAATGAATCATAATGCAATCGTATTATTTAATGCGCTATTATTATGTTTGAGATATCAATCTCTGGATGGTAATGTTTGTATAAATTGTAAGTAACAACTGGTAAAATGAAATCTCAACATGGGTTCTGAAAATTAGACATTTTACCTTAAGAAATCAGATGTTACTTCTTAAAATATACAGTAGACTGTTGTACTGTACACTGTATGTTAGTGCATTAGTAAATCTTTGACCGTCTATACACTCACCAAAAGGATTATTAGGAACACCTGTTCAATTTCTCATTAATGCAATTATCTAATCAACCAATCACATAGCAGTTGCTTCAATGAATTTAGGGGTGTGGTCCTGGTCAAGACAATCTCCTGAACTCCACACTGAATGTCAGAATGGGGAAAAAAAGGTGATTTATGCAATTCTGAGCGTGGCATGGTTGTTGGTGCCAGACGGGCTGGTCTGAGTATTTCACAATCTGCTCAGTTTCTGGGATTTTCACACACAACCATTTCTAAGGTTTACAAAGAATGGTGTGAAAAGGGAAAACTTCAAGTATGCGGCAGTCCTGTAGGCGAAAATACCTTGTTGATGCTAGAGGACAGAGGAGAACTGATTCAAGCTGATAAGAAATAACCTGAAAATTTTAACTAAAATAACCACTCGTTACAATCGAGGTATGCAGAAAAGCATTTGTGAAGCCAAAACACGCACAACCTTTAGGCGGATGGGCTACAACAGCAGAAGACCCCACCGGGTACCACTCATCTCCACTACAAATAAAGAAAAGAGGCTACAATTAGCAAGAGCACACCAAAATTGGACCATAGAAGACTGGAAAAATGTTGCCTGGTCTGATGAGTCTCGATTTCTGTTGAGACATTCAGATGGTAGAGTCAGAATTTGGTGTAAACAGAATGAGAACAGAGATCCATCATGCCTTGTTACCACTGTGCAGGCTGGTGGTGGTGGTGTAATGGTGTGGGGGATGTTTTCTTGGCACACTTTAGGCCCCTTAGTGCCAATTGGGCATTGTTTAAATTCCACGCCCTACCAGCAGCATTGCTTCTGACCATGTCCATCCCTTTATGGCCACCATGTACCCATCCTCTGATGGCTACTTCCAGCAGGATAATGCACCATGTCACAAAGCTCGAATCATTTCAAATTGGTTTCTTGAACATGACAATGAGTTCACTGTACTAAAATGGCCCCCACAGTCACCAGATCTCAACCCAATAGAGCATCTTTGGGATGTGGTGGAACGGGAGCTTCGTGCTTTGTTGCATCCCACAAATCTCCATCAACTGCAAGATGCTATCCTATCAATATGGGCCAACATTTCTAAAGAATGCTTTCAGCACTTCTGTTGAATCAATGCCACGCAGAATTGAGGCAGTTCTGAAGGCGAAAGGGGGTCAAACACAATATTAGTATTGTGTTCTTAAAAATCCTTTAGGTGAGTGTGTATTTTACATATAGAACGTGTGTTAATACGGTTGGCCTTAAAGTAAACATGAAATCAAAACAACCCTATTATTTAATTTTTGTGAATGAAAAACTGGTGAATGTTACTTCGAAAGGGGGGATTTTTTTGTCATCCTTCAACAAAAAGTAACTTGCACTACGTACCTCTAAAATTGTTTTTCTTTTAGATGTCTTAGACATCGACAGTTCAATCAGTACAGCAGATTATAGAGTAGCCTATATATTGTAAGATCTAACATCTAATTTTTTTGATACAATGTATTTCTTTCCCACAGCATTATTATTCAAATAGAAGCATTTGAAACTAGTTTCTGAGCACACACACACACACACACACACAAGTCTCATTGGTCAAGGAACACTCATATAAGATACTTCACATGCTTTGCTGGTTCTTTTAATTGAACAATTAATTTCAGTTGAACACCATTTGCTTTTCTATTATTCAACCCTACAAACTTACTCCCAACAACATCCAGTGTTAAATATTACCATGAAACGATGCAGAGTAGCTTATGGAAGATTTACGGGGGGAAGCAAAACAAGTCCCACTCAATGGACTTTTTGGAATTCATGTGTAGAATTAAGCGGTGAATATAAATTGTGAGAGTTTCCCGAAAGTGCTGAATCAGTAACCCTGAGAGTGTGATTTGCCAACCTTTAGTTAAGCAGGTCCTCTGAGATTTTTTGTCTGTACACTACTTTCCCAATTTGAGATTGTAAATGTGAGTCTGGAATGCATGCAGTGACAAGATTATATATTTGGGGATTAGTAATTGTATATAATCTAATTTATCTGGTCTCCTTGTTTGTGGTCCCCTAAATCCAGTAAATGCAGAGAATACAATGATTTGTCCACAACAAATGCATTTGATTTTATAATATAAAATATTCCTACAGAAGTGTACACAGTCTCTCAGATCCGTTGGTCTGAATCTTCCTTTCAGTTTGCATGAATGCACCAGTAAATATCCATTTCTGTCCTTTATCCATTTTTGAAGGTGTTTAACTTTAAAGGGTCACTGTAAAGTCATCATGAATCAAAACCTTGAGTTTGTCACAGTCACTAGCTCAGTCACCAACTCTGTAACCTGTCTGCACTACACTTCCCAGCATCCTTTCTGGTCCCCACCTCCCCTTAGTGAGCCATCACTACACCTACTGCTGATCATCACCAGATATTGTTTTCCTGCACTCCCTCATCAACACAGCCTATATCGACCAGCATCACCCTCACATCAGTGTCTGTTCTCATCAACATTGCTGCTATGAATGTAACTACTACATAAACAGACTTCTTACCTGAACACTCACCCGAGATCATCAAGTCTCCTGTCTTCTGTCTGTCTCCTGTCCGTCATCCCGATCCAGATCTCCAGTCATCGTGTTCATCCTTTACCTGCACAGAGAATCCATTTCAGTCATCACCAATAGTCTCCATCAATATTCGTCAAGTTACCGTCTCTGTTGTCCCATCACTCTGCTCAATAAACACTGTTTTCACCTTACCATCTGTCTGTTCCCTTCTGTGTTTGTGAAAGAAGACCAGACCACAAGGAAGCACAGGATTCATTTTAAAAGAGGAACAGGCATTTGTCGATCCAATGGAGTCCAGAGTAATTTTCGTTCCTGGTTCGGTTGAAACATGGCCCATAATCACATCCCAATGGAGCAGTATCAGACTCACATTCTGACTAGATTCTGAGTATGAAACCATCAAGCTAAGGTAATGAGGTTTCCTTTCGAAAGGGAACTCGCACTGCCTCCTTAGACACTTTTGGGGAACACATCAGCGTGACTAGTATCTGAAGCACTTGTAAAATTACGGCAGTCATATTGGCCGGCGACAGACTGTGACGTCACTACTAGTGTGACCAGGAAATATATATAGGGTGCCTAGAGAACGTGTCATCCTCTTTTCATCTTCTAGGACTGTTTGTTTGAAGCACGCTGTTCAATACCACCTTGTGAAAGCAAACATTTCAAACAGTGTGCTGATCCATGTTCTTTATATTTGACACCCGATGATGCACATAACAGGCCCTATTTTAACGATCTAAAACGCAAGTGTAAAGCGCAAGTAAATTTCTCGGCGGATCTCGGCGCTTGACGCAAATGACTCTTGCGCTTGACGCAAATCTAAAAGGGTTCGGTCTGAAGTAGCTTTAGGTGTGGTTTGGGCGTAACGGAAACAAACCAATAAGAGCGTCATATCACATTCCCTTTAAGAGAATGATGAACGAGGTGCGCTTGCTCCATGGCGCAATACTATTATCCACAAGTTTCCGAGGGGCTGTAAAAAATAAAGTGGGTGAAACTTCCGGTGATGCGGCGGAAGTAGCATTCCAATGGTATTTTGTGTGCTAGTTAGCGAAGAGGCTAGCTGTTTTTCGGAGAATTATTTTACTATTTAAAGACCCAAATCTTTATGAGAGATGTCGTTACGGAGCTCAGGGACAACATGTGCTGTTCGCGGTTGTATGTATAACCGGACTAAACTAATTCAGTGGCTTAAACGTGATTGTTTTGAACATAAGCTGAAAACGAAATCTGAGTGATCCTGCCAATGACTGTAGTTTCCATCACCTCCCAAAAGATGACGAATCTCCCTGTGTACATTTGTTTAAATTATTAATATTCTATAAACTCTATCAGCATGTGTTTGGCTCGCACAACTGTCTGTCACCATGCCTTGATGAGTATTGATTATTAATAATGTTATAATAATACTCCCAACCAAATAACTGCGGAGTGTAAAGGTACTGTTATTTCACCCTTTTTAATTTCGTTGAGGCTGTGTTCCCACATCGTTAGCTAGTTTGGATCGCTATAACTTGAATGACTGTCAACAGTTGATTAAACGAGTGTCAAGCATGTCAAGTCGCGCTTTGTTTACTTCGAACCGGAAGTCGCGCCCACTTTTGACGCAAGGCCTCATGGGGCGTAGGAAACTTGTGGATAGCGGCGCATTTACCAGGCGCGCTTCACAATCGGTTCACAGCCGAGGAGATCGATGTTCTCGTCAGGGCCGTAAAAGAAAGAGAATTGACATCGGGGATGGGACGAACCCACCCAAATTAGCTTTGGTTAAACATGCATATAATAATTTGGCTAAATGTGTAAGCTTTATGCCTATTTTTCCCATCGTCATGGACACAACAATGATTTCCCTCGTGATTAAATCATCTACAGTGTATGCGCATTGTTCACACTCTGTATTATGGCCAAGCATGCACGCTTAAAATAGCATTTGAATGTACACGCAACGTGCCACTGACTTTAGACTAGTTTTTTTTTTGGTCAGTGTTCTGGAACTGGAAAATAGCACCAGGGATTATTTGAGGAACATGCCTCCTTTTTTTGCACTGAACCACCCAGGGAGCGCAAGTTCATTCCATAGTTTGCCGGCGTGCGTCTGTGGAGGGAAAAGTCCGCTTTGCACGGGTGCAAAATACAAATGATACATGTGTCGTATACAAAGTCAATGGCGCTGGGTGCAAGATAGGGCCTGATTTGTGCGTTCTCTTTTTGGGGTGAAGAGCACAAACTCAGTTCTTGAGGAAGCTGTTTGTGTGCACTGTGACCGAGATAATGGGGCTCACAGTTGGAGCTCCCTGAAGCATATGAGAGAGGTGTCAATCTCTCACACGCTTCTGATGAGAGGGTGCTGCTGGATGAGGATGCATTGTCTCTTGCACCCTCTGGTTCAGCGGACAGTGCTCTGCTGGCACCATGCTATAAGAAGAGCGGGAGATGGCTGTTTAGGGCGAAGAAGGCAAGACATCTGAGCCCTCGCAGCCACGTATGATGTGCTGTTGGACTTCATGGTGTTGTGGGAGCATGCTAGGGAAGAGACAGTTTGTGGAAGTTTGTTATCTCCACATCGAGATCGAGAAGGCATGGAAGAAACCAGTTCAGCTTGCATCCATTATGTGTGATGTGCTGTTGGGCGTTATGGAACACGCTTCAGACAGACTTCAGCTGTCGTGGGAGCGTGTTAGGAAAGAGACCATTCGCGGTGGATTGTCGTCTTCCCACCAAGATTGAGAAGGCATGGAAGAACCCATATTCAGCCAGCATCCACTGACATGCATTGGGATGCGTGAACGTGGATAAGTGTCGATTCCCCCAATCTTTGAAACGTTGGCCAACAATCTCTCGGCTGGAGTGGCATCGACCCTTAAAGCCCCGGCCCTGACAACAAAGCTGCAGCAGGTCAGGCTGATGCTTCCCTGCACACCATGGCAGTGCTTCAAGCTTATCAGGCTGATTTGCTAAAGGACTTGTACCAAGGTCAGTGTCTTTCCACTGAAGCGGTTGCCAAGCTGCGTCGCACTACAGACTTGGCTCTCCAGGCCATCAAACAAACTGCAGCCATGGTTGGCAGATCAATGGCGGTGATGGTGGCAATGGAGAGGCATCTGTGGGTGAACCTGGCAGACATAGCAGGACTGGTTGGCCAACTAATCTTAACTTCAACTCAGAGTTAACACTTTCCTAACTCCCAAGAAAAATACTGATGGGACGGTTGAAACCAGGGCTCAGATGGTCAGACGCAGTTTTCATAGCACTATTGTATCTAGTTTGAAGAAACTGGCACTTCGTGACTCTACCTCAGGCATTAAAAGGGGGAAATGATTATTGGGGAGGCATGATCACATACTTGTATATTTTACAATATTGATTAAAATGATGACACGAGTTGTGGTCTCACAAATTAATTTAGATGAGATTAGATCAGATTAGATAGTCTATTCCCAGCAAACAAATTTAGGTTCTGGGAACTGTAGTTTTTGGTTCCCAGAACGTTCCTAGAATTTACCCTTAAGGTTAAGGGAACGTTCCCAGAACATTCTCCTTACGTTATAAAAATGGAACCTTGTTTGGTTCCCAAAAAAATAACCTCATGGGACCATTCGGTAACGTTAGGGGAACATTCTGTGTTTGCTGGGATTCTATTGATTCCAGATTGATTCCACTCTTGTATGTCACCGAAGCTTTGTTTGGTTACATGCTTTTTCTGCTCTGTGGCGATTTGTTAGATATAGTGGAGAAAACTAGTCTGACCACCGGATGTCACTAATGTGGAGTAACAAACTCCAAAACCACCAACAACAGGTTTCCTGAGGAAGGCCAAGGTAAATTGCCACCAGCAGTTTCTAAATAAGCAATTGTAAGAAATAAACAGACTCTGCGCTCATCCAATTGGTAACTATGCACAGAAAAAAAGAGAGAAAACAGGGCTGAATCCAAAATCACCGAAAAAATAGGGTGCTATTTGAGGGGACATCCATTTGTGGTGGGGTCCAAAACCATAGTGGACATTCTTGAGTGGACTTATTCATTCCCACATTGCACTGCAACAACCAAAGTGTACAACCTATGTACAATGAATGGCTATCCAAATCCGCTCACTTGTTTTTTTTTAATATCTCCTTCAAGTGAATAGCAAGAGTGGGCTAATGTAGGGAATAGTGAATGAGCTTTTAGGGAACAATTTCAGAGTAACAGAGATTTTATTTCTGGAATCTGAATCTTGTACTCTTTTTCTGTGATCTCATGCGAGTGACAAGTACTCCCGCCCTAGTGCCAAAATGCACGTCATCAGAGAATAGATGTTGCAAGATTCAGGGGAAGTTATTTTGATGCAACAACATGTCAACTTATTCTATCCCTAACCCTACCAGTCAACTAATTCTCTACTAACACTCTAGTGAAAGTTAGTAGAGATGTAGATGCAACGTTACTTACAGTATAGTCAACTGAATGTGTTAAAGGGTTAGTTCACCCAAAAATGAAAATTAAGTCATTAATTACTCACCCCCATGCTGTACCAACCCCGTAAGACCTTCGTTCATCTTCGGAACACAAATAAAGATATTTTTGATTGAATCTGAGGGCTGGATCACTCTTCCATAGACAGCCTGAGGGACTGCCTCTTGACGGCCCAGAAAGTCATTAAAAGAAAAGGTTTAAATATTCCATGTGCCTACAGTGGCTCAACTATAACTTTATCAAGCGACGAGACTACTTTTTGTGCGAAAAAAAAAACGTAAATAACGACTTTATTCGACTTTCCATTACTTCCTTATGGGCGCATGCGCGAGAACTGAGACGAGACCGTTCTTCTTCGACTACTTTTTGTTACCGGCTGCTCACCGCTTAGGAGTTTTACCGCCCCCTACCGTATAAGATGACGTACTGATATAGCTGGAGGCGCAAAACGTTCTGTTTACAAGCAGTACGTCATCTTATACGGTATGTGACTCTGTGTGTACAGGAGAGATGCTTGCTTCCGAACAGATGGGCGGTGATCTCCTCAACCTGCATCTCTTAATAAGGAGCTTACTCATTGATTCAAGAACAGATGTTGGAGAATTCCTTGAGCAAGCTGTTGTGTGGGCACGTCTCACAACCTTTAAAATGCCAATTAATCTTCAGCCATTTGTAAGACTGAGGCCTAGGAAACCTCTTGTCCCACGAGCACATCAAAGTGTATGTTTTTGTGCACTGTGTGTGTCACATACACATAAAGCAAGAGTGAGAAAAGAAATAGATAGATTTTAATGGTTTCGCGGTTACACAAATCTGACATTAGCAAAGATTGTTCAACATTTGACAGTTTGACAGATAAATGTAAGAGGATTCAACAACCCATCAGTAAAAATACACACGAGACTGACTCTCTTAGAAATTAACAATATATTTATTGTTCAACA
This sequence comes from Pimephales promelas, assembly GCF_988280905.1. Taxonomy (NCBI): domain Eukaryota; kingdom Metazoa; phylum Chordata; class Actinopteri; order Cypriniformes; family Leuciscidae; genus Pimephales; species Pimephales promelas. The sequence continues at coordinate 12,659,042 of NC_142790.1, read as the reverse complement.
AAATCATATTTTTTTCTTCCAGAAATTAAATGGAGAGATGTTTTTAATGATAAATGATCACAGTAACAGTATTTTTTTAAAGCGTATTAAATACAGTAGGTTATCTAATTTTTCATAATGCTTCACATCAAGTCAATGCAATAGGCAACCAGTCACTTTTTACCAGAAATATACCAAAATAAATCAACTTTAAATGGGACCTATTATGCTTTTTCACTTTTTCAAGTGTGCTTTTCGGGCATAAAAAAGATCTACAAAGTTACAAACCTCAAAGTCCACTCCAAGGGGAGATACTGTATTTTATTTAACAGAATCCCCTTTCCAATAACCACAATGAACTTCCCGTTTGGACTACGCATTTTTTCTGGGTTTTGTAAAGTCCTCATTTCAATAATATCCTCCCACAGAATACAAGGTGCAAGGTCTGGATGAGCTGCATGTCAGTGAGACGCTGTTTTGTACAACCTGTTTCCAAAACTCATTTGTTTGACCTTCCAAAGGCTGACGTGGGTTTAAAATTTATTTATTTGTTAGTGAACATTTTAATTCCAACTTTTATCTGTGTGAACTGCACATTTGATGGAGAACAGCTTCCAGATCCACGTTGCAGGCTAGGCACAGAAGGCTGAAGGGAGAATCTGTTGTTTGTGAATCACAACTTATAAGTTTGCCTTATTATTATGCGTTCTGTATTAACAGTTCCAATTATAAGTTTTATGTTGTTGCTACGATTTAAACAAACCTGGGTAACGCTTCCTTTTACAGTACGGTACTTGCAGTATACTTACAGTGTACTTACCTAGAAAGTACTGGCTAATATAAGGTAAGTACATGGAACAGGGGTAGGTTTAGGGGTAGGTTCAGGGTTAGTACTAGTTATTACCCAGTAATTGTAGTTACTAAAATAAGTAGTACATAGTATTTACATGGGTAACCCAAACCTGCTAGCCAATTTTAGTGTTGATATAGTATTTACTGTAAGCTCTCGCTTTTGTAAAACTGTTCACCGCCCCTCAAGAAAATGAATATATTTAGTGATTGATTATGGTTTGTAGTTACAGTTACTAACAAATAACTCTGGACTCCATTAAGTCTCTAAGCAATGAAAGAGTAATCTCTGAGTAATCATTTTCCTCTGAGTGTCATTCCCATATCGAAATAAGAAGATTTACTTGTGAGATTACCTGGGTTTTTTTTCTCTCTCTGGAGAATTATCAGAAATTTCTACTTTCTACTTGATCTCATTGCTATTTAGGAGCTGATCATTGCGGGTAAATATTATCTCAAAATGAACAATTATTAGAAAGCATCAATTGCATGACTCTGGAGGTGGTTTGAGTATGGGTTGTTCTTGGGTTGTTTAAGGGGCGTCTGAGATCACTTGCTTTGTTCACATACAGTATACACGCTGAACCGCTCCGAGGGCGTTCGGAGGACTCAAACAAACTGGGTGTGACAACCTTAATTTCCAAAATTAAATATGTAATATACAAAACAGTGTTCAAACAGGTAATACACGATAATCAAAGATGGCAAAGCAACGTTTTTAAGAATTTAAGAGTGCAGGATAATAAAGGTGCAAATTTGTGTGAATTATTAAAGTGAATTATCTAAAGCACATGGTTGCTGTTTGATAAAATCATTATTCTGTGTCCTCACAACATGATGAGAGATGTTACATGTAGAAACATGCTTCCCTGATCAGAATCTCTGTAATGCACGTGTTTGCTTGCGTTTTGTAATGTGAAAGAATCTATATAATTGACTTCAAAATCTTCCCAACTAATAAAATAATGTTTGCTATGGGGCCTGGGAATCTTGTGATTTTATGGAAATTGTTCTAATAATATAAACCAAAGAATCTCATATCTCCCCTGTCATGTCCTCACAGCTGGGTGAAATATTATCCAAATGTGAATCAGGCATAAATTAGAAATGGGGGTTGGGGGTGAGGAGCAGCGGGGAAATAGTTTTCCTCTTTTTGTGGAAAAAGATTTGATGTGGAATTGGAGCCTTCAGACGACAAACGCAAGCATGTGCAAATGAGTCAGACTCATTGTGATCGTGTCAGCGGCCGCATAACAGCTCAGTCACATGCAATAAAAGTAAAGCATGACATACGAACGCACAATTCCATTTGAAGCTTATTTAAATAACAAAAAAAGAAATTCAGTATTAATTGCATTTCAAAGTACATCCGTGATGATCACTCATGAACACCTCTGAAGGCTAAAAATACATCTGAGAGGTTTATGATTCACTGTATAAGCAAAATATTTGATGCAATTCGATTGACTTATTTTTTTCCAACCCTGTACTAGCAAGGTACCTAATGTCAGGATAGCACACTGTAAAAAAATATTTGATTTGTGATCATAACATTTTTTTTTTTGTCAAATCAACTTAGATAATTTATGTAGTTCAGATAACATAATATTTTGAGTTTCTGATGATTACCAAGAATATTTTTTTACTGTGCAGATTAGAGAGAGAGATGGATAAGTGCTTTATTTGAACAAAAAATATCTTATGTGAGTATTGATAACATAACGATGATCAATGCGGGCATTAAAGGGTTAGTTCACCCAAAAATTTAAATTATGTCATTAATGACTCAATGACTCGTCCCAAGCCCGTAAGACCTCCGATCATCTTCGGAACACAGTTTAATATATTTTAGATTTAGTCTGAGAGTTTTCTGTCCCTCCATTGAAAATGTATGTACGGTATACTGTCCTTGTCCAGAAAGGAAATAAAGACATCATCAAAGAAATCCATGTGACATCAGTGGGTTAGTTAGAATGTTTTGAAGCATCGAACATACTTTTTGTCCCAAAAATAACAAAAACTACGACTTTATTCAGCATTGTATTGTCTTTCGGTTCTGTTGTCAATCGGCATTCACAAGTCCGGAGTGACGCTGCTGACGTGTATCTGATGTGTCCGTGTATTCGGGTTCAAATAAATATGGCTGGGGAAAAAAAATGCAAGTCTTCCTCTGTGTTGAAATCCTTAGACATGTTTGCGAAGATTGTTTTGTTTACAATGTGCATCTCCCTCATACTGTGAACGAAGCTCGGATGCACCAGATTACACGTCAGCAGCGTTTTACATCAGCAGCCTCACTGAACGTGGATTGACGATAGGGTTGCCGCGGTGAGGAAAATTTCCCACCGGTTAATCGACGTGTGACAACACCGGTAATCCCGGTGTCACCGTGGAGGGCAGGGCGGGGGGGTTAAATAGCTTTTAAATGCGTGCGCGTTATACTTTCACTTTCGAAATAAGCGTCAATTGCTTGAATGGACAAAAAAAACAACTCGCTGATAATAAAACTTTTATTTATAGACTTTTATTAGCATAACGAACGAATAAAAATAACCCCATGCATAGGCTGAAAAAAGTGAAAATCGGCAAAATGTGGGCCCAAACAAATAAGAACCATAAAACGTTTATTAACGAATAAGAAAATAAAATAGGCCTAAAGAAATTACACAAAGTTTAAATGAGATAAAACCAATTAAAAAGAGACGAATATAAAATAAAAACTTCAAAACGGACCTTAGCCTACATAAATGACATACTTTCACTTTCGAAATAAGCGTCAATTGCAATTCAGCGTCAATTGCTGAAATGGACAAAAAAAAAACAACTCGCTGACAATAAACTTTTATTTAGACAGCACTTTTATTAGAATAATAAACGAATAAAATATAGACAGAACTTTTATTAGCATAACGAACGAATAAAAATAACCCCATGCATAGGCTGAAAAAAGTGAAAATCGGCAAACTGTGGGCCCAAAAAAAATAAAACGTTTATTAACGAATAAGAAAACAAAATAGGCCTAAATAAATTAAACAAAGTTTAAATAAGATAAAACCAAATAAAAAGAGACGAATATAAAATAAAAACTTTAAAAAGGACCTTAGCCTACATAAATGACAGCACTCTAAAAAAAAGTAAAACACTATAAATTGGCATTTATTAACATTAATATATATTGGCCAAAATATTGCCAAACAGGCGCTTTTGCATTGCGTTTTGACACCAAATCTTCCGCCATTATCTTGCTTTTCTGTAATTTGACTCGTTCTCGTCTCCACACGTGCTAAATGGAATCCTGATGCTTGCTGATCTGTGACGGCACGCGTTGCGCAGTTCATTTTTAATTATAATGCTCTCTTCAGAACTAAATAATTGAAAATTATTATTTTTAATTCATTCAAATAAATATTTTAGCAAAAATGAATACTTTAAAAAAAAAAGTCAAGACATCGCGGTGTCACGGTGGGAAAGTGATGTCACCGGTGATGGGGCTTAAAACCGGTAACACCGTCAACACCGTCTATCGCGGCAAGCCTAATTGACGACAGAACCGGAAGTCACTACAATGCTGAATAAAGTCATAGTTTTTGTTATTTTTGGACCAAAATTTATTTTCGATGCTTCAAAACATTCTAACTAACCCACTGATGTCACATGGACTACTTTGATGATGTTTTTCTAACCTTTCTGGACAAGGATAGTATACCGAAAATACATATTCAATGGAATAACAGAAAACTCTCGGACTAAATCTAAAATATATTAAACTGTGTTCAGAAGATGAATGGAGGTCTTGTGGGCTTGGGACAACACGAGGGTGAGTCATTAATGACATAATTTTCATTTTTGGGTGAACTAACCCTTTAAAATGAAGTTCTTAAGATTGCCAAGTGAAAATAGTGATAGTGACTTCAACAGCTGAGGAAAATACTCACATACATATTTTAGTTGCGGTTTAGAAGGCTGAATAGTAATTAAAGTCTTTCTCTTACAGGTCTTGAGGAAATGCTGGAGAAAAGCAACAGACGCAGGAGCACAGGTACAGGAACTTAGGAATCACAGGAAGTAATATTTGCAGGCAAAGGCTGGGCCACAATCTTATAAGATTTCGGTAACACTTTATTTTACGACCCGCAAACAACTGTGTAAGTACGCTGAAATTACGGTGTACATTTCTGTAATTATAGTGTACTTCCGTGTAAGTATAAGGGAACAATATGTTAAGTTTTGTGTAATAAAGGGGTAACAAACACCACTTTAATTTACAGCCCGCAGGAGTTACACTTACCCTTTAACTACACAGAACAAGGGGGTAACAAAGCAACTTACTATGTAGCAATACGAAACAACACTATTTGCACTGTTATTGCAGAGAAAGGTACTGTTATAAAAAATCGTTTTAATTACACAGTATATTTGCACTTACATTTGAGTGTAATTCAATGGTATAAGGTAAGTACTAATTACCACATGGTACTGTCTAAATTAAAATCATAGCACAAACAAATTATTTTGACTTTAAGTAATAACATTAAGTAATCTAGTAAGAAAAGCCAATAAATTTAATTTTTATATATAATGTCAAAATTACCCTGTAACATTGCACAAGAACATATTTTGCCAGAAATGTGATACACTTTATAAACAACAGACGTACAATTTTTGCCTGGAATATATTAACAGAATAGGTAACTATAGGTAACAGAATTTTTAACTAATTAAATAATTTGCTTGTATACCTGCTTGTTACCCCAAACTTAACATATTGTTCCCTTATACTTACACGGAAGTACACTATAATTACAGAAATGTACACCGTAATTTCAGTGTACTTACAAAGTTATTTGCAGGGTGTATATCTGTTTGTTACCCCTTTATTACCCCAAACTTAACATATTGTTCCCTTGTACTTACACGGAAGTACACTATAATTACAGAAACGTACAGTACACCGTAATTTTAGTGTACTTACAAAGTTATTTGCAGGGTGTATATCTGTTTGTTACCCCTTTATTACCCCAAACTTAACATATTGTTCCCTCATACTTACACGGAAGTACACTATAATTACAGAAACGTACACCGTAATTTTAGTGTACTTACACAGTTGTTTGCGGGTCGTAAAATAAAGTGTTACCATGATTTCTAAAATGTGAGAGAGCACAAACAGATAAGAAATCATAGATTTTACAGTTTTGTTCTAGTGTGTGGAGTGCCCAGGAAAGCACACCACACACAAACAGATTCCATTCACAAACAACCATAGTCCCACCTGTGACTTTAAAGTAAACAAACATGGCAGATGACCGGCGAGAAGAAATGGCAAAAAAGACAAATGTTTAAATGAAGTTATAGAGATGGTGTGAACATGGACTTTACATTTTACAACGTGAGCTGGAGGTGAGTCTTCCGTCAGTTCGCTTTCTAATTAGGTATAGTTTAGTTTCACTTGCTAATCTCCAGAGAGTGTGTGCGTTTGTCCTCAGGGTTCCCCCCACAGAACAGGATTTCTGATATTTACAATTTGTTATTGAATTCACACCACAGGAAAATCTAATAAAATAATCTGAACCCTAACGTCACAATAGTGACCGTAAAAAAAACAAAACAAAACAAAAAAGCTTCATTTCTAAGGCTATAAAAATGTTACTGAATAATCTATCAATGCATTTCCAGCAGATATTGAAATAAAAAAAGGGTCTCAATGAAATATGTGCAGTGTCGCATGTTTACTGTAAATAGTCACATGACCAGAGTTGTTTATTTCCTGTTTGTGCCAAGAGAAGAGGATGGCAGCAAGAAAGCTCCCAAAGAAAAGATTAGTAAAGTATGTTAACATAAAGATAGGACAAAGATTTTTGGTACATATCATGTTAAAGGTGTCTAGTATTGATATATGCATTTGTTAAAATTACTCAACTTTGTTTAATGTGTTCATAGAACTCATAAACATGTCAACGGCAACAATAGTGACCGCTGGGTTAACACTTTGTATCTAAATGCCAATACACTATACCTGACTTTCAACCTAATTTTACATACAGATACATACACAGAAACACACACACTCACACTCGCACATCACACACACACCACTCACGCCACACACAGACACACCTCACACAACTGCACACCACTCAACACACCCCACACACTCACATCACACACCCCACACGCACACCTAACACCCCACATGCACGCACACCGGTTTTGCGGTGCATTGTGGGATTTTTTGGAGAGTGAACATTTCAGTGCACTGGAAGGATTCTGTGATTGAGACAGCCTTTAAAATTGCCTACTCCTTGATCAGAGCCCTAACTACTGAACAAGGGAGCTGATCCAGATGCACTCAATGAGTGTGTTTGAGGTGTGTATTTATATGCCAGAGGTGGTGTGTGCTGATGAGGTGCAGATGCAGGTAATAACTGAATGAGTGCTGGTGAGGAACAGGAGGGATTATGGGAAATGTATTTTGTTAAGGTTAGAGGGCTATATATATATATATATATATATATATATATATAGTTTCTACAAAGAGACTTTGGAGTGAAACGGAAAACATACAAAAATAGATATAAGGGATGCCCAGGATAACGATCAGTTAAACAGCTGAGCTGTCATTAACCCCAGAATGATTGGAAAAACGTATTCCAGGGTGTCTTGTTATAAAACATTTATTATAAGCCAATGAAATGTGCATTTCCTCCAATACCTGCATGAAGGCAAATATTTATCTGTGGTGCTATGGAGTATGTCTCAGCTGAAAGCCCATTTTCAGAAAGCTTTGGAGAGGAGTGCCACCCACTCTCTCTTTTAATCAATCAGTCTCTTTTAAAGGCTTTGATGTATTGTAGAAAGCCTGCCCTGCACTTTACACAGAGCAGTGGCTGTTGAGTCCTACTGCTGCACTGGATCCACTCTCTCTTGAACCAGAGAGGAGCTCTGTGGGACCATTTTGCTCTTTAAAGTCCCCGTGAAATCAAAATTGAACCTATTTACTTTGTTAGCGCATAGTCTTGTGGTGAACAATTAATCCGTGCAAGTGAATATATATTAAAAAAATGTTTTACCTTAGTAATCTTTAATCAAAATCTGAAAAGTTACTTCCGGTCTGGAACGGTTTCTTTTTCTGATGACGTAGGTTTCACAGTTTGGGTGGGGAAACGCTTAACCACTCCCCTCAAACCGTTAGTTTGCTATGAGCGAGAGATGGAGAGGAGGAGCGCTAGAGTAAAACCCTGCCCTCTGTTCAATATTCCGTTTCACTTGGAAATACGTCACAGCACTGGAGAAAAATCGTTTGCAACTTCCGGTTCACGGGGACTTTAAGTTATCCTGAATCCAGACACTTTTTCAGCAAGACCTTTCTAGAATAGCCATTTTATTGTATTTTGTGTCCTTACAAAGAAATGATTTGGTGAAATTAAATTATGTTTTTCACTTAAAATTAGTTGATTCGATTTTTTTTTTTTTTGCTTAAAAAATATATACTGAAATTCAGTCGATCCTAGACTAAAATAAAATTATCATGTTTGAATCAAATTATATAACAATATAGCTCCTTGCAGGTCCACCCACCACATTTTGCCGTGTAGAATACTACAGTTTTCAGTTATATGCTAATAATAATAATATGCTAATATATGGTTCTTTTCCAAGCAAGATCATAAACCATTATTGTTTATTTTAGGACACTTTTTCCTGTGGTTAACTCAGGATAAGAATGCAAAAATGAGAAAGATTTGTTTATATTTAGCGTAATGGTCTAAGTATAATTAAAGGATTAGTTCACTTTTGAAAAAACTTTTGAAAAGTTGAGAAAAAAATGTACTCACCCCCATGTCATCCAAGATGTCCATGTCTTTCTTTCCTCAGTCGAAAAGAAATTAAAGGGTTAGTTCACCCAAAAATGAAAATTAAGTCATTAATTACTCACCCCCATGCTGTTCCAACCCCGTAAGACCTTCGTTCATCTTCGGAACACAAATAAAGATATTTTTGATTGAATCTGAGAGCTAGATCAGTCCTACATAGACTGCCTAAGGGACTGGCTCTTGACGGCCCATAAAGTCATTAAAGAAAAGGTTTAAATATTCCATGTGCCTACAGCGGCTCAATTATAAGTTTATCAAGCGACGAGACTACTAACATAAATAACGACTTTATTCCACTATTCCATTACTTCCTTATGGGCGCATGCGCGAGAACTGAGACGAGGACGTTCTCATTCGCCTACTTCTTGTTACCGGCTGCTCACCGCTTAGGAGTTTTACCGCCCCCTACACGTTGTAAGCTGTTGTGAGACCGGTTGGATGTACTGCCATATTCTCTGAAACGCCTTTGGAGGCAGCTTATGGTAGAGAAATGAACATTCAATTCACGGGCAACAGCTCTGGTGGACATTCCTACAGTCAGTGTGCCAATTCCACGCTCCCTCAAAACTTGCGACATCTGTGGCATTGTGCTGTGTGATAAAACTGCGCATTTTAGAGTGGCCTTTTATTGTGGCCAGCCTAATGCACACCTATGCAATAATCATGCTGTCTAATCAGCATCTTGGTATGCCACGCCTATGAGGTGGATGGATTATCTCGGAAAAGGAGAAGTGCTCACTAACACAGATTTGTGAATAATACTTGAGAGAAATAGGCCTTTTGTGGACATAGGAAAAAGTCTTAGATTTGAGTTCAGCTCGTGAAAAATGAGGGCAAAAACAAAAGTGTTGCGTTTATAATTTTGTTCAGTGTAGTAAGAGTAGAATGATAGGATCCGATTTTGAACACATCCCATCCATCCACCCACATTCCTTGTCTTATTGTGAACAATTCATTGATGCAATACATCATTTTTTTTTTTATCAAAATGCAACACTCTAAAAACTTTGCTCAGTGTCCAGTTTAAAAAAAAAAATCTAATAATTTCAAAATCATACTCTGTTTCATCAGAGTGTGGAAATACAAAAGATTGTGAACAAGGTTTCTTGATGAGTTTAAGACACAAACTTGTATGTAATCTTATGGAATGCAATGCTTCTCTGTTTACTTATTGAGGTTACACTGACAACACATTCTCATCCCAAGACGTCATCTAACTGACGCTTTTGACCATACGTCAACATCCGACGCTTTAACGTCAGGTAAAGCGTCAGTTAAATGACGCCCTAGGATAGCGTCATCTAACTGATGCAAAAGGGTGCCCTAAAGCGTCGGATGTTGACGTATGGTCAAAAGCGTCAGTTAGATGACGTCTTGGGATGAGAACGGGTTAAAAGTTTTACAATTTAATTTTTAATGCTTGGAACACTCCACTAAAACATAGTTATGCCTGATTATGTAAGTGTTTCAAATTATAATCTCATTTAATGCATTTATGCATATGTGCAAAAACATCAAATCATCCCCATAACCAAAACATAACTCTCTGGTGGGCAGTGCACCTTCAAGAATAGACTTCCATTTGCATTCGTTAAAAGGCTCCCATCCCTCCCCACTGGCTGCTTGTGGCATACAAACACAAACGGAGCATTAATCAGAATTCTCCATGGAGAGTACGATTGCGGATGTTTCCATCTTCACCAAGGAACAGGGAAAAGCAGAGTTCACGCTGACTCAGAGGCTCCCAGACTGGATTGGCTTTTCCTAGCATCAGCCACTGTTAGCGTTCACTCTGGACTTCCTGCTGTGCGAGCAGACCTGGCTTCACTCTGAAGACCTGAAAAGGAAGATATTTTTAGTGAATTGAGGAAAAGTTAAGAACATGAAACATGCTTTGATTTGCTATTCTACTTTAGTTTTGCACTCAAAAGGTTTTTGCATGCAATGTTTTATCGTTGCATATCCCGTTTCACCTGGAAATTTTTCTATGAAGGTAAAGAATCGCATGCGCAGGGTAAGATTTGTGAAAGAGTACATAAGATTGCAAGCGTAAAATAAATTTGCATGTGCAAAGGAGGATTTGAGGATCAGTTTATTATTATTTTTTACACAAAGTTTGATTTTACGCAATTCATACGTTTTGCAGTTCCTGCTTCTGTTATTTTTGCCTGCAGATTGCTGCTCACAGGCTTGCAATGATTTTGGCCGCATTTGTGCGCAAAAAAAAACGTGCCAAAAGTGTAAACGCGGAAAAATGAAAGTCTGAAAAATATAGATCTTTTGCGTTAGCATGAAGCTGCAGCTTCAAAATACATGAATTACACTTACGAATAACAGTTAAATGCTGCAAATATTTTTTTTCTTACACTTGAAGGGCAATTTACACCTTTACAAATCTTCCTTTGCGCATGGAAATTTATTTTACGCTTGCAATCTTATGTACTCTTTCACAAATCTTACCCTGCGCATGCAATTCTTGTCATTATTTTACCTTCATATATTTCACATTGCAAAAGTAAAACGTGTTGTGAACATTTCCATATTTTTACACTAATGAAAGTAATTTTTAAGTCAGATCAGGTAGAAATATCTGACTCTATATGTCCTCTGGTGTCGAAGAAATATGATCAATACTACCTATTATGGACTCTTATTTTGATATTCTGTTTTGTTTCCTTTAGTTCCTGTTTCCCCCCTCTGTTTTGTTTAGTTTTCCTGGGTTACTGAATATGTACTCATTTCTTTCTATAGTAATTTTAAGCTGCAGGCCTTAACTTTCGCAGAATTGCATGCGTCTTCCGGAAGAACATTGTAGCTGGAGCTACTTATCTCTGTTTATGTCTATGACGAGTAACGCAGGTACTGGGCAATTTTGAACACAAAAAAAGTTACGGACTGCAGCTTTAATATTTACACTTGTCTTTCATTATGTCTGACTTGTATTTAGTCCCCATTATGATCATTCCCTTGTCGGTTATCGTTTATGGTTTATGTAGTTAGCATTTCTCATATGTTGTTCTATATGTTGTTATGCATCGTTAATAAAAACTATATATTGTCCATCTACTGCCTGTAATCTTCTACTTCTTTGTACCTGTGGACTACTGTTACAGAAGAACTGACTGACAAAATATGGACTTACCAACCAACACGTTTTCACAACTCGTCACATATTGAAGCTTGGTCAGGACCCCACGCCGTCACTTTTTAACGCGTAGGATACCCCCTTAGCTTAATTTTCATCATGCGCATGGTACTCCATTGATTTCAATGAGAACCTTTGGCGTCATACACAGATGATTTGGGCATGGGAATGTAATCGCCATGGTGAAATTATATATTGGGTTATGAGTGTGATTCTCAATTTATTTATGCTATTTAGAAAAGTTTTAACACGTAACCCAATCTACCCCTTAACCATTTGAGGCTATGTTTACACAGACACGATTCTGAAGAGAAAACGCAAAAGTGGCGTTGCGTTATCACTTTTTATTCTGCGTTTAGACGAGCGGTGGGAAATCCGTGTGCATGTAGTATGCACTCCAGGCGGCTAGGTGGCAATGTGGAGCACTGCCACACAACAACAGCAAGTCTGCGCACCTGCGTACAACCTTCACTGTCAAGCAGACTTGCATTTTTACAGTTTGCATGGGAATGCGGCGGTGGAGCGTTTTTAAGATTTCCACTCTGGAGTGTGGTTTCACTTTTTTTGCGTTTTTAAGCCCCCAAAATGCTGTCGCCGTGTAAACGAACACAGGCACATCCGATAAAATATTTTTACGTTTTAACCCGCGAGCTTTCTCGTGTAAACAGGGCCTGAATATTATATGATATAAAACACATAATATAACAGGCAGATACGACTACAGGCCAAGTGTTCTGCCTTACACGTCACTCTGCCTCCACCATGACCCACCACCCCTTTGGCTCCACCAGGCTCCTCTTTCCTTCCCTACTGAATTCAGGTTGATAAGGACACTTTTCACAGTCATCTCAATGTGAATTAACTATAGTTCCCCTCCATCCCTATCCATCCATTCAGGTGTTTGCTCAGCCCCTGCTGTCCTCTTCAGGACTTGCCAGCATACCTCAAGACCAGGACAGGGCCTATGCCAAATAACTTTGTGATTGGACTATAGCATGGATATATAAACCAACAGCTTTCCAGCCAGCACACAAACCCTTAAATGGCTACTGATGTCTGACAATGGAAAGTCATTTGAAATGCATAGAAATCTACGCTGTGGTGGAGAGTGTCTGCGGTAGTTGATATCATTTTAGATTAGTACACTGTCAGGGTGAAATTCACATGACTGTTGGACTCCCCAAAATTTCCTTCCCAGGGGCCAGATGGATATAGTGATCCCAATCGCGTACCAATATTAAACAGTTAATATTTCATTACTTCCAACCTGCATTACAATCATTTTTTTTCACACCCCACTACTCAGGGATGTGAGTCTAAGACGAAAGATTCATTCAGATCTACTGTACTACATTCACTCCAGAAATGCAGAGGTGTTTCTATACTGATTCAGCATTTACTTTCAGGGAGGATATTAAAGTTGCATCAGTGTAAATGACATGTCAGTGCTTCAGGAGCACAAGGAAAATTTACTTAAATTCATGAGACCTTGGAACTGTTAATGCAACATCCCTCCACACCCAATAACATGAAGTGAAGACTAGTGTTGAAAACAACACTTTTTTTTTACAGTGTTGTCTATTTTCAACTTATTTGTGTTTTTATTTCAGTTACTGCCAAAATTAATGCGCAACAGCTTTAAAATGGCTCCGTTTTTATTAACAATAATGACAACCTAGGGTTACATTTTATTTCAATAGTCCACTTTAGACATTACTAACTATACAGTAAGTAACTTTTTAACTACATGTCAACTAACTCTCATTAGAGTATTAGTAGACTGTTTGTAGACGGTTGGGTTATGGTTAGGCGTTAGGTTCGCATTAGTAGAATAACTTGCAAAGTTACTTATAGTCCAGACTGATCTCATGAAATAGCGTGTGTATGACACGCCAATTCGTATTTCCATTTTTGGCGTGCTATCAAGACGCATAATCGCCTTTCAGCGTGTTTATGAACGCCATTGACTTAACGTTATATAAATATATGACTTACCTCAACCCCGTCCCTAAACCTAACCATCACTGGGGTTAATGGCATTTATGACTGTTCCCTTACCATCCTAGGAAAGAAAAAGATATGACTTACCTCAACCCCATCCCTAAACTTAACCGTCACTGGAGTTAATGGCATTTATGACTAGAGATTTGACTGCGTGTACAGACACGCGGAATGACGCGAACGTTAATGGCGTAGACATATACGCATACACGCGGATAGCTCAAAATGCGTAGAGATAACACGCCACCTGGCGCGAAAGTGGCGTATATGTTTACGCAAAAGTCATGATGTCATGTTGTATAGTCAGTACAATGCCTGTTGGGAGGGGGGAGGGGCATCATGATAAACTGTTAATGATATTAAGTATGCAGTCTACTAATACTCTTAATGGCCTGTAGTTGACATATAGTTGCAAAGTTACTTATAGTGAGTGTCTAAAGTGGAATATTGAAATAAAGTGTTATCTAAAACAAACAACCATGAACAGTTAAAGGGATAGTTCACACAAAAATGAAAATTAAGTCATTAATTACTCACCCCCATGCTGTACCAACCCCGTAAGACCTTCGTTCATCTTCGCAACACAAATGAAGATATTTTTGATTAAATTTGAGAGGTGGATCACTGCTACATAGGCTGCCTAAAGGATTGAAACTTGACGGCCCAGAAAGTCATTGAAGAAAATGTTTAAATATTCCATGTGACTACAGAGGCTCAAATATAAGCTTATCAAGCGGCAAGAATACTTTTTTTATTTCCGCACAAAAAGTATTCTCGCCGTAAACATTTTCTTCAATGACTTTCTGGGCCGTCAAGTTTCAATCCCTTAGGAGCCTGTGTAGCAGTGATCCACCTCTCAAATTTAATAAAAAAATATCTTCATTTGTGTTGCGAAGATAACCGATGGTCTTATGGGGTTGGTACAGCATAGGGGTGAGTAATTAATGACTTAATTTTCATTTTTGGGTGAACTAACCCTTTAAGCAACTGTCTAGCAATAAGGCCAGCATTAGCCTACCTCAAATCTCTCCTCAAAATGCCTGATTATTCAACATGAGACCTAAATAACCTTAACACTTTTTTAAACTTGTCTTGCTAATATGTATTCTTCATCTAAAGCATAAAGTACAAAATAAGTATTCTGGTGATTCACCAGACCCTTATGAAAGCATTATATTAACCCTCTGGCATTTCCTTCCCTCAATTTCCCTCACTGTGGTAAGACTGTTGGTTCATTATTATTATTATATATCTTATGAAAAGTATTCAAACTAAGTCCTTCCTTCACAGTCACTGCATGTCCTAAAAATAAATCAGAGAGCTCTGCACACTTCTCAAGCACTGGAAGTGGCTCTCTGTGACAGAAGAGCTTATTTGAAAACTTCTTTGATGAGCCATAGCATTTCAGCCCACTTGCATAAATTACATAAAAAATGGCTGAGATATTCACAAGCCCAACTTTGTTATCTTATCAGACTGCTCTTTGAAATGCCTCTTGTGGTATGTATTATTTGCACAATATTCAAACATAATATTTAAAGATGCAACACCCTATTTCTACGCTTGCTTGTGAAATATAATTGTGAAAAAGGTGTTCATAGACGTTCATTGGCAGATGTAATTAGCAGCAGCAATGGAGGCAGTATCTTATTGCAGCAGTCTTTTATTAAAAGAAATCAAAACCTTGCAAAGATTCTCAAGAGTATGAATTGGAACACAACAACTGAATTAATGCAACAACAAGAACTAACAAAGAACGAGATGGGTTTAAATAGACCGTAAGAGCAAATTAACAAGACACAACTGAATTGAACTAACAAATAATTAGAAACTACAGAAACAAACAAGGGGGTGGAAGACAGAACTGTTAACTAATTAACAGAATAATCAAGCACAGAAGAGAGCAGAAATCAAAACAAACTGACAATGTGACACATGCAGGTAACTATAATAATATAAGTCAAATATGTAGGTCCAAAATAAGTGCATTGTATCAAATGATTAATGTAAATGTTAGTACATGGTACAGTGGCCGAGAGAGTTCAACGGGCTGCGACTGAAGAAAACACATGCAAATAGAAAGTAAAAGTTCAGAACACCACCAAATACATAAACGTGCTGCAAATAGAACAGAACACAACGGAAATGTTTCCAGGGGACCCCAATAAGTGACGAACCCAACTGGGACGTGCTTAGGCCCTGTTCCAATACTACGCCCTAAGCCATTTGAAGTCCGCACCAAGAAAAAAAGTGATGGAATTTTTTTTTTTTTTGCATTTCTTATCTTCTTATGTCGCTATAGTAACCACACTCAATGTATTTTTTTCAACACATCCCATTATTTTTAAAATATCGGCCTCTACCAAATGGTTGAGATGTCACTTAATGGTAATAAATGGTACCGGAATTCATACACATACTTTGCCATACTTTTTCATTGCCCATCATAATTTATGATCAAAACCTTTTCTAGTCTTGACAAAACACATTTGCAAAACAAATCTGGTATTATGCCAAAACAAAATCTCATGAGAACTTGAGAATGAGAATGAGAATTTGGAACACAACTTGGTTAGATATATGGCTTTGATTTTGTAGTAATTTTGTAGAAAAAAAATATTTTCTAAAATATATATTTTATATAAAAGAAAAAATATTTAGTACAGTATATTTTATTTAATGTAAATGTAATAACTTTTTCATACTTTTATTTTTTGGAAGTGCTTTTACCTCAGCAATAATCTGCTGAGTGTTTTCTTTAAAACAAGACTACACTTAGGTCTTTAGTCCAAAGCATACTTGAATTACAACCAAGTTTTAATAGTGCATTGTAATGTCCATTCTCAAAAAGGGGGGTGACAGTTAACCGTTATGTGCCAATTCAACCATTTGGTTGAGAATATTTTTGAAAAATTAATAAAAAATATATGTTTTTTCATAGCACCAAGTAACATAATTTTGTGTTACAAAATACACAGTGTAATGTGTAAAAAAAATGATGCTTAGCTTCCAAAATTTTACCAAAAACAGTTCACATGGCTTGGGGGATTTATTTGTTTCTAACATCCATGTTAGAAGTGTTGTGGCAAGTGCTGTTAATTGACACTGTAAAATCTAGTGGATTTTTTTTTTTTTTTTTTTTGGCATAATATACCTCAACTAGATGATAGAGATGGCTCAATCAGTTTGAGTTAAGTTATGTACTCCTCTCAATAAAATATAGTGACTCAAAATGTGCTCAACCGTTTGGTTGAGAAGTCAGTTAAAGGGCTAAGGCCTTCCTCTTCACTTGTTGAAAGTGCATTTAGCGGAGAAAATGTGCAAGGGCCTGAAGCTGTGAAGAGCAAAAATGAAACAGTTTTGCACACGTCACAATCTTTGTCACTTTTGTTGTGATCAGCAAACACCGTTAATTTGGCTAATGTGCGTGCTGCTTATAATAGCTGTAACATGACGCAATCCTTTGAACGAAAAAATGTATATCTTTTATTACTCTTAGCAAACAACCTTTCTGTTAATGTTATTAATATTAAAACAGATTTGGCTAAGATAAATTGTGATTGAGGTTTACCTGAGCTTATTCTGCCTTACTGCATTCACAGCGATTCGAAATGCAATTTTAATTATGTTATTATGGAAATTGATATATGAAATTCTTCCCATCATACATGAAAAAAATATATGACATGTTTTTGATATATTATATATAGGCTATGTATTAAAATAGTCTTACATAGGCTATATGAAATGACACAACCCTGTCTCTTTTTGATAAATTTTATTTTTATTGATCAATAATAGCCATTATTAACGTATAAGTAGCCTAAAAAGGATAAGAAGCTATATAAGTCAAGAAATAAAGCAAGTTAAAGGAGCTGTATGTAAGATTTTTCCAGTTTCAAATTACTGTAGAGCAGTGTATCCCCTTCCCCTCCCCCCTGACTCAAGTTTGCCATAGTCTGCAGTTTCCCATATTTTTTTATCCCACACGTTTGTAGCTGCAGGTGTGGTAACTAGAGCAGAGCTGGCAACCCGAATGCTGCAACACTACCGACTTTGTGATTGGTAGATCGGTGGAGGGTGGAGCATCAGACCAAAACACAACATGACTGCTGCAATTTCTGCAATTTCACTTTTTAAATGACCGATTATATATCCTGACCGGACTACTGTTGTCAGTAACATGAGTATTTGAAATTAACATGATTTCTTAATGTGTAGTGACATTTAGTGACATTCGTATAGGGCCATTTTATGATTATTTGAAATAAATTTCTTACATACAGCTCCTTTAAAAGATTCAGTCAAACATAAGTCAACAGGCTAACGTTACAATGCTACAATTAAATAGCCTAAATATATAAAGTTGTGAAACTTCACTTTTCCCCTCAGCCAAAATGATTTGCCAGGGAACAAGTCATAGATATATGAGACCAAAGATCACCCGTTAGATATACCTACGCTATCTCACGACCAATTCGTACAAATTCGACGAATGATTAAAAAGTGTCCAATTCGTACTAATTCGTATGACCTCCCTCGTACGAATTCGTACGATTTGTCTAAACCCACGTGATGGGTAGGTTTAGGGGCGAGGTAAGGGGTAGGTCATTCGTACGAATTCATACGAATTGGCCAATTCGCAAAATATGTAAGATTTAGCAAAATCGTACTAATTCGTACGAGGGAGGGCGTATGAATTGTTACGAAATAGCCACTTTTTAATCATTGTCGAATTCTTACGATTTGGTCGTGAGATCGGGTTGGATATGCACAAGCCGATTTATATCTCATGTTTAACCACTAGACACAGAGCCTGCGGGAAACGTCAGAATGACTAGCCAAGGTAAGGCTGTTCCAGGCGGGGTACATGAGCGCTGAGCGCCCGATCACCTGGAACTCTGAAAACGTCAGATAATTTTTTAAATAGGCGCTGTATCTTTATAAATAAACCACAGATTTGAGCTTTAAACAACTATATTCTCTACTGAAAAACTCTTAAAACTACATTTTGTGACTCAATAACACCAAATAAATAAATAAACAAGTAAATAAATTTACTGAATAAATTTCGCAGCCTTGAAAAACACTTCACCACACTGGCTTCCTTTATCTTTGGAGTATCCTCTCCCAAACAGCACCATAGCAACTGTTCTTCCCCATTGGTTAGCTGTTCGAAACGTCACAGCACTACGAGGTTTCTAGGGTAATATCCCATAGGAAAGTGAGGTCTGATGTGCACTTGCGAAAGGGGTGCATTAAGTGCCCATATGATCACCCCTGGAGGATCGGGACACCCTATCGTCTTGTACCCCTTAGCGAGAATGCATATTAAGGGGCTCAAGGCGCAAGTGCAGATATTGGGACAGGGCCTTATTGCTGTGCCCAACTCCCTTCGAAGGGCGGACTTTTGGAGTGAGCAGGACACCTGTGTGCCATTATGTTGGCATTTGGAATGCACTTGGTGAAGGGAGTAACGAAAGACAACATGATGTCCTCATTATTTTCACCTAGTCCCCATGATAATGCAGCACGGTGTCCGTCAGCTGAATGGCTGTTCTTACGACAGAAATGTCTCATTATTACAGTTAACATAACATAACTGTTGCAAATAAATACAAAAAAGTTTTTAAAATATGTGTTATATATCTGTGTGTGAGAGTCTCAACTTTTAAAACTTGCCATCTCCTCTTTGGACCCTGCATTACCTAACATTTCTAATTAAACTTTAAAAATAACATGACAAAATTTGTGTAACAGATGTTTAGATTGATATCTTACCCTCATGTTACTGTAAAAAAAAAAAAAAAAAACTTCAAAATTTGTTATAACAACATTTTTTTCTTTTGTCATATCAACTTAAATCATTTATTTAGTTCAGATAACTTATTATTAAGTTAAATTATTATAAACTTATTAGTTTCTGATGATTAAATCAATCTCCTTCATTGTATTAACTCACTTTTTCCAGTTAAATCAACTTAAAATTTTAAGGCAACCAGGTTACTTTTTTTAAGTTAAACCAACAATATTTTTTTACACTGTATATATATTTTTTATATAATTTTATTTTTCAGCTCATTATTAACTCTTCTCATTTGTATTCTGATGACATTGAACATATTGTATGCAAAGTTATATGTCATAAACATGTCATCTCTGTATGTTTTGCAAAAAAAAAAAATAATAATAAATATTGTGCTATCCCAGCCGGGTTCGTCACTTATCGGTGTCCCTGGAAACATTTCTTTTGTGATGTGTGTTGTGAACTATTTGTTTTGTGTTTTTCTATTTGCATGCATGTGTTTTCTTCAGTTGCAGCCATCTTTGAAAAATAGTCTCTACCAGTCGATCTACGAACGCCGATCCATGTGCACTGGTGAGATGTGAATAAGGTGATAAGGTGCGCGCGAACAGTAGGCTACATGTACATATTGAAGAGAAGAAAACAGTTCGTGTTTGTGTTTCTTCCGGAAACAACGGACCATATGAGATTCTGCACAGTTCAGCGCACTTGGATCGGCTTTTGTAGATCGACTGGTAGAGACTATTTTTCAAAGATGGCTTCTTCCTGTATTCGCGAAGTTGACTGTGTGTTTAAAATATCTTCTTATTAAACTGTTTGGACACTGACAAAGTTCTCAATGTTTGAATGTAGGGACCCTTATTATGCTACCGTGTTTGTGTGGGGCTATTTTGAGCCTTGTTAGTGGTAATAACAAG
The DNA here is from genome assembly GCF_988280905.1 of Pimephales promelas. Taxonomy (NCBI): domain Eukaryota; kingdom Metazoa; phylum Chordata; class Actinopteri; order Cypriniformes; family Leuciscidae; genus Pimephales; species Pimephales promelas. The sequence continues at coordinate 12,638,471 of NC_142790.1, read as the reverse complement.
CGATTTTTATTTGTCATTACTCTATGCCCTATATACTAGCATTATACTAGCGTTATAGGCTAAACTGTTTTTAGAGATAAAACTATTTACATTCAGCAATCATGAAAACAAATCTCAGATAACGGTTGACTAGGTAACAATGTGTAATTAGACCAAAGGTTCATTTTGCGCCGGAGTTGTCCTTTAACTGCAAAACCTGTTAGACAAAAGTAGACCTATTTGAACTAAAAAATACTTTTGATTGTTCAATTTAAGAAATCTGAATACAAGTAAATAGAAAAGCTGCATGAGAAACATTTATTCTGTTGCTGAAAGTTAAATGTTGAAAAAAATTTTTTTACAGCTTTATTTACATGATATGAAAATCTGGTTAACAGTGTTTTAATTTGTGTTTGTGTGTATGGTAATAAAATAAATATGAAGGCGATGGAGAAACTGCTAAAACTGACAAAAAGAGAGAAAGTGAGTCTGTGCGCTGAGAAACTAATTTCACCCTCTGTCACTCGTTTAATCAAAAAGAGCGCATTGTATTTCATGCATCTCATTTCTTTGATGGAACTTTGACTTTTTGTTCTTCTAAAAACGCAAGTCAACAAATAATTCCCATGCGGCTCTGCAAGTGAAACAGCTCTTAAGTGAATACATCAGGAATATCTACAGCAGACAATGAAGATCCTCCAGGCCAGTCTTTCCCCTATCTCTCTCTCTCCTTTCATCCTCTTCCTCCTCTTCCTCTTATCTACCCACTTTAAAGGTTCAGCAGTTTTTGGATGTGATATTGATGAGAAATCACATCAGGGTGTCATCACTACTGTAACGCTGATGGATGACCGTGGGAATGCGGTGGAGGAGGGGTTAAATTATACAACAACCAGTGGGTGATGAATGACCATAGTCCGCATCATTGCAGTTTCTCCACTGCTTAAGCAGAAACAAATGCTGATGACAGAAGAAATGAGAGCTCCTCTGTTTGAGCCACACATCTCACACCGCATGTGTATTGCTAATCATTTATGTACTCAAATTACACAAACATCAAACATTTGGATGCATCTAACTTGTTTTCCATATTATAATAGTAAAGAACACAAAATAAATGCAATCAATTTATTAAAGAAAATCGAAACGTATTTATTATATAGATTTATTATTTATCTAACTAACATCAAGAATTTAAAGGGATTTTATGGATACTTAAGATACAAGAATTTAAAGGGATATTTCACCTCTGGAAAGATGAATGTGTATTTAAACTGGGTCATTTATGTAGAAAAAATGTGAAATGATTTTTGAATTTGGAGCTTTCTAGACTGAGGAAAGTCAGAAAACGTATTTTTTGCTTATGTGGATGAAAGACAACAACTCCCAGAATGCACTTGCTTCGCTGACTTAGGAGACCATAGCCGTTTCTCAATACCAAGTACGCAGACTTCGGACTTGCGTCCTTGGTAGTTCAGACTTGCAAATTCGACTCCGGAGAACGAACTCCCGAGGATGCGAGGACGCAAGTCCGGTTCTTCTGCAAATGGAACAGAGCGTACTTGATCGCGTCACTCAGCACACTCTACTCTATATTTTAGGCAACAATAAAACGAAATTTGCTACAACTCTGCATCTTTTCATCAACAATAAAACGAAATATGTTATAAAACACCCCTCTGACTCTTCATTAACAAAAAACAACATAGCCTGTTAGCCATGGCCATGTGGTTCAGGCAACGCGATTCTCTTCACTGCATATATTTATAACAAAATGAACATGATCTTTTTGTTTTCATTTTAAAAATATGAAACATTGGATTTTTATTGACATTTATCAAACAGAGACAGGGTTATGTCATTTTATTTTATTGTTCATATAGTGAAGATAATATAAAAAAAAGTTGTTGAAGTTAAATAGCCATGAAACCTTAAAAACAATTTTTTTTTTTTTTGCGCCATGGAACAAACTATAGTTTAATGAGACCAAAGATAGACTTATACACAAGACGAATTATACGTCAAGGTTTATCCACTAGACTAGAGAGATCAGAGCCGGCGGCAAACGTCAGAAGCACTTTACAGATAGGCGCTATCTTTATAAATAAACTACAGATTTGAGATTTAAACAACCACATTCTCGCCTGAAACACTCTTAAAATTACATTTCATGACTCAATAACAGTAGTATTTTGATATTTCGCGGATTTTCTCCTCTCCTATTGACGCTTGCTGGTTGGTGCGAGGTGCATTCTGGGTTACCTAACTCAAGTCCACACAAGTCACCTCTCGATGCATCCTCGGTAAACGGGGCGGATCAAGAACACATCCGGGGATTTGAAGTGGACTTGGCTAGATGCGAACTTTGAATTGGAACAGTACTTCGGCAGCGACTGATGACGTTTCACAAGTCCACAAGAACACAAGTACAGACAAGTACGCATATTGAGAAACGGCCCATGACTACAGGTAACAGAGTGCAGTAAACAACAAGTCTAGGCTACTAGTGAGTCTCTGTGATGAGTCTGCCCTGCCTCTGTGATTTTGATATCGCCCAAAATGTCTGGGATACGGCTTTTGCGTTCTACAGTCGCCATTCATTATGTTTACTGTGGTGAGCAGGACGAGGTTAGGGCTGCGGGAGAACAACGCGAGGCCAGTGGCGTGATTACCGATGAGCGACACCTGTGAGACGCACGGTCTGTTAAGCACAATAAACGGGAAACATCAGAGAATCGGGGTCACCTTAAAGGGGCAAAATAACTTAGAAATGCATCTAAAGCCTGCAAACGGGTACTTGCATTGGTTTTGGACCAATACAAGTCCAGCAGCAGTAGATTCTTGAGATTCTTGATGATTTTTCATGAGTGCGCCGAAGAGTTTGTTTGGAAGAGAAAATAGAAAAAGAAATCTACTCTTGGTCCGGTATTCTGTCACGTGTGGCTGTAACGAAGCACATGACTAAATAGACTGAGAACTCAAACAGTCATTAAAGGGCACCTATTATGGCATTTAAAATGTTCCTAATATTGTTCTGGGAGTCCCCAACAACAGTTTTACATGAATGCAATGACAAAAAACACTTTTGTTGTCTTATAATATGCATTTTTACCTGATTTGCTATCCGACTCCCAAATGATTCGTACAACGACTAATTTTTCCAAACCACTCCTTTGCGTGACGCTAATCGGCGGTGATTGGTCAGATGACAGACCCAGTCAGTTATTGTTTGTTAGCATAACGCATAAACATATTGATAAAGCACTGCAGTAGTGTTGTCACGATACCAAAATTACTGTTTCGATACCGATACCAAGTCAAGTATTGCGATTTCGATACTTTTTCAATACTTTTCCTGAAAAGGAAAGTATTTCTTACAAGGCGTTTCATATGCACCTCCTTTGCATAGGTCTGTGCTCTTTAATGCTGTAATAACCTAATATAAATAAATCACTGACGTGCACATGCTCTGATTATAATAATATAGCCGATAGATCATTTTGCTGATGTTTTGTATCCTTTATTTTAGCAGCTTGCAAATTATTTATGCTATCTATGAAAGTTGGGGGGAAAGTTGTACACCTAATACAAAAATAAATGAAACATCTCCAGTTAACTAGCAGATAATTAATTTAGTTTGCTATTAGATAAGAGATCTAGGGCTAAAATCTGTTTTTTTTTTTTTTTTTTTTTAAATCAAGCACCGCTCTTTTTCGCTGCTATCAGTTGGATACTGCGGCTCGCGCCCGACGCTACAAAACCCATAAAAGCAACAATTATTAATAATACTTACAGGCTGTGATTCAGAGGAGGAAGCTGATCCATATATACTGGGTACTGAGACCTCCTTCAGGAACAACCGCTTGCGAATCCACATTTGAATTAATTTATGTTTTTGAACGATTCGTCATTAAAATGATGAGAACACAATCGGGCTATACTGTTGTGGTATCGTTGCAAATATGAACTCTAACCACCGATTCTTCACATGCTCGTGCCTGGTAAATGAAAACAAAGTGGCTGAACTATCTTTGCATTGTAGAACACAGCGTCTTCTCGACATGATGCTATTCAGCTAAAGTATTTGTGTTCTAGACTACAAGTTTACACTTCCGTCTGCGCGCGCAGTAACTGGGCGCAGCCAATATGCTTATGTTTCGTATCTATGCCACTACGAAACAGCTAATGACTCGTTTCAAAACAATTCATTTCATAGACTCAGAGTCGACTCTCACTTTTGAAAGACAATAACTTTATATATGGTGCACTTTCAGATATAAATCTTTGCAGGATGTTTTCATTCCCTTAGAGCTATATTCCACACCACATGAACAGTCATTTTCAAAAATCCATGATTGGGGCTCTTTAATAAAATTAAAAAAAGAAATATTCAGGAGATCACAGGAGAATAAATAACACAACCACATTAACTTATGAGACCGAACACTGAGCAGAAAGAACTCAAATACAGCTGAGAACATAATCAAGAGGAACAGAAACAGTTGTGTGGAAACTAATTTACAGCCAGCTAGGGAAGCTAGACTGTAACAGTAAGACTTTAACAGTAGCCTATATTAAGATAATGAGAAGCAAAAATTGAGTCAACTGTCCAAACTTTTAACTGTAAGTTTATACAGACCATATCCATACTGCAGTCTATGAAAATCTTGTCAACACTTTGCAATAAGGTTCATTAGTTTATTTTAGTTGATGTATTAACTCTCAAACTAATAATGAGAAATACATTTGTTACAGTAGGCCTATTTAGTAATCTTTGTTAATGATAGTTAATAAAAATACAGCTATTCATTGTTTATAGTTCACACATTGCTATACTGTTAACAAATACAACCTTTAATTTCAACATTTACAAATACAAATGACTGGGTTTCTAAAGATACAAAGCTTAATGCAAATGGGTGAAGTGTCCCTTTAATGAGCAAGACCTAAAAGGGGTGAACATTTGACATAATGTCAAATGGGACAGTATAACTACAATGTTAATTTTTTTTCTTTTTTTGCTGAGCCCTAGCTGTGAGACCTCAATCTAAATTACATTCCCTCACTGGTGTGACATCACACCCTGCACCACATGTTGGTGGGGCCAACATTAAACAGAAAGACTAATTTGCCAGTGCTTATGAGTGTCATGTACTCTCCATCTGCCCATCTTTAAAAGTCCAGTCATCTAGTCAGAAGTTACATTTCCCAGCGTCCCTCCTGTCCCTCACCTGCCCTCACTCGGCCATCACCACACCTATTCCCCATCAGCACTCCAATATGGACCCGTGTAAAAGCACACACCTAACAATCACTCCTTTTCTGGTATCAAATGTGGTTTACAGAGTCCTTACTTACTCAATAGTAATCTCCCTATACTCAAGTGAAGTGGTCTCGTTGTGTTACTCCAAAAATCTCCCTGTGACACTCCAGCCATCTCCAGTTATACTCAGTCTGAAGGATCCTACTCACCTGTCTACTCTACTCACAAAGAAGTGTGTGCTCGCCTGCTTGATATGGGAGTGTAATTTACGTTGTAGAACAAAAATATAATTATCACCGATTGATGTTTACCACAGACCTTATTTTACCCCAAAATCGTCAAAACCACATTATAAAACTCCATTGGAAAATCTTGAGGGAATCACATGTGAATTAGTCTTCCAGATATTGACGTCATGACAGCAGTATACATTGGAAAACAACATTAGCTTTAGATAGATTCATCAAACTGTCATAGCTGAAATATTGCACAAACCTTTGATGGAAACATGAATTTGATGCATCAAATATTTTACAACAGCAGTAACTTATTTGTTAATATCATGTTTCTATTTTCAATATGATGTTGTTTTTGTTTAATCCCATCCATCCAGATTATGTTTGAACAGCATGATGGGGACATTGCTTAAATGTTTTGCTCATTAAAAAAAATAATTGCAATAGTGAGCAATTGTGTATTCTCTAAATTGCTGGCTCCCAAATGCTTTATTTTGTGGAACGTTTAATTTACCACAAAAATGTTCATGGACTAGCTGGGAATTTCTGAAATAAAACAACTCAAATCTGAAAATATACGTATATATATGAAAATATGATAGTAACACAGATTTTTTTGTACTGGTTTTGTTGCAGAAGTTAATGTTTCCATCAAAGGTTTGTGAAGTATAGCTTACAATTTAAAAGACTATGGGTCAGTGCAATTAATGTTTTTAAAGCATTTTTTTTCAGTTAAATGTTTTCAGTGACCTACTTTTACCTCAATTACATGTGTTAAGTGAAATTTGTGAGGAAAGAATGGTAATACTTTATTTTAGGTGTCCCTAAATAAATTACATCAATCCAAACTCTTTATTTATATAAAATGAGGAAGCAAATGAGCAATAAGGCAGGTAGCTGAGTGATTAAGATGGCGAAAGGAGGAATAGCAGTCACTGATGAGTAATGAATTAACGTTCCTTTTTCTCTTTGTCGGGTGATCACACAGAGACTGGAGGAGAAAGAGGAACTGGAGACCGGGAACAGGAACATGGAGGTATGTATGCTTCAGGTAAGCAATAATCTAAATTAATTCAATGTGTGTTTTTGTGTCCTTAAAACTGAGATAATGGGTGACAGCTGATGGTGATCAGTACTCAGGTGATAGAGATGGGTGGGACTGAGTGAGGGCTGAGCAGAAGGAGGGATGATGGGAAATGTAGTGTTTGATGGTGACTGAGCTGGTGACCGTGACAAGATAAAGACACTTTGGTGGGCAAGACATTGCCAATTGGGGGGCAGCAAAACATTCACTGTATGCATGAATTGTGGTCAGATTTATAAACAAAGGTAAAAAAGTTGAACACAAACAAACATCGACAAAACAAACATAGTCTTACTAATGATGACCAGAAAAAAATGAAATTTTAATTACATCAAATTATATCAAAGTAAAAACTTGTGCAATAAACATGCTTGGTCTATCCTAGTCAAAACCAAATTAACCTCTGGCTAATCAATTAAGTTTATACACAGTTTATCCACAAGTTTCCTACGCCCCATGAGGCCTTGCATCAAAAGTGGGCGCGACTTCCGGTTTGAAGTAAACAAAGCGCGACTTGACATACTTCACACTCGTTCATTCAACAGTTGACAGTCATTCAAGTTATAGCGATCCAAACTAGCTAACGATGTGGGAACACAACCTCAACGAAATTAAAAAGGGTGAAATAACAGTACCTTTACCCTCCGCAGTAGTTGATTGGGAGTATTATAATAACATTATTAATAATCAATACTCATCAAGGCATGGTGACAGACAGTTGTACGAGCTGACAAACAATTAAAATAAAAAATACACACTTAGTCATTGTGCTTTGGAGTTTATTCAAAATTATAAATTAATGTGCTGCTTGAATACATTAACTGGCACATTTGGTATTCTGTCAACACAGGCTTTGATCCTGAGTTTAGGTGTAACATCAGTAGCGAACAGCCAAACACATGCTGATAGAGATTATAGAATATTAAGATATTAAACAAATGTACACAGGATGATTCGTTGTCTTTTGGGAGGTTGATGGAAACTTCAGTCGTTGGTAGGATCACTGTGATTTCGTTTTCAGCTTATGTTCAAAACAATCACGTTTAAGCCACTGAATTAGTTTAGTCCGGTTATACATACAACCGCGAACAGCACATGTTGTCCCTGAGCTCCGTAACGACATCTCTCATAAAGATTTGCGTCTTTAAATAGTAAAATAATTCTCCGAAAAACAGCTAGCCTCTTCGCTAACTAACACACAAAATACCATTGGAATGCTACTTCCGCCGCGTCACCGGAAGTTTCACCCACTTTATTTTTTACATGAGCGCCCCTCGGAAACTTGTGGATACTCCTCCATTTTGCTGCCACTTGAAAAAAGTGCATCTATCAGTGGCGGCTGCTGGTCTTTCAAAGAGGGGAAGCTCTTTTTTCTTCTTCTTTTTTTTTAAAACTCGACTGTCAGGTGTGGGGATGGTGAAAAGAGAGAGGACTCGATGCAGAGTTGATGGGCTTTATTTTATTGATTAAAAAAAAAAAAACAAACAAGGGGAATAAATTGGGAGCAAAAAAGGCAGGTAACGAGGGAGGACAGGTGGGGCAAAATAACTAATAATCAGGAAACAAGATGGGAGTCGACACAATGACAGGAAAGCACATATGGCACAACAAACACATGACAAGCACAAGCCATGTGCTCATACCAAACATGACAAAAACACCTGACCAATATAAAAAATTTCAAAAGCAATTGTGCTCACACAAAATGAGACCTGAAGAACGATGAGAACACTCATAAGACACGTGTTCACACAGAACATGACAACATGAAAGCACACAGCTAGTTTAAAACACAAGCTGTGTGCTACACAGCACAAGACAAAACATGACATGAAAGCACGCGGCCGATGTAAACACAAACCATGTGCCACACAACACACAACACACTGAACAGAGCGAACACGACAAGACAGAACGCTAACGTTACGCATGAGTACGACCATAAGGTCATCCTGTGCACTCACAACCGAAAACAAACACGCGGAGAATGCATGTCCGAATCCCAACACAAAACTGAAACCAAACTAGACAGATGTGCCGTGATTCAAACACCACGCCCGCACATGTAACAACAAGACACCTGACATCAACGGAAGAAATGTGGGAATTAGGTTGAACTGTGAAATATCTGATGGAAATTGCAAATACTAAGAAATATGTAGTTCGTCTTTCGAGTAAAACACACACAAAATTCGCGACGAGACTGAGCACGAAGTCTTTAAACTAGCTTCCGCGTCAGCGATTTTTTAATTGGGTGAAATCGCTGTCAATCAAAAGAAGATGCAATCCTCCAATCATCACGCGGACGCCCGGACGCCAGGCCAGCCCACTTCCCTATTCACCCCAGAGACGCCCGGCGTCCGTGGGCGGGACATAATTGCAGCATTTATCCAATGACCGTCTAGTTACCCAAACCTTAGTTACCCAACACTTTTTTAAAGGTAAATACACTGTAGGTACACGTTATTGCGCATGCTGTTAAATAAAGTGCAACCAAATCATTTATACTTTTACAAATGCAAAACATTAAATGTGTAATCCTTCAAAGAAAAGCAATTGAAAGCAACAGAGTTGCTGGTTCAAATCTTTAGTGAAGTACACTCTAAAAAAGAGTGTTTTAACCCAATTTTGGGTCAAATGTGGACAAACTCAAACATTGGGTTAAAAATGTAACCCAATGGGTTTGTCCATATTTAACTCAAAATTGGGTTAAAACAACCCAGCATTTTTAAGAGTGTAATAGTGATAGTAAAGGTGCTTGACGATGCTTCAATTTTAGACATCCTGGGAGTGGTAGCTTTGGAAAGTTTGATTAATTCTAGTGAATCAGTTCTTGTTAAACAAACCTCTCTCTCATACGTAGCTTTGAAAACTCTGATTCAAAAACTCTCAATTGTTTTGTTTTTTTTTTGTCTCAGAAAGCCATGACTGATTAAATTCTAAATCATACAATTGCATAAATGCACATAGCCAAAAAGACATTGCCCTTAAGTGGGTTCATTGCAATCTACTTATCTAAGTATCTTATAATGTAGCTACTTTTTCAAAGCAGTAACTTGAAGTTCAGCTACTCCAAATGGCGCAATTTTCCATGAGAAAATGAGAGCCAATGCCAATTAACTATCAAAGCTGAGGTAACATCTGTGTATGAAGCAATGGGGTGCACTGTACGCAGTGTTGGGAGTAACGCATTACAAAAGTAATACATTACAGTAACATATTACTTTTTGCTGTAACGCAGTAGTGTAAGGCATTACTAATCAATTTTCAGTAATATTTTACTCGTTACATGTTCAGTCAGGCTTGTATTACAGTTGTATTACAGTGTATTTTACTTCTCAAGGCAACAGACTATGTGAAAGTTTTAAAGCAGTCTTTTTGTGCCAGTTTAGAGCGGTCGCGTCTGTAACATTGTTTTTCCCTCATAAATGCGAACACGAAAACTAAAATGCCAACCCCTCCTCATCCGATTTGCGCAGTGTAATTAACAGAATTACAAAATATATATTTTGCCTCCTATTTTTTTTTTGTCACGCATGAATGTGTGTCTTTTCCCTAATATTAAAAATAAAACATAGACTGATATTTGTCTAATGTCTAATGTCTGTCCTTTAAGGAAATAGCCTATATACGTTTCAATACATGTATTTTCTGAAAATTTTTATTTCAAGTTTTGACTGCAAATGTCATGTCCATAATGCTGGACTTCCCCAATTTTAAATAATTTATCCTCAACTAGTTTTGTGGTGTAGGTCTACGTATTTTATAATGTTAACTTCAAATACTAATAGCCTAATTTAAAGATAAGGCAGCATTGGATCTGGACGGTAAGGAGAATAACGCTGGAGTTGGAAGAGGTGTGTCGCGATTCTGTAGGTTCGTGGATCTGAGTCGTGTGGCGAATCGCGATTTCCGTTTCATATTGCATATCGTTACAGCCCCAAAGTTAAGTTCTACTTAATTATTTTGGTGAAAGTAACTCAAAAGTAATACATGAGTAATGTAACGCATTACAATTCTGAGACAGTAATATTGTAAGGTAATGAATTACTTTTAAATAACAGTAACAAGTAATACCTAATGTATTACAGTTTGGAAGTAACTTGCACAACACTGACTGTACGTCGAAAAATAAGGATACCCTTTTCATTACAAAGTGACGCTGAGGAGTCCCAACCAAGCCTTAATATTTGTCGAGTTGGGAGTGAGAACGTATATTATACTACGTACAAATATGTGATTATTTTGGGATTGCTATACAGCCTTTGACAAAGCAACTCAGCAGATAGTTCTGTAAGCCTGAAATCCTTCATCCAAGCACATGGATTTTTCAAACACAAGAAGCAGCTCTGCTTTAAGTTCCAATGTGATGGCTCTTTGGTGGCTGCTTGTTTAGTAGACATCTCTAACTCCTCCTAGTCAAGACAGAGCTTCTTTTTCATCACTGGTTGAAAGTTACCAGTTGAAACATGGAACATTTTGATTAAATGGTGAATATATATGGGGATTCTGATGTGTAAATGTGTGATTTATGTATGTCAAGATCATATATTTTACAGATGTCTATTTCCATTGCTGCAGTAGCCAGAAATATGCAAAAAGTTTTGCCTTGTGGCAGAATCATTCCATTGATAGCTTCCAAAACAGATTATCTGCAAGCACTTGGATGTGTTTAAAAGCCACATGCAGCCACACCAACACACCAAGCTACTGTGGGAACAAATCCACATTATGATTGTTTCTACTGTCTTTCAAGTAGATTCTCATACAATGCTTCATTTAATTGTGACTCACTGTGTGAAGTGTGCAAATCCCAAGCTGTCAAACCTCTGCAGTTGCCCACATCTCCTTTTCCTGCCAGCAATGGATTGTTGTTGCTGGCCATTTGCAATACTGTAAATACATATCAGACTATTAATGCTCATCTGACCACAATGGCATTCCCACACTTCTGCATTCCATATACTGTACATCGCCACATTATTGATGTATTCAGCTGCTGCAATGTTGACTTCACATAAAACACCAGGTATGAAAGTGTAGGTTCTCAATAAATCAAATATTGATATATAAACAGTAATGCTAGAAATGTTTTCTCTTTTTTTATTTCCAAAATCATCTTTATTATATAAAAGACTATGCAGTCCTACACCACTGCTGTGTAATCAGAATGATGGAAAGCATTTTTGCATAAAGGATTTTGCACTGAAAACAATGCTGGGTAAGCTTATGTGTGGGAGCACAAGGGACATGTTTGCTCAGGGATCATTTACATTTTTGACATGACCATCTCTAAAAATAATCATGCAGGTGGGCGGCTAAGCTTTCTACGAAATACAGTACAAAGAGACAAGCGGGGCTTTGATGGAAGTGGGAACCCTCTTTTTCATTCGGGACACCTGAAAATTCTTTGAGAGATGCTTTCAATTACTTTCGTTGCATCTGTTTAATACCAAATACCAAACTTACCAAAATATTTTAAAGTTTATGGACATCATCATCTTCTTTAAACCAAATGTCTTCAGACCTGCTCATAGAGACCTAGTACTATCCAGGGGTGCGTTTCCCGAAAGCATCGTTAGTCAGCTATGTTCGTAAGTTCCATTGTTATCAGCAAAGATTATCAGAGTCGGTGTTTCCCGAAACAATCGTTCCAACGAACATTCGGAAACAGCATCGCAAAGTTGTGTGGTTTGAACGACAGCTCTCGACCTGTGGTTAGAGGCATCGTTTCTATATTGCAACACATTGGGATGTAATAAATACTTATCTTGAGCAAAATAAGCAAGCTGACATTCAGTACCACCGGTGCCTTTTATTTAAAATACATACAAATGTAATTTACATCTTTTAGTTTTTCAAAAGATTTAAAGTACCGTGTTTGAAGAGTTTGTAAGAACGAGCCAAATAATGACTCTGGTAATAAAGCAAAATTACTGAGAACAACTAGAAATAGTCCCCAGATGACATGTCTGTAATTTATATTAAAAAAATCGAGCATTAATTGGATTTCAAATAGTTTCATTGAAAGAAGTTATTACTCCACCATGTGCGAAACCAACGTGGTTGAACGATACTTTGTGACAATGGGTTTCGGGAAACAGTCGTGACTAGCTAGTTGATTTCTCCAACGATGCAACGTACTATGGCAGTGAAGCAGTGAACTACGCAACGTTACGAACCCTTTGTCGCAAAGTATCGTTCAACCATGTTGGTCTCGCACGTGGTGGAGTAACTACTTTTATTGAAACTGTTTGAGATCCAATTAACGCTAGAATTGTTAATATAAATTACAGACATGTCATCTAAGGACTATTTCTAATTGTTCTCAGTTATATTATTACCAGACTCAATATTTGGCTCGTTCTAACCACAGGTCGAGAGCTGTCATTCAAACCACACAACTTTGCGATGCTGTTTGCGAATGTTCGTTGGAACAATGGTTTCTGGAAACACCGACTCGTTGAACCATGCTGATAACGACGGAACTTGCGACCATACTTGGCTAACGTTGCTTTCAGGAAACGCACCCTTGGAAAGTTTCGCTCCAACCCTAAATCAGCTAATCAAGCTCTTAAGGATCACATTGGTGTGAAAATAAGTTGTACTTTCCCTTGTAAAAATAAATATACTCCAATGTATCTGAAATACATTTATTTTATGCTAAGTATACTACAAATATATTTAGGTACTTATTATAAATATCCTGCAATTAATTGATATACTTCAAATGTGCTTAATTGGAACAACTAATTTTGTACTTAATGCACTTTAGTTATCCGTGTTAAAGGTTCTCTAAGCGATGCTGGGCCAAAACATTTTTTGTCACATACATCAAACGTCTCCTCACTATCGGCTAGCTGCCTGTCCCCTAAACACACTGTAAAAAAACGCGGTCTCTGTAGACACCACAGGCTCCACAAACGGCATCAAAAACAATCATGTCTTACCCGGACCACGAAACCTAACAAACAGTGTTCCAGCCAATCACTGGCAAGAAGTATTTGAGGGTGGGTCTGGGGGGTTAGTGCGCGTGCACATGAAGGGTGTGTGTGTGAAGGAGAGAGAAGCATAAGAGGGAAGTTTGAAAAATTACCGACACACGACCAAAGAGACGTCGTTCTGAGGAACAAATTAAAAAGAAGAAGGAGTCGGATAAAGAATGTGCGAAGTTCCGAATTTACATCGGTAGCAAAGCTTTTGAACGATGGCGAGAACTCCGGCGGCAGAAGGGCTTCCAGTCCGACATTCAGGTTGCTCTGTTTTTGCTTGACAGGTGGGTAACGTTAAATTGTTTTTATTTCTTCTAAATTGACGCTTATGTTCGCCAAATCCACACAAGGATATAATTAGCTAGAACTATGCACGTTCACAATTATTTCAGGAAGCACGGAAGGGAGGGGGAGGAGATGAGATGCGGAGGAGGGAGGGTCTAGCTCCAATTTGTTTGAAAATATTCGAACGTCAACACCCAGGATCGCTTTGAGAACCTTTAATAGATTTGTGTTAATATACTTAGTATGAACATTTTGGTATAGCTTTTTTAGTACAGTAAATCCTGAATGCGTAAAACTGCACAGTCAAATCAAGTAGTCAGTCAAAGTCAAATCAGTCATAGTAGATGGCAACAAAGTTGACCAGGGTCCAGAGCAGTGCAATAAATCCAGTTTTTATTCCTGGCCTCTATAATGTAGAGTTTTCCCCTGACATTTCCTGAAACTGATTCCTAAGCAGTTTATCAACAGCAGGGTCCAATGACGTAAAATCCTAATGTATTCTTATCACTCCTCTAATAAAGCCGTTTTCTATACTCGTCTCCTGAGCTTCTCTGCCCAAATACAGATGCTAATGTATGTCCGTTAAAAAGAAGTCGGGGTGATATCAAATTTTATTTATTCATGCTTTTAATGCTTTTCCCTAGGGCTTAGATTTGGGCTTCCCGCAGAGTATGTGAACACCACAATAAATTACAGACAGAGGACAAACAAACACATTTTAATGGTTAGTGTTTGTGAGGCACACAGTGCAGTTGAAAACAGCCCTGACTCTCTGTGGGTATCTAAGGTACACATAGGGGGTCTCTGATATGTGCACTCACAGAAGACGAAGGTGTCTTGTTTTTTTTTGTTTTTTTTTTTTTTTTTAGCTGTGAATCGGGCAGAAAAGGATGCTTCTAAGTACAAAAAATACAAGTAAATTCCTCCATCAACATGATTGCCTTTGATTCTCTCTCCCACATGCAGTGAAAGATGCAGTTGTGTTGATTTATTGAGGTCACAAATCTTATAGGAAATATGTCTGTGCCCTTGAAGTAGAGCACTGCCACAACAAAACAAATGCAGTCTCAGGGTATGCAAATGAATATTGAGCCTCATATTTTCCTTTGTGTGCTTCTTATTAAGTCAAGCCTCATTATTACTTTTTATCGTTATGATACAGACCATTTTGCAAGATGTAAACAACACTGGTCCAGAAGCACTTCCTGTTTCAGTTTTTTAACACTACATGAATGCTGGGATAAAATACAACCAACAGAACACATAAAACAGAATCAAAAAGTTAAACAAACATCTTTAAGATGTTTTCTTTACATGTGAAATAAAGAAAACAGTTACAAACTGAAACGGGAAGTGTTTCTGGACCAGTGTTGTTTACATCTTGCAAAATAGTCTATAATTGGTAACACTTTAGAATACGGTTCCTTCGTTGATGAATAACTACACAAAAACTAATGAGTTACACAATATTAACAATCTAGTAACTATTATTAACTAACAAGAAACTCTGATTAATGAACTAGTAATAGCGCACAGACGAAAGTGGTAGTTCACTATTAAGTAATCAATAACTACTTTTTTTTAATACTTCCCAGAGAACTACTGAAAAAGTTTATTAACAATCTAGTAACTACTATTAACTAAAATAAACTCTTATTAACGATTTAGTAAGTAATAGCTCACAGATGAAAGTGTTACTAGATACTTCTGTGGGAATTACTAATTATTTGGATTCGTATTATAAAGTGAAGATCATTGGAACTAACTAGTAATGACTCAAGTGTTACTCAAGACATTTTCTAAAAGTTACTAAAGTTCACCAAAAAATCTCAAACATTTGCACAAATCATGACTAGATCATGTAGCAACATTTGAGTAATTAGTTAGTTCCAATGATCTTCACTTTATAATACAGATCCAAATAATTAGTAATTCCCACAGAAGTATCTAACACTTTCATCTATGAGCTATTACTTACTAATTATTTGGATCCGTATTATAAAGTGAAGATCATTGGAACTAACTAGTAATTACTCAAGTGTTACTAAAGACATTTTCTAAAAGTTACTAAAGTTCACCAAAAATCTCAAACATTTGCACAAATCACGACTAGATCATGTAGTAACACTTGAGTAATTACTAGTTAGTTCCAATGATCTTCACTTTATAATACAAATCAAAATAATTAGTAACTCCCACAGAAGTATCTAGTAACACTTTCATCTATGAGCTATTACTTACTAATTCGTTAATAAGAGTTTCTTTTAGTTAATAGTAGTTACTAGATTATTAATAAATTTTTTTAGTAGTTTTCTGGGAAGTATTAAAAAAATAGTAGTTATTGATTACTTAATAGTGAACTACCACTTTCGTCTGTGCGCTATTACTACTAGTTCGTTAATCAGAGTTTCTTGTTAGTTAATAATAGTTACTAGATTGTTAATATTGTGTTACTCATTAGTTCTTGTGTAGTTATTCATTAACGAAGGAACCGTATTCTAAAGTGTTACCCCCTAATTATTAAACTGTGGTATAACTGGTTCCACACATTTGTGCTTCGGACAAGCCTTTCTATGTGATCAGTCGCATTTTTTGCCGGGAAGATGATAACATTTGCAAAAACAGATTTTTTTTTTCTTATTGTGCATTCAGTCACTTGCATATGCGCTGTTTTCCAGAAAAACAAAATTGTGTCAGGGCAATCATGTATTATGGCATGCTGTATTATGGCTGATGCTAGGCACATAAACTAGTTGCACATTCCTTGTTTTCTTTACTTGGGCAAAATACATATTCAAGGTAAGTATTTTTACTTAGAATTGTAAGGCCATTGTCTTTTTTTTTTTTAAGTCAGGTCAACTAAGAAAAAATGAGAGAGAACACCTAGCACATACCCAAACATTTTGGTGACTAATAAAGCATACCTTACATTTATACAGGCAACGCAGAAATCTAGTTTTCCCTCTCTTGAGGACGGGAATGTTGTGGAAATGGAGTTAAGCATATAACATTTGAGTGTTTTTTCGAGTGCAACCCAAAAGAAAGTCGTTCTACCAATAAAATGAAACAAGCTAGACACATCAATAATCATAATATGCAAGTCCACCTTATGTGTCAGACACACGCACAGTAAACCTGTATTTTCAACCCGATCTCACGGGAATTCGTACGAATTTTACGGGGTGGCTAATTCGTAACAATTCATACGACCTCACTCGTACAAATTAGTACGATTTTGCTAAATCGTACATATTTTACGAATTGGCCAATTCGTATGAATTCGTACGAATGACCTACCCCTGACCCCACCCCTAAACCTAACCATCACGTGGGTTTAGACAAATCATATGAATTCGTACGAGTGAGGTCGTACGAATTAGTATGAATTAGCCACTTTTTAATCACTCGTACGAATTCGTACGAATTGGTCGTGAGATAGGGTAGGTATTTTTCACTCAACTGCGCATAATAGCAGAAAATTAATTAAAAAAAAAACAATATTTACCCACGTTCTGCTTTCTATCATGCGCCGTGCATGTTTGCGATGACGTAAAATGCACGCAAATGCACGAGGGTTCGATAGAATCAAGTTGAGTGTGAAATCAGACCAATGCTGCGGGGGCTGGCCACAATCAACAACCTGATCAAGTCTATGCGAAGGAGATGAGGAAATGATGGTCACACCAGATACTGACTGGTTTCCGTACTCCCGGTTTTCATACAATGGTGTTGTCTGTACACGGAAAACTCAAAGGAAACACTTCTTCGTTTTAAGCATATAGTTGTCGTGTAAAGGTAACCTTAGGCCATGTCCACACTAATACGTTTTCGTTTGAAAACGTATATTTTTCTCTCCGTTTTGGCCTTCCATCCACACTGAGACGGCGTTTTAAGTCAACAAAAACGTATCCTTTGGAAAACGCTCTCCAAAGTGGATAAATTTGAAAACGCCGTTTTCGCGTTGTAGTGTGGACAGTGAAACCGGAGGTATTTCAAAACGATGACGTAAGTTTAGTCATGTGATCCATGTAGTACCAATAGATATTCATGTTTATCGGTATTGTGCCTGTTATGTGTTATTCATTTTTACACTATTGCTAAAATATGTTACTTTCTATGTTACTTAATATGTGCTATTCTTCATAGTACAGTGCTGCAAATGTAACAGATTATGTAGTCTACTCACATTTGCTGTCCTGCGGCAAAACAGGAGAGCAGTTGCGTTTTAGACCAAACATATGGTGACTGAATGCGACCTGGACGCATCCGTGATGGTGTGATATTTTGCTAAATAAAATTATCTTGTTATTGTGCGATGACATTATTATTTATTGTCCCATCTGTATCATCTCAGTGAGCTTTTGTGAAGTTTCACGCATGCGCAGTAAAGTGAATTTAGAAGTTTCTCATCCACACTGAAACGTCGGAAAACACCTGAAAACGCTAGTGTGGACGGAGAGCGTTTTTAAACGAAAACCCCGTTTTCAAATGTATCCGGATTAATGTGCCTTAAGAGAAAAGACCCAATTATTCAACTTAGGCCACAGAAGCATGGACAACCTGTATATATATAATTGTGGCCTTTGGAAGTCTTTTATAGAGTGCGTTCTCCAGTCAGGTGCTGTCTGTGATATGGAAACTGAATGCAATTTTTTTTAATCTGAGAAGCATCTCATTTTCTGGGTTTGGGGGCCAAAATAATGGTGGGAATTTGATGTCATATTTCATACATATTTGCACTATAGCAAAGCAGCTTTCATACGAGAGCACAGTTATGTTTAATCTACCACCCACCCCTTCTGGATTAACCGATTCAGAAAGAATTGCAATTCATTTCGTCATCTCTGGCGAAGGCATGACAAATTTACTTGCTGTTGCTCATCTTGATGTCAGTCATCTCTCTTTAAGACGCTCTGTAGACAGATATAGACATGTCACAATGTGGCTGTATGAAGTGCACAACGAAGGGAATTCAGGAATAAAAACAGTCTTTAATAAATAAATACACAATAAATAATAAAAAAAGAAGATTTGAGACAGCTTTTAACTAGATATTTGAAACTATTATAAACAAATTGGTTTCTGGCCTAACTCGGGTTTGTCTTTTTCCCATTTATGTTTGATTCTACTTCTGTAAAAAGTGTGACTTTGACAGCTCTTTCAAAATGTTTTTTTTTTTATTCAATAAAGATTTCTGACCAAAAAAAAAAAAAAGAATTGTTATCATCATGTCTCATGAGCTATGAAAGAGCAACCACTGAGCAATACAATTATCATTTGAGTTTCTCCAATGACCCCATAGTGTCTGTTTTTAAGTTTTAATGAAACATGAAGTGTAGTTTTTAAAATAATTCCAAAAGAGTTAACAAGGAGACTAAGCCAGAAGCCATATAAACTAACTAGAAAACATAACAGAATTAAAAAGAAACCAAAAGAGAATGAGACCATTGCAGTCGTTCCCTCTCTCTTTACACGAAAACGTTTTCACACTGAAATAAGTCCAACTGAAGAGGGAGGGAGGGAGGGAGGACGAGGGGCTGGCGAATGGCAGGAAACAATAGGAGATAACGGCAGGAGAAACCAGGGGTGATGATGGTGGAAGGACCATGGAAAAGATGAGAGCAGGAAGAGCCTGGTGAGGACCCAGAACACAGCCAGGATGAAGGCCCATGGTGAAGTCAAACAGGGACTTGGAGTTGGAGACAGAGGCGGACCTGCACTGACTAATATCCGAGAGGAAAAATTTTTGTCGCAAAAAAAAAAAAAAACTGAGACCATCGCAGGGGGTAGTCTTGACACAGCCTCTGATGCCACTTCAGGTTTTTGTGTGTATAGGCGCAGGTCCTTCATCTGATCTGTATACGGCCCAGATCCGTCTGACTATGGTAAACCTCCGGATAAAGACTAAAATTAGCGTAGATGCCTTTCTTCTTATGATATAATGCGTATATCAGGGGTTATGAGAAGTGTTCCCGGTTCCGACTGACCTAATTTATGCAGCCTAATAATCATTTTACATAATTTAATCAGTGTTGTAGTCGAGACCACCTCACTCGAGTCCGAGTCGAGACCGAGACCAGAGAGAGTCGAGTCCAAGTCGAGTCCGAGACCAGAGACGGTCGAGTCCGAGTCGAGACCGAGACCAGAGTTTAAAAAATATGATCAGTTTAGGGTAAAAAGGCCACATAGTAGGTGGTGTTAAAAGTAATTTTATTACAATTTGTCATGCGCAGTTGCGCACTAGAAATTCACCAATCACTGAGCATGTCAATCAATTTAAAGAAATATTTTATTAACATACATTAATAATCATGAAAAACTCGAGTGGACTCGGGAATAAGTCCTAGTCCTAAAAAAAAATGTTCGAGTACGAGTCAATTCCGAGTCCAAATGCACACGAGTCCATGACAAGACCAAGACCATTAAAATATGGTCTCGAGACCGAGTCCGAGACGAGTCCGAGTCTCGAGTACTACAACACTGATTTTAATAACAGAAATTAATTATGTGCATGTGTATGCCAGGTTAAAGAGATTTCAGATTTGTTATTAATCTAGATTTAAACGGACAGAGCGTGTCTACCATAGACATAATATATACATAGACGCCCTATTGGCCGCTGGAGCGTACGTCAACGGCGCCGCCATATTGAGGAGATCAACTTTCCCATACCTCTCATACCGGGAATTGAGAAAAATGCCTGTTTTGTGCGCTGCTTGGGGCTGTAAAAATCGCCACACAACTGAAAACAGCTTTCGAGGAAGTACCTTTCACAAGCAAGACTGAACGTTTGTTTTTGGTTGCATTTGGTCATGATTTAATTAGTAAGTAACGTTTAGAGATTAAATACTACTGTTATTGTGTCACGCAATGTAGTTTTAATAGTTTTTCAGTCGACAATGTAGTTGTTTAAAGCTCAAATATGTGGTTTGTTTATAAAGATAGAGCCTATTTAAAAATTTGATCTGAAGTTTTCGGAGTTGCTGCGCCCCCGCCCAGCGCTCGTTTCCCCCGCCTGGAACAGCCGTACCACAAAGAGAGCACAAAGAGCTAAATATTAAATATATTTTTGGTGTGTGTTTATTCTCTAGAAATGTCTTATTCTATTGCTATTATTATAGAATTATTAATAAACTATTATCAATATTTTTACATGTATTCATTACCATTTTATTTGCTGTATGCTATTTGTTTATTTTATTGACTAAACTATTTACTAGTACTTTTCACTTTATAATTTCTATTTGCATTGCACTACAGTTGTACCACAACATATGTATTATCATAAATGATCCATCAGTTATCAATATTATTGCTAAAATCTGGTCAATCACATAAAATGCTTTTTCCACAATGAGCAAACTTAAATATCTCAGTATGGGGATCTTCACCATTCTTATCCAAGAATGTTTTTTTATCCAGAAAAACGCAGCTCGCCCGTTTACTTACATTTAATTACAATGCAGTCTTGACCTCCGCAAAATGGCGGACCCGTTGACGTATCGCAGCAACGTTCCAAAGCGGCCAATAGGGCGTCTATGTATATATTATGTCTATGGTGTCTACCACCACAGCTCCGCAAGCCACTCCCACTAATCCAGAACAGCGCAAACATCAGAGACACTCTTTCGTCTACAAGGCTAACGTTAGCTGCCACCAGAGTTTGAAATTACTTTCACACACAATTTTTAGTTATTTGGCTGTGGCGACCAGGACGAGGCCGAGGGACAGGGACGTGAGAGGACGGCATGAGGCTGGTGGCGTGAGTGATAATGAAAGACTGTGCACTAAGCATGCATAAATTATTTCCAGAACACAAAAATGCAAATGAAAGCAAAATGTGAATTGGATGAAAAGGTTTAGGATTCATATAAGAAGAAACTTCAGAACCAGAAATTGGACTGGATTCATCCATATTGACAAAAAAAGTGCATGTAAACACACCTATTGTGAAATCCAATTATTCTACAAAATATGATAATTGATAATTAATTAATTTAGGTAAAAATCACAGATTTGATAGACTACAGTTATAGGAGTAATGATAGTGTATGTAAACCAGCTCAGATCTAGTGCAGCATAGCTGGGTAATTGTTAGAAACTATCAGATGATTTGTTGCCTAGATACCGTCCCAGTCAGTGTGAACAGTGCGAGTCTGGTTCCCTAAGGAATGTGCTTTACTAATTGCCCCCTACTATATTGAGGGCAGTATTGACATTTTTTTCTATCAATTTAATTTAATCAGGAAGAGAGAATAAAGAAATGAGACTGAAATGCCAGCTCTTCATGCCTGCATGAAGTTTTACCTGGGTTTACAAAAAGAAAAAAAGAAAGAAAGAAAATTAATAATGATAAAAAGAGTTTGGAGTCTGTAAGCCCTTGACCTGATTAATCACTTCAATTCAAAGCTGAATTTCAGCACATCCAGGGCTTAAACATGTCTGTGGTCACTTTATTAGAGACCACATCAAACATCTCACCAAACTCCATGGCCCTGGTGTTAGTACATTTCAGATCAGTGAATCTTTGATGTTGCATTTAAACCAGGCCCTACCTTGAAGTGTTTGTTGGCTTAGATATATCAAATCATGTGAGATACAGTTGCAGAAAAAAGTAAATTTACCTACATTTATGCATAAATTGGACATTTTGATCTGATCTTCAAATATCTCACAATAACAGATAAACACAAACAAATCGCAGACAAACGATGACACGTTTTCATGTTTTTAATAAACAACATGTCAACATTCACAGCACCAGATTTGAAAAGGTGGTAGCAATAACCTTTATTAAATATTTTCTGCAATTGCAGATAAAACCTGCATACACTAATAGTCAAAAATGTTTACCATTCATCTCTATTGTGATTCTACTGACTATAAATAACATTGCAAGTACAAATCAACTTATTCTATAACCCGAGCCCCTACTAACCCTACTGATACTTAACTAATACTCTAATGAAAGTTAGTTGGCATGTAAGTCTATGTTTCTTATCAACAGAATGTTTAAAGGACGGAGATCATCAAAATAAAGTGTAACCCTTTGGATCCAAGTGTTTACATGTTTTGTTTTTCTCTCCCTCCAACTTTTTTCCAAGTCAACACGTTTAAAATGTTACATCAGGTAATTTTAGCTAACATTAACCCATAGTCTGGATGGAAAGTTAAGCAAAGTTAAAGCTATTGTAATGTTATTGTTCTAATTATATTTTTTTTTTGGAAATAATGTACAACATTGATTAATGTGCAATATGTGTAATAAGAAATTAAATGTGATACATTTTAAATTTAAGTTGACTTTAATACTATCTTTGTTTTTATCATGCACACACCCAACTAAAATTCCATAAAAATGTGAGATATAAAATCTCTTTTGACAAATGTCAAGGGAGGAGAAAAACTGCAATAAAGCAGAAAAAGTAGGTAGATATTAAAGGTTGAATGCAAACACGGTATTGAGCTGGCATCACATAAAAGGTTATTTGTTCGATTGTGGTTTGCCTTTTGTTGACATTTCATTCTGAATCCAAAGCGTAATGGGTTTTACGTGGGTGTTGTCGTGTCCTGTTTTTTTAGCACCAAGCAAAAGATTTCATGGATAGACTCAGATAAAGACGTATACAACTACTCTTAAATGTCGAGCCATTGCATTCTAAAAATGTCAAAATAATTGTAAAAATGATCCTGAAGCCCTCTAACATTCTTCAGACAATGCATTTGTCTGTCTAGACATATGCTCTCAGATTCTTATGTATGGATTTTAAAAAAACAACAAAAATGAAATATTAAAATGAATATTAAATATTAACTGAAATGAGTTTTTTCACTAAAATAGGAAATTTAAGTTTATAAGTTTATTGCACATATTAAGCAAAACTCAAACTGAAGGATTTACACCATATCCCGAATGCCCAGCACACTTTGCTTTTGGACAGTAAAAGGAGATTATATTAAATTAAAGTAAAATAAAATAAAAGTTTAACGATGAATCAAGGAATTATTTTTAATTATCTGTCAAAAAAGTTATTTATAATATCTGATTGTGTTGACAAGAAAACATAAATTAAAAGGTGTGCTTTTATATCAACTGCAGTGATGAAGAGTCAAGCTGCCAAGACATGAATAAGTATATGCATTTGAAATACCATTGGTTTTTGTATTCAGATGAATGAACAAGTAATTTAACAAAAATATATTTCTTTTAACTTCCTTTTTTTAAATCACTTGTTCTATACAAAGATTGCACTCTCAGGGCCCTATATAGCCGGCGCAATACAGCGCCAAGCGTGACTCAAATATTTTTTCTAGTTTCAGCCATCCATCTATCCATCAATCTTCCGCTAATCCGGGGCCGGGTTGCGGGGGCAGCAGTCTAAGAAAAGATGCCCAGACTTCTCTCTCCCTAGACACTTCCTCCAGCTCTTCTTGGGAGACACCGAGGCGTTCCCAGCCAGCCGGGAGACATAGTCTCTCCAGCGTGTCCTAGGTCTTCCCCGGGGTCTCCTCCCAGTGGGATGTGCCCAGAACACCTTCCCGGGAAGGCGTCCAGGAGGCATCCGGAACATATTATATGCAAGCCACCTCAGCTGACCCCTCTCGATGTGGAGGAGCAGCGGCTCTACGCTGAGCTCCTCCTGGGTGACTGAGCTTCTCACCCTATCTCTAAGGGATCGCTCAGCCACCCTGCGGAGAAAGCTCATTTCGGCCACCCGTATCCGGGATCTTGTCCTTTCGGTCATGACCCAAAGCTCATGACCATAGGTGAGAGTAGGAACGTAGATTGACCAGTAAATCGAGAGCTTCGCTGTGCGGCTCAGCTCCTTCTTCACCACGACAGGCTGGTACACCGACCGCATTACTGCAGAAGCTGCACCGATCCATCAATCTCCCGTTCCATACTTCAATCACTCGTGAACAAAACCCTTACTTAAACCCTTACTACCCTTACGTAGACACTTGAACTCTTCCGCTTGAGGCAGGATCTCTCCACCCACCTGAAGTGGGAAGTTTCAGCCCGACATACACTGTAAAAAATGATTTTTTGGTTAAGTAAATACTAGTGAAAAAACCCAATGTAATTTACTTGAAAAAGTTAGTTCAGGCAAGAATTTAAAAAACTAAGTAAATTCCATATCAGTACTTATTTCAAGCGAGTATGAATGAAAGTGTAATATCAACTCAATAAAATTAAGTAAAAATTACTCAACTTTTCTGATACTGGGGTTCCCATCATGCACTGGACCTTGAATAATTAATGAGGTTCATTTTTCACTGGTTTCCAGCTGTATTTACACGGTTTTATCATTGATTTTTGTTTTCAGTATTAGTAAATTGCCATTTTGTGACATTTTGAGTAAATTTTTGCTTAAAACGACACATTTAAACACAAAAACGATCCATCAAATGTTACCACCATTGTGTATTGTCTACCAAGTATTGAGGTGTTTGCATTCACATAAGGCTTAAAGTCTGACATGATGTATATATAAATTACTTAGATGATCTAAGTAAAGAACATACAATAAATGACTAATTAAATTCAAGATAATTGTTTTAGTGAAGTGTAATACAAAGGCAAAGGAAATCGGTATTAATCAACCTTTTACAAGCAAGCTGAGTTAAAATTGCTTATTTTTTGTAAAGTTTACTTAATTCCACATTCCAAGTAAATTTAACTTAAAGATTTCTAATTAAAGCTACTGATAAATATGTATAGGTTTTTACTTGCCAAATCTTTGTAAATTTACTAGCATTTTCTGAGTGAGATCGTTTAGCAAGGTTTTTTCAAGTAAATCCTACTCCAAATTTTTTACAGTGTAGTTATCATTTTCACTAATTTATGTGTGCCCCTGGACGTATTGGTCTGAAAACAAGGTGTGTTCGGTAACCTCACGCATGAGCAGATCCGTTTGCGTGCTGTAGAACCATTTAGTTTGCAAGTTCACCATGTAAATAACGAGTCTGCAATGTTGCGAGCGCAACTGGCTTTTAAAGGGAATGGAGATAAGAGTCTGGTTGGTTTATTTCACATTACGCCCAAAACAAACCCATTACTCATTACTCAGAGAATAGGGACAACCCTTTTAGACCATGCACCGGGCGGGACGACCATTTTCCCTGTCGTTAAACTATCAATCTTCCGCTTGATAGTTTACTATCAAGTAGTCATAATTTACTGTCTTTAAACTATCAAGAGTGGATTTGGACACAACCTAACTACACTTGCTAAGGCATGTCCTTTATACTTTAAACCATGCACATAGATTGTTATAATAGTGCTTAGATCATTACATTCGTGTTGTGAACATTCTAGTGATCAACTTTATTAGTGATTAATTTGAATTGTTGCTTTCTTTTCATTGAAAAAAATATTTCACGTAACAAATCTTCGCATAACTCTTTACCATAAAATAAAAATTCTTATACCATGGTCTGGGTGAATACTCGATTCTGATTGGCTGCAGGGTGTCCGTTAAAAAGTGATAGAGGACACCTAGTAAAGTAGTTCTGGTGAAACTGCCTGTTTACCATTCGAAATTAATAAATAAATGCGCTGCCTACAACGGCTGTGAGTAACCATAGCAACAGGCAGTCACATGCTCTATCATCTAACGTTAGATATTATAGCCTAATACAACAATGAGCGACTTCGTGCTATTTCTTTTAACATTTATGGAGAATATGGCAACTTTGACGACTGGTATGCTGCTGAAGAAAGAAAAAATGTAAATAAAACGGAGAAAATTACACCGCTGCTGCTCTGCTCCATTGAACTCTATTGGTAACGACGTAACTTGCGACCATAGTTGGATAACGATGCTTTCGGGAAACGCACCCCTGAATGAGACCCTGCGGGAGTTTTACGCAGCTGTCCAGACAACCAAGGCAGGAGAAGGCTGAACGTTACAGCGTTTCAAGCCTAAGGAGCCTGAGGCAAATTACCCTCTCTTTGATCTGATTAATTTATTGCCCTCTATAACGTTAAGCGCAAATCGCTGGAGATCAGAGCTAATTGTTTTTTTATTGTTGTTTGATTAATTGTTTTATGTGTAATAAAAAAAAAACTATGCCTACCTTTGTGTTTCATGAAAAAAAAAATGCATTTGTGAACCTGAAGGGATACGAGCTAAGCGGACTATATCTCCGGTTGCTAAATAAACAGTCAGGCAGGCAAGGCAAGTTATTATTTGTAAAAACTAGATTTAGCCTAATTAAAATATAAACTAATGTTTTATTTGGCAAGTGACCATGGTATAAGCGGGTTAATGCCCTCCGAGGTGTCCATTGTCAGGTTTTAATGGACTTCGGCGGAGGCAACCGTCCTCCGCTGCGCGTCGGCCGGTTTACGCCTCGCCGTCGTCCATTAAAACCTGACAATGGACACCTCGTTGGGCATTAACCCTTACATACTGACCATGTCAATATAAAGTTGAGAACCGGATCAGTTCAATTCATGAATGAATCATTTTTTTAGTGGACTCTGGCCTGTAGTGTGAGTGTACAGAAACACCAGCACTTCCTGCAGTTCCATCTGCCCTGTTTTTTTCCCCCTCTTCTCTCACTCTATGTCTGTCAATGGCCCTTGAACAGAACCCTGATTTATTCCAAATTTCCAGCTCTGAAATTCTTGCAGATCCCTTGACAGGCACCCACCTTTCAGCACTGCTATATCTGTGGGTGGATAAAAGACTTAATCCAAAATTCCCAATGGTTACGCATGCTATTAGGATGTTAACAGTTGAAGGTGCATCATCCAGAGTCGGATCATCAAACTTCTTGCTTTTAGTGAATCAAGACCTCAGAGAAGATCATTTGGGCTCTAGTTCATAGGTTATGAATGAGATTTAATTCTTTGCCATGTTTTTGTTCCTATGACTATTCTCATAGACGGGCAGTAGACGATGCACAAGCATATTTTCATGGGATTGTGTGGTGTAACCACAAGCAACCGTGTCTTTTAACAATGTGATTTAAAGTTAATCTGATACAAACGAAGAATGGAAAGTATTAGAAAAATCACACCTGAGTTTTGAAGCCTTTTTGATTAAGCAGTTTATGCTATTGAATTCTGGTACCATGCAGTCATAATAATATATTTACGAGATATTTCATAGATGCCAGAGGCTTATCTATATATTGAAAATCAAAATGACATTTTATTTGATAATAAATACCTGTTTATGAAAACCTAAATCCTGTCTCTTAGACTTTGATGGTTAGCAATTTGTAATGCCCGATCTGTGCAATCTCTTCAATAGTTCATGTTATGTGCAATAAAGTTGTATATTCAAAAAAAAAAAAAAAATCTATATCTAATGCTTGGGCCACACCCCAAATGGGACGATTTCTCTTCTTCCGACAATTCTAAATGAATAAGCTTGTTGTTATGCGACAGAGCACGTACACACATGTGCATGCTTAAAAAAATGGTGCTTTATATCTCTTGACAAACTAAAAGAATGACAATTGGTATACGTTTTGAAGCTATGACTCAGTGTCTCTAAAGTGCCCATCACTACAGGCACATAAAGAATAAACAATGTTTTACTCCATCCGTTCTTTATATTTTCCAAACTGCTTATCCTATGTGGGTCTCATGGATGGTGGAGGAGTCATTGCATCATTGCTTCAATCAGTCATTACCCTGGAGATACTAGCAGAGTATACTCAAATTCAGAAAGAGTGAATCAATGCAATAGTAAAATGTACATACTGTATCACAAGCTTTGTTCATTCACAAAAACCCTGTGTATAGTAAATCAAAAGTGGACTTTCATGTTGTCATGCTTTCTCCCAGATGGAATATTTTGAGGCAAACAAATACTGATAAAGTATGCAGTGCTATACCTATTGGATTGCTAAGAATAATTCAAAGTAGTTTTCTTGATCCTGTAGCTAGACCAGTATCCCTTCCCTCTTTAAAAATATGTAATGTAGACCTTTTAGACAGTAAGTGCAACAACAAACGTATTTACAAAGAACTCAAACGTATTATCAATGGTGACTTTCAGTGCTATTTTTTGGGTGATGTTGAAACCTCAGTGAAGGATAAAGCTTTTACATGCTATATGGCATACCCAGTTGCTCCGAAGGTCAAGGAGACTCATTACAAAATTATGTTTAAGGTTTACCCAGTAAATGATTTTATGCAGAAACGATTTAATTTCGAGGTGGAACCTTGTGGCTTTTGTTCTTCTTGTCCTGAAACACTCGATCATCTTTTCTTTTATTGTCAGATTACTTCGAAATTTTGGTTTGATATACATAGCTGGCTGTCAGTTAAAATGGAGACGGTTCCTCCTATAGCCCTGCAAGATGTGCTCTTTTTTAAGTGTGATTTAAACTTACACTTCATTGATGTTGTAAATTTTGTTTTATTAATGGGTAAATATCATATCCATACTTGTAAATGGAAAAAATGTAAGCCCTCCTTTAGTATATTTCTATGTGATTTTACTCAAATGTTTCAGAGCTTCAAATATTTCAAAAAAACGTAATAGAAAGTTTGAAACCTTATGTCACTCTTTATCAAAATATTTACTTTTTTAGTATTTTAATTCCTTTCATGTATACTGGCTATGTGATCGTTTTGACCCTTGACCCTTGCTCCTTTTTTTTTCTTCTTCTTCTTTCTAAATCCATACTCTGTATTGATCTAAATGGAAGTGTCTTACAGTTTTTGTATGTTCCCTGCCTTGTTCTGTACATAATGCAAATAAATATAAAAAATAAATTAAAAAAAAAAAAAAAAAAACAATTGTTCAAACTGATTGCACACTGTATTTATCCAATCATGGATGTTGGAACTGTAAATGTGCAAACAAGAACTTTAACTCCGGGTTGAGGAATATACTGTACAGTGTGAAAGGTCAGATTATGAATACCCATGAATCAGTTGTTAACCCAGGTGCATGAGCCGTGTGAAATGTGAAACAAGATAACGCAGAAGCCCGATTTTTGGACTTCCTGTCTAATGTCTGAGCGACTGTGCAGGCTCAAACTGAACGTGACGACAGTCTGACAGTTGAAAATCTTCTGGTAGCTGTGCCAAGCCAAAACGTTGTTGAATTTTTTTTGTCCTGTTGTTTTTATGGACTCTCTATCAATGGGATTCTCCCATAGACAGTAAAAGGCTTCTCCCTCAACTGCCTCCATGTACCCCCGATTGCCTTATAGACAGTAAAAGATTGCCTGCGAGCTTGTCCTCCTGTCTATATGGTAATGTCTCTATTGTGCGAGACATGGTTGACAGGTCTTGCAACAAATCAGCAAACAAGAACAGGCCCATAAAAATAAAAATAAAACTACATAATAGAACTACATAAATAGAAATGCTGTATGCTGAAAATAAGACATTGAGAAAACAAGTGTGACCCACACCTGCTCACGTTTCATAACTTTCTAAACTCTAAGCTTAAAACAACAACTCCAAAAATGCTTGTGTCACCGGACAAGGTGGGGACAAAGCCCAGTAGCCCACCACCGTACCAACCACTCTGAGGAGCTACACCGAGGAAACACCACAAGGCCGGACACAAGATGAGGTAAATGAGTTGTCTTTATTAAATATTAAAGGAGCTGTATGTAAGATTTTTCCAAAACTGGTACTGCAATCAGTTTCAAATTTCTGTAGAGCGGTGTATTCCCTACCCCTCCCCCCTGACTCAAGGTTGCCAGATAGGCTGCAGGATCCAACATTTTTTTTATCCCACACGTTTGTAGCTGCAGCTGTGGTAACTAGAGCAGAGCTGGCAACCCGAATGCTGCAACAATACTGACTTTGTGATTGGTAGATCGGTGGAGGGTGGAGCATCAGACCAAAACACAACATGACAGTTGAGGGCCAGACTACTGTTGTCAGTGATATAAGTATTTGAAATGAACATGATTTCTTAATGTCTAGTGACATATCAGGTCCATTTTATGATTATTTGAAATAAATTTCTTACATACAGCTCCTTTAAAACATACTTAAAATAGCAACGGCATGAAAGAATAAACTCTTTCTATTCCTCCAAGCGACCAAGAAACTCCGGCTGCTCAACACCCAAGGGTCTTTGGATGAAGGTCTATCTCTATTTCCTCAGAACAGACTAAGATGATCTTCAGGTGAGTAACTCAAAACTATGTGAGTGACTGGCATTCTCTACTCCCTCCGGACAGCAGTGAGGCTCAAAAGCTCGGACTAAGAGGATCTTCAGGTGAGTGGCTCAGAGCAGCGTAAGTGACGGGCTTTCTCTACTCCCTCAAGACAGCGGTGGGGCTCAGGAGCGCAAACTAAGAGGATCTTCAGGTAAGTAACCCGGAACAGCAGGAGGAGCTGGCTTGCTCTGCCTCTGCAGGACAGTGATGAACAGTATAAAAGAGTCTTCAGGTAAGTAACTCGAAGCAACGGCAGTGATGAGCGCTGGAAATGCCTGAGGTGGAGGGTCTTTGGAAGCTCAGGAGGTGACGATCTTCGAAGTCGGTGAACTCAAGGCAGCGTGAGTGACTGGTTTTCTCTGTTTCTTCAATATGGTAATAGTGCTCGAAATACCTGAGGTGGAGGGCCTTTGGAACCACCAGGAAGCTCAGGAGGTGGCAATCTTCGAAGTTGGTTAACAGCGTGAGCGACTGGTTTTCTCTCTCTCTTCAATATGGAAGTTGGTCGGCACCTGCACACATCTATACACACAGTCAATTGGTAGAACTTCTACCCCACCCCACACAGGGCTGGATGATCCCAGGGAAGATTGGGGCGAAGGGAATATTTCAATCTTCCTCACACTTGTGTATTCATCAATCCCTCTACAATTCCACATGTGAACACTTCAACTCGTAAGCACTGCAATTCCACAAATACCTCACAGTGGGTTTAAGCCTTCACTCTCTTTGACCTAGATCATTCCACCAACAGCTCATATTCAGACAGGAAGGGGGATGTGACAATAAGATGACTGCATGGAGATTTATTCGAGAAAACGAACATGCCTTCCCATCACTAACTTCAACCTCACGAAAGAGAGAAACAACAAACAGGTACGGGCCCTCAAATACATCACAATGCCTCCATGAACTCAGACGCGATGTTTGTAAGACAATTTACAATTAGGTACTTGACTTCTTCACAGATCTTCACACTCACGATGACAATCTTCTCCCCCTATGCGCTGAATTTTGGTTCCGGCTTCGTCAACCGGTGACATCTGTAATAAGTTGACAAAACGGGACACCTCCATCGACTGTGCTTTAGTTAAAAATGCTGAACACATCGCAGTTCTGTACACAATGACTTAGGGGACCCACTCCTGCATTCAAAAATGCAGTTGTCACTCCTGGAACTTTACAGTGTGTACGTGTGTAAATGTCTCAACACAGGCCTGAATACCATATGTATATTCAGGTTTACAGCTATAAGAATATATTCTATGATTTGATTTCAAACAGGACATTACAATATATACATATATACATTACATGATATACTTTTTATTGTATTATCAGAAATAGCTGTCCTCTCAACAGTGCTTCTATCCCTTTATACCTTCTACCTTCAGTGTTTGCTGCACACTGATTTTCTTTTGAATAATTGATTCTCCTCTCCTATTAGTTGGCTTCCCGTCTTCAAGGTGAGTTATTCTGTCACTCCCCGTCCCTCAACGAATCCTTCACGAGTCTCTAATGGCTCCCCTGAGACTTCTAATGGGAGTTTAGATGAGCTGCTATTTCCACATTCATTCATCCTCTTTCTTATGGAAACTTAAGTCCAGTTTTTCATCACAGAACATGAATCTGCCACAGTCCTTTTGCATTTCTGGTATGGAAGGAAGGATAGTGGACAGGTTATGCTGGATTTGAACATCAGTCCATAATATGGAAATGATCTGCTCATTGGCCATCTGTTGTACTTTAGTAAATCTGTAGTTTAGTTTCTGCCATCGACTTGAATTATTGATAACTTTCTAAATTGAGGCAGTTAATGAAATGCAAAACAGTATTAATGATGAGAACTAAAGAATACAGCAAAATCTTATGTGATAAACAAACTGCATAATGCGATAACAGTTTCACGTCACTGAAAAGACAAAAGTGACATTTGGCCGCGTTTACTAAACACAAGTTTACACTATAATTAGGTCTGTATGCATAAATACTTTTTTCATGGGTTCTTGGTTTTTAAAAGTAAGAAACCCCGACTATTTGATGAGGCACATCTGAAATGAATGCTACCACACTAATACATCAGCATCCAGCAACAGTGGTAGCTCATTAAATATATGCTTTTTGTGTCTCTTGTGATTTAAAGATAGATTCAAACTCGACCAATGAAGATGACCGATTTTTTTAGCACACTCTAAAGCAATATCGAATTGCCTGCTAAGAAATCAAAAGCAGTCATTCTCATGTCAAGACAAACATAATTATTCATCTTTAATGGTTTTCTCGGACATTCTCAATAGCTTTCTGGAAGGGACAGCGTTCCCAGATGCCTTTGCAAACAGATGCATTGGGGAGCCGAGATAATTACCAGACATTCATCAGGATAAACTTCCATGAATCTCCACTCAGTGGGCACATATCCATTAAGCCTTGAATTAATGGATATGATATGTGTTTGGGATAGGTGAATAAATGAATGAATGATCAGTGAAACAAAGAAAAGACATTTCGGGCCCTGTTTTAACGATCTGAAGCGCAAGTATCAAGTGCGAAGCGCAAGTAAATTTGTGAGCGGGTTTTGGGCCGGATTTTACTGGCCGGATAAATGACTCTTGTGCCTGACACAAGTTTAAAAGGGGTTGGTCTGAAATAGCTTCATTATTCATAGGTGTGGTTTGGGCGTAATGTGAAATAAACCAATCTACCAGGCGCACGCAAGGAGCGGTTCACAACCGAGAAGACCGACGTTCTTGTCAGGACAGTGAAAGACAGAAGCGTCTGTGGAGGGAAAAGCCTGCTTTGCGTGGGAATAGGAATGATAAATGTGTCAGTGTGCAAAGTCATTTGCTCCAGGTGCAAGATAGGGCCCTACATGTGTGTCAAACCAAATTAGGTTCCCTTTCGTTATCACTCCGAGTTCCGTTGGATGATGACGAATGGGGTTTCTCTTAGAAAGCCTATCGACTTTGAGTATACAAAACGAGCCAATGGCAATAATAATGCCATGGGTCTGCGGAATTTGCTTAGTGTATCTCCGCCTTGTCAGTATAAAGGAGGACGCCGGCAACATGCAGCTATGTTTTCGCCTTGTAACCAAGAGTGTCTCTTCACTCCAAAGCCATTTCTGACATCGCTCTAAGAGACAAGCCACTCTCTCCAGTGTTGGTGTGACAGCGATCTGCAGCGAGTTCACATTGCCTGCTGGTCTGTGCAGTGATCTGCCAGTGAGTATGTTTCTCTGTGCTCGCTTCAACATCACAGAGTTTTTTTATGGACCAGTTTGGGGACGCACAAATAGATCTGTTTGCCTCTCACGACTCGACCCATTGTGACCTGTATTATTCCCTGACCGAGGGCACGCTCGGCACGGATGCACTGGCGCACCGCAAATATGCATTTCCCCCAGTGAACCTTCTTGCGCAGAACCTGCGCAAGGTCAGGGAGCACAAGGAGCAGGTCATTCTGGTCGCGCCATACTGGCCCATCCGGACCTGGTTCTATGAACTTTTACTCCTCGCGACAGCACCTCCTTGCCCGATTCCTCTGAGGAAGGACCTCCTTTCTCAGGGACGGGGCACCCTATGGCACCCTCGTCCCGATCTTTAGAACCTCCACGAGTGGCTCCTGGATGGGACAAGGCAGGATTGTGTACCCTACCACCGGTGGTGGTGGCTACCATCACTTCCGCTAGAGCGTCGTCCACGAGACACGTCTATATGTTGAAGTGGAATCTCTTCATCAACTGGTGCTCTTCTCACCGAGAAGACCCCCTCATGTTCGGGTCAGTGTTGTGCTTTCCTTCCTTCAAGATAGGTTGGAGCAAAGGCTGTCTCCCTCCACCCTCAAAGTCTATGTTGCCGCTACTGCCGCACACCATGACCCAGTTGAAGGTAAGTCTGTGGGGAAGCCCAACCTGATTGTCAGGTTCCCAATAGGAGCGAGGAGACTGCATCTCCTGTGGGCGGGTCTTGGGCGATGTTGCTATTTTAGGCTGGTCTTGCTAACAGACATCTGCAGAGCTGCAGGCCGAGTGGAGCCTGTGTCCTCTCATGTACTCGCTTCAACCAGCTAGTACCGGACCCGCTCAGGTGTCTTCGCTTGCTCGCCATTCCACTCTACGTCTGGATATGTGCGATATTTTCCTCAGGTGAGCTTCCCCGAAAGCCTTGAGTTCCTCCAGCAATACTGACGTCGGCGCCAGTGTCTATTACCTGCGGCTGCCTCCCATGGGTGGTGATGGCGCAGTGGATGAGACACATGCCTTTGGTGTGAGAGACCCGGGTTCGAATCCACTGTGAGCCACAAAGACCCCATTTACACCTGGTATTAAAATGAGATCTGTTTCCAGATAAGTTATCCGGATAATAAGTGTTCTGATCTTACCGATTCCATTTACACCTGGCCACATAAATGTGTTTTTGCAAAACGGATATAAATCCAATCTTCAACTCCCGCGTTATATGCAGATTTAATGGATTGCACGCCACCAAAAGCAACAGATATGAGCTGCATTTTATTGATCATCAGCTTATTTCCAAATCAAAGACATCAATAAGAGAGAGTGGCAACAGCCCTGGTAAGATCATTTCGTTTCTTTACTTGAAGATGATTGTGTGTTAAGCGTCTGTGACTTACTTTCACTTTTATTTGAGATGTTTGCACGTTGGCTTAATGAATAGACGCTCAGCTGCTCATCTGCGGTTATGCGTGTCGCAGTAGCGCCGTCATATCTGACTATAACATGACATATAGCCTATATAACATGCTCTCACTCATTTATTTTTTAGCATTTTTGGGAGGAGTAAAATATACATATGTGGTTTCAACAACCAGATTGCGTTTACACCTAGTAAAGATCAGAACACAATGCAAGCCAGACTACCTCCAGATGTGGTCAGGCAGATCCGATCACAATCCGATCACAACGTATTTACACCTTGCATTAACATGCGTTTTTTTATTACCCGGATAACTTATCTGGATACAGATCACATTTTAATACCAGGTGTAAATGGGGTCAAAGTGTCCCTGAGCAAGACACTTAACCCCTAGTTGCTCCAGAGGCGTGCAACCTCTGATATATATAGCAATTGTCAGTTGCTCTGGATAAAAGCGTCAGCTAAATTGATGTAAAAAATAAATGTAAATGTGCATGGTCCCTCCCCTGAGCAACCCCCACATGTGTATCCCCCCCCATGTTTTTTCTTGTTTGATAAACCGTTTCCCCTAGAATGTCCAATGCAGTAGTAAAGTCATTCACAACTTCTGTTTTATGCCAACATTAAAGATGACAGCCACTTCTTAGACAAAATAGTAATAAAAAAAAAAACTTTCTTTTAGGCAAGGAGAAAACAAGATGCTAGAAGTGAGATTGATGAGCTCAATTCTTCATTCTCCTCATTCCCTCCCTGCATCTTTATGCGCCGATGAAGTTGAAAAAAAAAATCAATCCAAAAAGAAGAAAACTAAAAAAAAACAGGTCAAGATCTGCATTCAGGGCTACAGTAAGCGATAAATCCAAGAGCACTTTGAATTTATTCTTTGCCCTCTTTGCGGTCGGGGCTTAGATTCAAATGATCAACTCAGAAAATGTATCACTCCATCCCCTAGTTCAAGCCCTAGGAAGAGAAGCTTTTTGATTTTGCCCAGAGGTGCTCAGAGGCGTTGACTACTGAGATGAAAGCCTTTATTAACTCAGGAAAAAAGAGTGTAAAACTCCTGCGAATTGAATACAAATTCCATTTTAATTTGTTTGTTTGGGGTAATTTAGGCGTTTTATTTGACATATAATGTAATGTTGTCATTTTGCATTATGATGATAGTGCTCACAATTATACAGGAAAAATTACTGTTAAATTTTATGGGCATATTAAGTATTGAAACATTAGAACAAAGAAT
Source organism: Pimephales promelas (assembly GCF_988280905.1). Classification (NCBI taxonomy): domain Eukaryota; kingdom Metazoa; phylum Chordata; class Actinopteri; order Cypriniformes; family Leuciscidae; genus Pimephales; species Pimephales promelas. Next base: position 12,601,589 of record NC_142790.1, on the reverse strand, counting down.
AGCACAATGAGTTTACAGCCTTCAGCATGGGTTAAACATTTAGATATCCTTTATTGTGTTTTTTTTCTGTTCATGCCCCCCTGGTTAAATCAAGCATCGACTCAAAAGCCTTGTGGATCTGTGACTCCATAATGAAATCTTGCACTCTTGCTCCCAATGGCTCATCTAATGAGATTAACTTGTACCTCAAGGCTACATTTGTCATTATACTTTACACTGTGTTGTAAATTATATATTAATCTGTATATTAAATAATATATACCAGGGATACTCTTTCTGACTCAAAGGCAAATTATTGGGCCAATCAGCCTTTTTGTGAGAATTCAGTCAGCTGGTTCTGTATACACTCCAAACGCTTATAAATATAGTTTTATTGTTCTATGCCGTATAACTTCTGTGCAGTGCAGGTTAAAGTTGCATTTAATTAGTAAATAGGTTAATTTACAAAATGTCAAAAAAGTGATATCTGCACCAAATGACTATTTGATTACTTGCAGTTTAGATTTTCCCCCTGCTTCCCTTAATCTAAACGAACTGGTGCCAGATCACCAAAACCACTGCTGTTTATTGTGTTTTTCTGTCTTCTTTTTTTTTTTGTGGAAAAGTACTGAATACACTAGTGCCTTTTTTCTTTGCCTGAAGATGCTTTGCACATTATGGGAGTAACTTCCATTAGTGACTTCCAATAAACTCTAAAGGTTTGCTCTATGAATGCAATAATAATCTTTTGGAAAACTGCATACAATGAGTAATATTATTCTCCTCATTTTTTAATATTCTTCATCCTTTTTTTTTTAGTTCATCGAACATCAAAAAGAAAACTTAAAAGTAAAAAGTCTTTCATCCGCAATATTATGTGTTATAATCAGTGTTGGGAGTAACGCATTACAAAAGTAATACATTACAGTAACATATTACTTTTTGCTGTAACGCAGTAGTGTAAGGCATTACTAATCAATTTTCAGTAATATTTTACTCGTTACATGTTCAGTCAGGCTTGTATTACAGTTGTATTACAGTGTATTTTACTTCTCAAGGCAACAGACTATGTGAAAGTTTTAAAGCAGTCTTTTTGTGCCAGTTTAGAGCGGTCGCGTCTGTAACATTGTTTTTCCCTCATAAATGCGAACACGAAAACTAAAATGCCAACCCCTCCTCATCCGATTTGCGCAGTGTAATTAACAGAATTACAAAATATATATTTTGCCTCCTATTTTTTTTTTTGTCACGCATGAATGTGTGTCTTTTCCCTAATATTAAAAATAAAACATAGACTGATATTTGTCTAATGTCTAATGTCTGTCCCTTAAGGAAATATATATATATATACGTTTCAATACATGTATTTTCTGAGAATTTTTATTTCAAGTTTTGACTGCAAATGTCATGTCCATAATGCTGGACTTCCCCAATTTTAAATAATTTATCCTCAACTAGTTTTGTGGTGTAGGTCTACGTATTTTATAATGTTAACTTCAAATACTAATAGCCTAATTTAAAGATAAGGCAGCATTGGATCTGGACGGTAAGGAGAATAACGCTGGAGTTGGAAGAGGTGTGTCGCGATTCTGTAGGTTCGTGGA